>NW_006921640.1:9814015-9824937 GCF_000298275.1 Orycteropus afer afer
GTGTTTTGTTCTGCTGTGCATGGGGTCACTATGAGTCAGAAATGACTCAACGGCACCTAACAACAACAACAACAATTCATTGTCCAGCTCTCACATGCATATGAGGCTATTGAAAATACCATGGCTTTGGTTAGGCATGCCTTAGTGTTCAAAGAGAAATCTTTGCTCATCAGCACTTTATAAAGAGGTCTTTTGCAGCACATTTGCCCAGTGCAGTATGTCATCTGAAGTCCCGACTGCTGCTACCATGGGTGTTGATTGTTGAACCAAGTAATATGAAATCTTTGACAACTTCAATCTTTTCTCCATTTATCATGATGCTGTTTATTGGTCCATTTATGAGGATTTTCATTTTCTTTATGTTGAGATGTAATCCACTCTGCAGATTGAAGTCTTTAATCTTCATTAGTAAATGCTTCAAGTCATCCTTGCTTTCAGCAAGCAAAGCTGTGTCATCTCCATATCACAGGTTGTTAATGAGTCTTCCTCTAATCCTGATGCCACACCCTTCTTCATATAGTCCAGCTTCTCAGATTATCTGGTCAGCATACAGATGGAATAAGTATGGTGAAAGGATACAGTCCTGACACACTCTCTTCTTGATTTTTAACCATGCTGTACCACCTTGTTGAAATGACTGCCTCCTGGACTATGTACAAGTTCCTCATGTGCACAATTAAGTGTTTGGACTTCCCATTCTTCTCAATGTTATCAATAATTTGTTATGATCCACACAATCTAATGCTTTTTCATAGTCAATAAAACACAAGTAAACATCTTTTTGGCATTCTTTGCTTTCAGCCAAGATCTATCTGACATCAGCAGTGATATTCCTCATTCCACATCCTCTTTTGAATCCAGCCTGTGTTTCTGGAGGTTCTCTGTCAATATACTGCTGCAATTATTTTTGAATTATCTTCAGTAAGATTTCACTTGTGTGTGATATTAATAACATTGTTTGATAATTTCCACGTTCCATGGGATCGCCTTTCTTTGGAATGGGTACAAATATGGATCTCTTCCAATCAGTTGGCCAGGTAGCTGTCTTCCAAATTTCTTGGCATAAAACAGTGAGTGCCTCCAGTGTGGCATTTGTTTGTTGAAACATCTCACTGAGTATTCCATCAATTCCTGGAGCCTTATTCTTTGCCAATTCCTTCAGTGTAGCTTCAGTTTCTTCCTTCAGTATCATTGGTTCTTGATCATATGCTACCTCCTGAAATGCATGAACATAGATCCATTCTTTTTGGTACAGTGACTCTGTGTATTCCTTCCATCTTCTTTTGATGTTTCCTGCATCGTTCAATACTTTGCCCATAGAATCCTTCAATATTACAACTTGAGGCTTGAATTTTGTTCTTTCAGCTTGAGAAATGCCTAGCATGTCCTTCCCTTTGGGTTTTCTAACTCCAGGTCTTTGCACATTTCATTATAATTGACTTTGTCTTTTTGAGCTGCTCCTTGAAATCTTTAGTTCAGCTCTTTTATCATTTCTTCCATTTGCTTTAGTTAGTCTCAATTCAAGGGCAAGTTTGAGTCTCCTCTGACATCCATTTTGGTCTTTCCCTCCTTTCCTGTCTTTTTAATGACCTTTGCTTTCTTCATGGATGATGTTCTTGATGTCATCACACAGTTCCTCTGGTTTTCAGTCATTGGTATTCAATGCATCAAATCTATTCTAGATAGAATAGATTTAGAGATGGTCTATTTAGAGATGGTCTCTAAATTCAGAGGGGATATAATCAAGGTCATATTTTGGCTCTCATGGACTTGTTTTAATTGTCCTCAGCTTCAACTTGAATTTGCATTTGAGCCATTGATGGTCTGTTCCACAGTCAGCTCCTGGCCTTGTTTTGACTGAAAATACTGAGTTTGTCCATCGCCTCTTGCCACAGATCTAGTCTATCTGATTCCTGTGTACTCCATCTGGTAAAGTTCATGTATATAGCCACCATTTATATTGTTGAAAAAAGATATTTGCAATGAGTAAGTCATTTGTCTTGCAAAATTCTATCAAGTGATATCCTGCATTATTTCTATCACTGAAGCCACATTTTCAGACTACTGGTGATCTTCTTTGTTTCCAACTTTTGCATTCCAATCACCAATGATAATCAACACATCTGATTGTATATTTGGTCAATTTCAGACTGCAGGAGTTGGTAAAAATCTTCAATTTCCTCATCTTTGGCTTTGGTGATTGGTGTGTACTTTTGAATAATAGTAGTATTAACTGGTCTTCTTTGTAGACATATAGGTACTATCCTATCACTGACAGCATGATACTTCGTGATAGATCTTGAAACATTCTTTGTGACAATGAATGCCACACCACTCCACTTCAATTTGTCATTCCTGGCATAGTAGATCATACGATTGTCTGATTCAAAATGGCCAAAACCAGTCCATTTCAGCTCACTAATGCCTAGGATATCAATCTTTATGTGCTCCATTTCATTTTTGACACTTTCCAATTTTTCTAGATTCATACTTCATACATTCCATGTTCTGATTATTAATGGATGTTTGCAGCTGTTTCTTCTCTTTGTGAGTCATGCCACATCAGCAAATTGTTGTTGTTGTTGTTATGTGCCATCAAGTCAAACCTGACTCATAGCGACCCCTCCTTGGGTTTCCGAGGCAGTATCACTACGGAAGTAGGATTGCCCAACCTTCCTTGCAAGGAATGGCTGGTGGGTTTGAACCACCAGCCGTCTGGTTAGCAGGCAAGTGTCTTAGCCACTATGCTACCAGAGCTCCCATCAGCAAATAGAGGTTCTGAAAACTTACTCCATCCACATCATTAAGATTGGCTCTACATGGGCCCTTCCTTATTCTGAGTCTGTCTTAATCTGTAAGATCCACTGAAACCTGTCCACCATGGGTGACCCTGGTGGTATTTGAAATACCAGTGGCATAGCCTCCAGCCTCACAGCAACACATAAGCACCACAGTATAGCAAACTGACAGATGAGTGGTGGCACATGCATATAGGTGAGATGAAATTGATTGGCATTGGCTGTTTTCAATCATATGTTTTCAATAATATAAATAATAAATATAAATATATATTTATATTATATTTATTTAAATTATTTATTTAAATTATATATTTATAAATAAATATATAAATAATAAAAATATGTTTTCAATCATATGGTCTACTATGCCAGGGATGACAAATTGAAGAGGAATGGCACCACATTCATCATCAAAAACAACATTTCAAGATCTATCCTGAAGTACAATGCTGTCAGTGATAGAATAATAGCCATACACCTACCAGGAAGACCTATTAATACAACTATTATTAAAATTTACTCACCTACTTCTAAAGCCAAAGATGAAGAAGTTAAAGATTTTTACCAACTTCTGTAGTCTGAAATTGACCAAACATTCAATCAAGATGCATTGATAATTACTGGGGTTGGAATGAAAAAGTTGGAAGCAAAGAAGAAGCATCAGTAGTTGGACAATATGGCCTTCATGATAGAAATGATGCCAGAGATTGCATGATAGAATTTTGCAAGACCAATGACTTGTTCATTGCAAATACTTTTTTCAACAACATAAATGACAACTATACAAGTGGATCTTGTCAGATGGAACACACAGGAATCAAATCTACTACATCTGTGGGAAGAGGTGATGGAGAACCTGAATATCATCAACCTGAACAAGGCCAGGAGATGACTGTGGAACAGACCATCAATTAGTCATATATAAGTTCAAGTTGCAGCTGAACAGAATGAAAACAGCCCCTGCACAGGGCACACTCAGGCCTCTGCCCTGCATGGACAAATAATTACAGCAATTTTAACTGTGCTGGCAAGCCTGTTGCCCAAAGTTGCTCAGCTCTTATGTCATGGGCCAGCGAGCGTACCACAACCATTTCTTTCCATGAGCTGCCAAGTTCACCATCTCTGTCTCTTGTTATCTTTAGCATTTGTTCTTTCTTCTGGGCCTAGAAGGTTCTTAGCACAGGGATCAAAGGACACACTCTACTCCAGACTCTTCTTGATGCAGTGATGTCCTCCCAAACCTCTATGGGATTGGTCCTTTTATAAACCTACCCCTTGTCAATTTCAAGACATGGTCCTCCCGCTAGGACCATGAACTGACCAATCCATTCAGTAAGTCACTCATTTTGCATAGTTCTAGCCAACCATTTTGTGGGAATTACAAGACCATAGCTAGAAAGGCAATATAAAAATGCAATAAAGTATAAAATTGCACTGCAGTGAAGTAAGAGGGAAGGAATATAAGAAAAGAACAGAGATTAGTGGGTTATCACAAGGAAATTTGAGAATGAAGTCACCTTCACTTTCTTTCTCTTTTATCTTTTCTCTAGCAAGTAAACCCAGAACTTGTCAATTCTTTTAAAATCTAGCTGAGGAAATATGTATATATCATCATTGAATGAGATGGTGTATAGTTCAATTAAGTCTACAGCCATTTTTTGGTACCTATGGGAAGCCTTATCTTGTGATAAGAACAAAGAATATAAAGAAAAATAAGAAACAGTCCCATGGAACTCAATGAAAAATGGATAAATGACTTGGACAGACATTTCACACACACACATAGAAAAAAAGATACATGAATGGCCACAAACACTAGTGTTTGCTTTCACTTCTAGAATGGCTAAAATGTAAAAATCTGGTCATTTCAAATGTTGGCAAGGATGTGGAGCAAATGAAACTTTTATATATTGCCAGAAAGTGTGAAAATGGTACAACTACTTTGGAAAACAGTTTGAAAATTTCTTATAAAGTTAAACATACATCTACATCATGATCCAACTATTTCATACCTAAGTATTTACCTAAAATATATGCAAAATATGTCCCAAAAAACAAAGACTGGTATCGAAATGCACAGAAGCTTTGTTCACAATAGCCAAAAACTCAAACAACTCAAATATCCATCTAAATGTTAATGGACAGACAAATCATGGTGTATTTATACAGTGGAATACTATCTACCAATACAGAAGCAATATTTACTGATATTTGATCCAACATGGATCAATCTCATAATCATTATATTGAGAAAAAGAAGCTGAACACAAAAGAGTACATACCCTAAGATTCATATTATATGAAATTCTAGAACTGATTAAAGTGTGGTGCTAGAAATCAGAAGGCTGGTTTCCCCAGGCTGAAGCTTGGAGTTTTTGGCAGAGATTGGCTATATAAGCATATACAGGAACTTTTTGGGTGCTAAAAATATATCTTAATTGGGATGTTGGTTATATATATGTACATATCTAAAAAGCTCATAGAACTGTACACTTAAAACTTGCAGAGTTTTTTTGTCTTTAAATTATAACTAAATCAAGAAAAGTTAAACAAACTAACGAAAGGGAATGGATGCACTAAAACCACTTAGGATACTTTAGGAATATATTGTTGTTGTTAGGTGCCATTGAGTTGATTTCAACTCACAGCAACACTATGATCAACAGAAGGAAACTCTGCCTGGTCCTGTGCCATCCCCATAACCATTGCCACGCTTCAGCCCATTGTTGCAGCCACTGTGTCAATCCATTTTGTTGAGGGCCTTCCTCTTTTTCATTGACCCTCTGCTTTACTAAGTATGATATCCTTCTCCAGGGACTGGTCTCTTCTGACAACACGGCCAAAATATGAGAGATGAACTGTGGCCATTCTTGCTTCTAATGAGCATTCCAGCTATATTTCCTCTAAGACAGATTGGTTCATTCTTCTAGCAGTCGATGGTACATTCAATATTCCTTGCCAACACAATTCAAATGCATCAGTTCTTCTTTGGTCTTCCTTATTCATTGTCTAACTGTCACCTGTATCTGAGGCTGTGGAAAAGACCAAGGTTTGGGCAGATGCATCTTAGTCCTCAAAGTCTTTGCTCTTAAATCCTTTAAATAGGTCTTTTGTGGTAGATTTGCCCAATAAAATATGTCATTTGATTTCTTGACTGCTGCTCCCATGGGCATTGATTGAAGATCCAAGTAAAATGAACGCCTTGACAATTTCAATCCTTTCTCCATATATCATGATGGGGCTTATTGGCCCAGTTGTGAAGATTCTTGTTTTCTTTTTGTTGAGGTACAATCGGTACTGAAGACTATAGTCTTTGATCCTTATCAATAAGTGCTTTAAATCCTCTTCACTTTCAGCAAGCAAGGTTGTGTCATCAGCATATCGCAGGTTGTTAATGAGTCTTCCTCCAGTCCTGATGCCATGTTCTTCTTCATATAGTCCAGTTTCTCATATTATTTGAGCAGCATACAGATTGAATAAATATGGTGACTGGATAGAACCCTGACACACACTTTTCTTGATTTTAAACCATGCAGTGTTGAACGACTGCTTCCTGGTCTATGTACAGGCTTCTCATGACACGATTAAGTGTTCTGGAATTTCCATTCTTCTCAATATTATCCATAATTTGTGATGATCCACATAGTCAAATGTCTTTGCATAGTCAATAAAACAAAGGTCACCATCTTTCTGGCATTCTTTGCTTTCAGCCAAGATCCATCTGACATCATCAATGCTATCCCTTGTTCCACGTCCTATTTTGAATCCAGCTTGAATTTCTGGCAGTTCCCTGTCAATATACTGCTGCAACCATTTTTAAATTATCTTCAGCAAAATTTTACTTGCATGTGATATTAATCATAATCCACTGCAATCGAGTCGATTCTGACTCATAGCAACCCCCACTGTGTTTCCAAGGCTGCAAAACTTTATGAAGTAGATTGCCTTGTCTTCCTCCCACGGAGCAGTGGATTTGAACCCTCAACCTTCTGGTTAGCAGCCAAATGCCTTATCTACTATGCCACCAGAGCTCCTTGATATTAATCATATTGCTCAATAATTTCTACATTTTATTGGATCATCTTTTTTGGGAATAGGCATGGATAAGGGTCTCTTCCAGGCAGGTGGCCAGGTTGCTGTCTTCCAAATTCCTTGGCATAAACAAGTGAACACCTTCAGTATTTCATCCCTTTGTTGAAATATTTCAATGGGTATTCTGTTAATTCCTGGAGCCTTGTTTTTTGCCAATTTCTTCATTGCAGCTTAGACTTTTTCCTTTAATACTATCAGTCCTTGATCACATGATACCTCCTAAAATGGTTGAATGTCAACCAATTCTTTTTGGTACAGTGACTGTTTATTCCTTCCATCTTCTTTTGAACTTCCTGCATGGGTCAATATTTTGCCATTAGAATCCTTTAATACTGCAACTTGAGGCTTGAATTTTTTTCTGCAGTTCTTTCAGCCTAAGAAATACTGAGCATATTCTTCCCCTTTGATTTTCCAACTCCAGGTCTTTGCACATTTCATTATAATCATTAACTTTGTCTTCTCAAGCTGCTCTTTGAAATCTTCTGTTCAGCTCTTTTATCTTGTCATTTCTTCCATTCACTTTAGCAACTCTCAGTTTAAGAGCAAGTTTCAAAGTCTCATAGGAAAGGATAATAGTGGGGATAAAGAGAAGAACATAGAATTGAGAGACATTGAAGAGATCAACTAAACAGACCTTGCAGAAACATTATGTAGGTTATGTAGAATTGTGGTATCACCTTTCTTTGGAATGGGTACAAATAAGGATTTCTTCTAGTCAGTTGGCCAGATAACTGTCTTCCAAATCTCTTGGCATAGACAATTCAGTGCCTCCACCATGGTATCCATCTGTTGAAACATATCAATGGGTTTTCCATCAATTCCTGGAGCCTTGTTTTTCACCAGTTCCTTCAGGGCAGCTTTGACTTCTTCCTTCAATACCATTGTTCTTGATCATATGCCACCTCCTAAAATGGATGGATATCAATTAATTCATTTTGATACAGCAACTCCATGTATTCCTTCCATCTTCTTTTGATGTTTCCTACATTGTTCATTTTGTCCATAAAACCTTTCAATATTGGAGCTGGAGGTTTGAGTTTTTTCCTCAGCTCTTTCACCTTGAGAACTGCCAAGTGTCTTCTTCCTTTTTTGTTTTCTAACTCCTAGTCTTTGCACATTTCTTCATAATAATTGACTTTTCAAACACTGGTGACATAGCCTCCAGCCTCACAGCAACACACAGGCCACCACGGTACAACAAACCAACAGATGAATGGTGGTGGTATAGATTACCAACAAACAATTAAACAATGATCAGAAGGTCCTTCACAGTGATAGAAGTTGTCTCTCTTTTTTTGGAATTAGTACTCTGGGTTAAGACATAACAGGATGTAGGGACTACTGGCTGGCAGAGCTATTATAGGGCAGGAGGAGATTGGTGCTAGAGTTTGTTCTATAGGTATATGGATAATGTGATTTCGAGGACATTGAGGAGGCTAGTAAGGAAATTAAAGTGTCTGGCATTGTGTCCTGGTGTACAGAGGAGAGATTCAAACTCTCACTACCATCGAGTAGACTCTGACTCATAGTGACCCACATTGGGTTTCTAAGTCTGTAAATCTTTATGAAAGCACACTGCCTCATCTTTCTTCCTCACAGCAGCTAGTGGGATTGAACCACCAACCTTTTGGTTGGCATCCAATTGCCTTAACCACCAGAGCTTCTACAGGAAAGAATAGGGGAAGATTAGTATCCTAAGGTTAATGCAGAGGTCATGACTGAATGTTTATGGAGTCAAAGAGTAGAGTAGGTGATGAAATAACTGCACAAATGGGCATTACAGTCACAAAGTGAAGATTAACCTGAGAGCCCATCTCCCTACATCTAGGGACACCAGCCCACCATACCAGAAGAACTGGCTAGCCAGTTTCTTCCTTGTTGTCTGAAGGGGATGAAGAGTACTTGACCATACTTTCTGCCATTTCTTCCCTAATGCTTAAATAATGTAAATTAAGAGAAATGATGTACATTTCCAGCAGAGGGAGCTCAAACCATGAACAAGTTGAATAGAACTTCCCCTTGACCTATTGTTATCTATAGGCTTACCTATACACTCAGAGACCTATTGAAGAGCTAGGACATAAACGTGGCAGACATCTAGAGTGATATGAAAAAGAAGGGAAATAACTACCATAAATGGATGCCTTCAAGAAATTACTGTACATCTAGTCTTCTTTGCCGAAGGAATGATTCTAAATGACTATAAACAGCAAAGGCCTTAGAACAGCAAAGCAGTAAGTGCCTCACTCCTTTGCCCCCTTTTTACCCAAGGGTTTTACACTTGAATCCTACTGAGTGTCCCTGGAATCTGGAGGGTCACAAGAAAAAGCTAAAAGTAGTTGGTCCCAAGCCAGGTCATAACTGGAGAAGTACAGGCCACTCCTCTCTGACCTCCATGCCATTATCATTATACACACCAGATTGGTTGGCAATTCGGTATTGTGAGATGAAATTTGCTAGGATGAGGACTGTTTGTGTAACTATGATATGGACAAGGCTTAGCTGCCAAAACTAATCACATAAATAATCTCAATGTTTTGAATGATAATACTTTATAAGCCATAGTGTTTGGTCTTCTTCAAACCTCCCAGTATTTCTTTTATAGGCTTCTCAGGTTATAACTTATCCTGTTGGGTCCCCAGCCCTGAGTGGAGGGCACACTCCTCTCAGCCTCTGTAAGGCCCTCACTGCAAATGGCATCAGGTCCCAGTTGCCTTCCTGACTATCCTGTCCTGATAACAAATCTTAACGAAATGTTCATCCATTGCTGGTGAGATTATAAATTGGTACAGCCATTGTGGAAAACAGTTTGGTGATTCCTCAAAAAATTAAACATAGAATCACCATATCACCTAGCAATTCCCATCCTAGGTATATATACACAGAAGAAGTGAAAGCAGGAACACAAACAAAAACTTACACATCCAAATTCACTGCAGCACTATTCACAATAGTCAAAGGTGGAAACAACTGAAATGTCCATCAAAAATGAATGGATAAACAAAATGTGATATATACATACAGTGGAATATTACTCAGCCAGAAAGAGGAATGATGAGATTCTGATGTTTGTTGTGATGCATGCCACAACACGGATGAACTGAAAGGGCATTATGCTGAGCAAAAATAAGTCAGTCACAAAAAGATACATACTGTATAATATCACTTATATGAAATAAGCAAATATATAGAAACTATAAGTGATTAGTGGTTATCAGGGATAAGAAGGAGGGGGATAGTGGGGATATTTGCTTAGAATGCATTGAATGTACATTCATGGTGGTGGTACAACTTAGAAAAAAACAGCAAGAATGGTTGTACAACCATTGAATATACTTATTGTCCCTGAAGTGTACATGTTGATGTTGATTAACTGATAAAATGTTGTATGTTTTATTGTACATATATCACTATAATAAAACAATACATAAATAATTAGCACTTCTGGTAAGATGATGGAATAGGCAGACAAGCTACACAGACCCTCTTCAACAAAGAAAAGATAAACCAATTGGCGTATATACAGAAGATAATTCTGGAGCCTGGAGATTTGAAAGGAAAGATATAGAAGTGGATTAAACACCAACTAGTAGGAATAGTGCCTAAGGCACTTGACTGTTAACTGGAAGGCTGGCAATTCAAACCCACCAGCCACTCCTCAGAAGGAAGGTTGAGCAATCTACTTCCATAGTGATAGCACCTTGGAAACCCAAGGAGGGGTCACTATGAGTCGGATCCAACTCAATAGCAGTGGGTTTGGTTTCAGTTTTTGTGTGTGTGTGTGATTTGGGTGAAGGTGTACAGAGCAAATTTACTTTCCATACAGCGGTTCACATATACTTTGTCTATGATATTGACCACAGTTTACCACAATGCAACAGCTCCCCTCCCACTTCCTCCCCATAGTTACCTCTTCCCTGTGTCCATCCCTCCATACACTCCTGCCCCCTGAGCTATCTCCCTGTGCATAAGCAGCCCTTCTTTTTCCCATGATTGTTCTCTCCAAGGAGTGTATCTACTTGAGGTAAA
>NW_006921640.1:9825967-9833126 GCF_000298275.1 Orycteropus afer afer
TAATGTCACCCCATAATGTCCACGTTATGCGGTGTTTTGCAGATTCTACATTATTCTTTAGCTTTGCATAGTATTACATTGTGTGTATGTACAATAGTTTGTTTATCCATTCCTCAGTTGATGGACACCTAGGTTGTTTCCTGATTTTGGTTTTTTTTAGAAAAAGAATGTGAATGAAAACAGTGACTAAGGAGACAAATGGAGCTGCAGACTGTCAGCTATCCTGATAGCACAGACAGTTTGAATATTTCCAAGTGGTGTTAGGACCTGAGAATTAACCTAAAAATTGGCTCTGCTCGTCAAGAGTTTCATGGACAACTGCACTGGTGGCTGACTAAAAAGGGAAACAGCAAAGAAGAAGACAATCTGAGCTGTGGACTTTCAGCTATCCAGAGGGAGCAACCATTTTGAATGTTTACAAGCAGAGGCCATCTTAGATATTTAAAGCAACAATATTCACATTTACATTTCAGGGACCTAAGAATAAGCTGTGCTTGCTGAGGACAGCACAAACATTCGGGGGGCTCACAATTGGAAAGGAGATAGGTGGTGAGTGTATAAGTGCTGCCAAATAGCTAATAGAGAAGTACAGGACCCTGCTTCCTCAGACACATACAAACAAAACAAAGAAAATGAAAATCTTGGGCAAATCACTCCAACAGACAATCCAATTAAATATAAACACAGAAACATCATAATGTCTTGGAGACAACAGACCATCACAGTCCACACAAAGAAGGAAGATAAACCAGGAGAAACAAGGGAGCAGGATACAGACCTAAAACACATCCCAGAAGAAGAACCAGCATTGGAACTCCCTGATAAGGAATTAGAAAGATTTATATTTAGTTACCTTCAATGGATTGAGAGACAGATCAAGGAAAAAACAGCAAAATTAAGGAAAATACACAGAAAACCCTAGAACAATTTTGGAAGATAATGCAAGAGAAAAATGACAAAATAAATGAAAAAATTAGAAATGATACAAAATCTAAAGATAGAAATTCAGAAAAGTAATACTAAATTTTCAGAAATAGATAACAAATGAATGGGCAAAGGAGAAGAATTGAATCAATGGAAGACAGAATGAGTGAGATTGAAGAAGATACCTCAATACTTCTATGGAAAATGATCAATCAGAAAAAAGATCAAAACAAAATGAAGAAAGCCTAAGCTTCATGTGGGCTACCATCAAAAGGAATAACCTATGTGTAATTGGAATTCCAGAACAGAAAAAAACAAAACCACAGATAAAATTGTCTAAGATTTGTTGGAAGAGAATTTCCCTGGCATGATGAAAGATGAGAATACATCCATTCAAGAAGTCCAGTGAACCCCAAACAGGATAGACCCCAAAAGAAAATCACCAAGACATATCATCATCAATCTCACCAAAACCAAAGACAAAGAAAGAATCATGAAAGCAGCACAGGAAAAATGAAAAGTTACTTACAAAGAGCAACCAATAAGAATAATCTCTGATTTCTCAGCAGAAACTGTGCAGGCAAGAAGGCAATGGGATGACATATATAAAACACTGAAAGAAAAAAATTCCAACCAAGAATTATATACCAAGCAAAATTATCCCTCAAATATGATGGTGAAATTAGGACGTTTCCAGAAAGCAGAAATTAAAGGAATTTGTTTAAACCAGACCAACCTTACAAGAGATGCTAAAGGGAGTCCATTGAACAGAGAATCAACAACAACAAATGACAACTGACCATTAACACACATGATGACACAACCCAGAAACCAACCCAGCTATGGATGTATCCAAATTAAATAAGCTTACAATATTGCAAACAGGGAACCAGAGACATCAATAGACAAATGAGGACAACTACAAACCCAAAACAGGGAAAAAATAGTGTAGTTACAGAACTTTTAAATGATGAGGAAGTCAAGACAATTCCAAGATAAAACAGAGTGTTCTAAACTTGGAAAGAAAATTATAAATCACAGGGTAACCTCAAAGAAAAATGATAAACCTTCACATCAAAATTAAAAAGAGGATAAGCACAAATATTTAGCAAATACTAACACAGTAGCAACAAAGGAAGTGATAACACAATTCATAAACAAAGTGAGCTCAGTGCAGAAAATTAAATGGAACAAAGAAATCAGCAACACCATGAAAAAGCACATAACAAAATGACAGCAACAAATTCATACTTGTCAATAATTACACTTAATATCAATGGATTAAATGCACCACTCAAGAGGCAGAGAGTTGCAGACTGGATAAGAAACTTAATCCTTCAATATGCTGTCTACAAGAGACACACCTTAGACACAAAGACAAAAATGTACTAAAAATCAAAGACTGGAAAAAGATATATCAAGCAAATGGCAATCATAAAAGAGCAGGAGTGGCAATACTAACTTCTGATACTATAAGAAAAAAACACCATCAGAGACAAGGAAGGACATTCTCACTCACTCACTCACTGCCATTGAGTTGGATCCGACTCAGTGACCCTTCCTTGGGTTTCTGAAGTGGTATCACTACAGAAGTAGATTGCCCAACCTTCCTTCTGAGGAGTAGCTTGTGGGTTTGAACTGCCACCCTTCTGGCTAGCAGTCAAATGCCTTAGGCACTACTTCCACCGGGAAGGACATTACATAATGATTAAAGGATCAATTGAACAAGAGGACTTAACAATAATAAATATCTATGCACCTAATGAAAGAGCCACAAAAATACATAAATCAGGTTTTAACAGAATTGAAGAGACAAATAGATGACTCCACAGTCATAGTAGGAGTTTAATACACCACTTTCAAAGATAGAACAACTGGAAAGAAACTCAACAAAGATACGGAAGAACTAAACAATACAATCCACCAATTTGACCTTATGTACATCTACAGAGCACTTCACTCAACAATAACACAATATACATTTTTTTTCCAGTGTACATGGAACATTATCCAGGATAGACCATATGTTAGGCCACAAAGCAAGCTTTTATAAATTTAAAAACATCAGAATACTGCAAAGCATCTTCTCAGATCACAATGCTATAAAATTACAAATCAGCAACAGGAAGATCAACAGAAAAAGAGCAAACAAATGGAAAACTGAATATCACCCTCCTTGAAAATGACTGAATAATAGAAGAAATTTAAAAATTCCTTGAATCAAATGAGAATGAAACCACAACGTATCAAAATCTTTGTGACACAGCAAAAGCAGTGATCAGAGGCCAATTTATAGCAACAAATTCACACATCAAAAAAGAAGAAAGAGCCAAAATCAACACTTTAACCCAAAATCTCCAATAATTGGGAAAAGGGCAGCAAAAAGAGCCTACAGTCACCAGAAGAAAAGAAATAATAAAGATTTGAGCAGAAATAAATGAAACAGAAAATAGAAAGGCAATTGAAAAAATCAACAAGACTACAAGTTGGTTTTTCAAAAAGATTAATAAAATTGACAAACCACTGACAAATTTAACAAAGGAAAAGAGGGAGAGAATACAAATAACACAAACAAGAAACTAATTGGGCAACATCACAACAGAAATTAAAAGGATAATATCAGGGTAGCGTATTGCCTAAGGCACTTGACTGCTAATCAGAAGGCTGACGGTTCAAACCCACCAGCCACTCCTCAGAAGGAAGGTTGGACAATCTACTTCCATAGTGATACTGCCTCGGAAACCCAAAGAGGGGTCGCTATGAGTCAGGGCCAACTCGACGGCACATAACAACAACAACATGAAGAATTATACTCCAACAAACTTGAAAATCTAGAAGAAATGGACAGATTTCTAGAAACATACTACTTGCCTAAACTAACACAGACTGAGGTGGAAAATCTGAACAGACCCATAACAAAAGAAGTCATTGAACAGGTCATAAAAAAATTACCAACAAAATAAAGTCCTGGCTCAGATGGTTTCACTGGAGAATTCTACTGAAGGTTCAGAGAACTGACAGAAATGCTAGTCAAACTATTACAGAACAGAAAAAGGATGGAGTCCTCCCAAATTCAATTTAGGAAGCAAGCTTAACCTTGATACCCAAACCAAGCAAAGACATCACTAAAAAGGAAAACTACAGATGAATATCTTTCATCAATATAGATGCAAAAATCTTCAACAAAATACTAGCCAGTAGAATCCAACAATATATCAAAAAATAATACATTATGACCAAGTGGGGTTCATACCAGGTATGCAAGGATGGTTCCACATTAGAAAAATAATCAACATCATTCATCACATAAATAACATAAAGGAAAAGAACCACATGATCATATCAATTGATGCAGAAAAGGCATTTCATAAAATCCAACACCCTTTCCTGATAAAAACTCTCAGAAAAATAGGAGTAGAAGGGACATTGCTCAACATAATAAAGGGCATATATGCAAAACCAACAGCCAATATTACCCTCAATGGAGAGAGACTGAAACCATTTCCCTTACGAACAGGAACCAGACAAGGATGCTGTCTATCACCACTTGATTCAACATTGTATTGTAAATCCTAGCCAGGGCAATAAGGCAAGAACGGGAAATCAAAGGCATCCACATTGGTAAGAAAGAAGTAAAACTATCCCTATTTGCTGATGACATGATCCTATACATAGAAAACTCAAGACATTCAGAAAAAAAAAAAAAAAAATCTACTGGAACTAATTGAGAAAGTTAGCATAGTGGTGGGATTCAAGATCAACATAAAGTAATCAGTGGGATTCCTCTATACCAGCAAACAGATTGCCAGAAAGGAAATAAAGAAATCAATATAATTTACAATAGCTACCAAAAAAATAAAATACTTGGGAATAAATCTTACCAGGGACACAAAAGACCTGTACAAAGAAAAGTACAAAACACTACTTCAAGAAACCATAAGAGATCTATATAAATGGAAGGACATACCATGCTCATAGGTAGGAAGACTGAACATTGTGAAAATGTCAATAGAATCCAACAATATATCAAAAAAATAATACATTATGACCAAGTGGGGTCATACCAGGTATGCAAGGATGGTTCAACATTAGAAAAACAATCAATGTCATCCATCACGTAAATAAAACAAAGGAAAAGAACCAAAGTAATCAACACATTCAATGCAATCCCAATCCAGATCCCATCAACATTTTTTTAAGATATGGACAAAACAATCACTAATTTTATATGGGAGCTCTGGTAGCATAGTGGCTAAGACACTTGCCTGCTAACCAGACAGCTGGCGGTTCAAACCCACCAGCCACTCCTCGGAAGGAAGGTTAGGCAATCCTACTTCCGTAGTGATACTGCCTCGGAAACCCAAGGAGGGGTCGCTATGAGTAGGGGCCAACTCGATGGCAAACAACAACAACAACAAATTTTATATGGAAAGCAAAGAGACCTCACATAAGCAAAGCACTATTGAAGAAGAAGAACAAAGTAGGAGGTCTCACACTGCCAGATCTCAAAACCTACTATACAGCCACAGTAGTCAAAACAGCCTGGTATTGTTATAACAACAGGCACATAGACCAGTGGGACAGAATTGAGAACCCTGAAATAGATGCATTGACATATGGTGAGCTGAGTTTTGACAAACGGCTGAAGTCCATTAAATGGGGGAAAGATAGACTTTTTAACAAACAGTGCTGGCAAAACTTGATATCCATTTGCAGAAAAATTAAACAAGATCTGTACCTCACACCATACACAGATACTTAAATGTGAAAACTAAAACTATAAAGTTCCTCAAGGAAAAAATAGAGGCAAATTTAAGGGCCCTAACTTATGACATAAATAGACTGTCAGGCATAACCCAAAATGCACAAACAGCGGAAGAGTAACTAGATGAATGAGACCTTTTAAAAATTAAATTTTTATGTGCTTCAAAAGACTTCTCCAAAACAGTAAAAAGAGAACCTATAGATTGGGAAAAAATATTTGGCAATGACATATCTGACAAGGGACTTATCTCTAGAATTTATAGAAAACTCCAACACCTCAACAACAAAAAGACAAACAATCCAATTTAAAAGTAGGCAGAAGATGTGAATAGACACTGCAGCAAAGAGGATATTCAGGTGGCCAACAAACACATGAAGAAATGTTCACAATCATTAGCCATTAACCAAAAACCAAACTTACTGCTGTCAAGCCAGATCCGACTCCTAGCGACTCCTCCTTGGGTTTCCAAGGCCGTATCTTTATGGAAGTAGATTGCCCAATCTTCCTTCTGAGGAGTGGCTTGGGGTTTGAACAAATATTAGTTCATTATTGTAAAAAGTCAAGGAAAGGTTTATATATGAAATGAAACTTTCTTTGTTGGTTACTAGTCGTGGAAGGGGAGGAGAGGGAACATTGCAAAAATAAAAAAGAATTTAAAAAAATATGTAAATAATTAAACTTAAAAATCATAGTAAAAAGATAACACATTTACATGTCTAGATCCCTTTGTTCCTTTTCAAAGTATTTTCAGAGATTATTTTCTTTAATTTTCACAATCTTTATAAAAGTTAACTATATATACACATTTGTAGTTTTTCACCAAATCAATACAATTTCCCCAAACCTTATATATAAAATTTAATGTATTCAAATTGCTATTATCTTCCTTTATGCATTGTGCCTTCTCTTCCAGGACATTTTCCTCCTAGCTCTTTTTAGAAATCTTATAGGTCTTTTCATTTCTTCTAACATAGAGCCCATAAATCCCCAAACTTGCAATGTTATTGGTTTTGCTGCAAAGTTCGCATTTTCCCATGTTTTTCCTCTTTCAGCCCACCTAACTATCCACAGTCTTGTTATAAGACACTTTCCACCTCTTTTTACCCACACCTTTCTCATAGGCAGGAGCTTTCTCAGGAGACAACACAACTGTGATTAAAAACACAGCCTCTGATGAGAAAGACATAGAGAGGTACATGGGAGGTACAGACAACAAATATGAACCTTTTTGCACATAAAGTACTGCGTTGTCAGTGAAGGCTAACATGGGTATTTGGATGGATAGATGGCTGGACAGTCTAAACGATTAGGTATGTCTATGAAATGAGGAGTGTATCCAAGAACATATATAGGGTTGGCACACAATGGTCCTATAAGTTTATGTGAATTATCAGAATTCCCAGGTGTATAGTAGAGCTGACAAGGGGCAAGGTTGTGGTCACTGCTTGGTTACAGCCAGCTACCCAGAGG
>NW_006921640.1:9833791-9837121 GCF_000298275.1 Orycteropus afer afer
GGGGAGCTGTTGCATTGTGGTAAACTGTGGTCAATGACATGAGACAAAGTATATGTGAACTGCCGTATGGAAAGTGAATTTGCTCTGTAATTCTTCACCCAAATCACAATTAAAAAAAAAAAAAAAAAAACAACCTCTGGTTCTAAGCAAGCTACTTAATGTTCAGTGCCTCAATCTGTGTAATGGCAAAAAGACTACTTTCTTCATAGAAGCCCTGGTGGAACTCTGGTCAAGAGCTTGGCTGCTAACCAGTTGGCGGTTCGAGCTCACCAGCAACTCTGCAGGAAAAACATGTGCAGTCTGCTTCCATAAAGATTACAGCCTAGGCAACCCTACAGGATAGTCCTACTCTGCCCTATAGGGTCACTATGAGTCAAATGTACTTGACAGCAACAAGTTTGGCTTGGTTTTTCTTCATGGATTGTTGCAAAGATTTAACTGATTTAATATGTATAAAGTCCTTAGAATAGTGTGTGGCACATAATAATAAACATTAGCTATTATCATCAAGACTTTAATCAAGATCATTTCATTAAACAGTCAGCACCATCTCTGATGACACATAGTTCAATTATTCTCTGTGGTCAACTAAAGACCTTTTAGTCATCTGTCTTTATCTTCTAATGTGTTTCTATTTTGGAAGAAGGGACATTTTGTTTTCAACAGTTTGCTATTTCTCTTTTGTAATCCTCTACTCTACTCACCATTTGTCTGACAGTTTGTTGTACTGTGATGACTTGTATGTTGCTGTTAGGTAAGAGGCTATGCCACTGGTATTTCAAATACCAGCAGGGTCACCCATGGTGGACAGGTTTCAGCAGAGCTTCCAGACAGAGACAGGCTCAGAAGAAGGAAGGGGCCATTCACTTCTCATAGAGTTGGCTAGTGAAAATCTCATGAATAGGAGTGAAACACTGACATATTACTGGGAAATTTTATGAACAGTCCTGAAAACATTATCTGATATAAGGCCAGAAGATGAGCCCTTCAGGGTGGAAGGCACTCAAAATATGACAGGGGAAGAGCTACCTCCTCAAAGTAGAGTCAATCTTAATGATGTGGATGGAGTAAAGCTTTTGGTACCTCCATTTGCTAATGTGGCCCAGTTCAAGTTGGGGAAAAAACAGTTGCAAATATCCATTAATAATTGGAATGTGTGAAGTGTGAATCTAGGAAAATTGAAAGTTGTCACAAATGAAATGAAATGCATAAAGATCAATATCCCAGGCATTAATGAACTGAAATGGACTGGTTTTGGCCATTTTGAATCAGACAACCATATGATCTATTCTGCTGAGAATGACAAATTGAAGAGGAATGGCGTGGCATTCATCACCCAAAAAAATATTTCAAGATCTATCCTGAAGTCAATGCTGTCAGTGATAGGATAATACCCATACAAGGAAGACCAGTTAATACTATTATACAAATTTACACACCAACCACCAAAGCCAAAGATGAGGAAATTGAAGATTTTTGCCAATGTCTGTAGACTGAAATTGACCAAACATGCAATCAAGATGTATTGATTATTACTGATGATTGGAATGTGAAAGTTGTAAACAAAGAAGAATCACTAGTAGTTGGAAAATATGGCCTTGGTGATAGAAATGACGCCAGATATCCCATGAAAGAATTTTGCAAGGCAACAACTGATTCGTTGCAAATATCTTTTTTCAACAACATAAACAGAAGTTGTACACATGGACCTCACCAGATGGAATACACAGGAATTAGATCAACTACTTCAGTGGGAAGAGGAGACAGAAAAGCTCAAAGTCTTCAGCCAATACAAGGCCAGGAGCTGACTGTAGAACAGACCATCAACTGCTCATATGTAAGTTCAAGTTGAAGCTGAAGACAATTAAAAGAAGTCCATGAAAGCCAAAATATGACCTTGATTATATCCCTCCTGAATTTAGAGACCATCTGAAGAATAGATGCGATGCATTGAACACCAGTGACTGAAAACCAGAGGAATTGTGGGATGACATCAAGAACATCATCCATGAAGAAAGCAAAAGGTCATTAAAAAGACAGGAAAGGAAGAAAAGACCAAAATGGATTTCAGAAGAGACTTTGAAACTTGCCCTTGAATGGACAGTAGCTAAAGAAAATGGAAGAAATGACAAGATAAAAGAGCTGAACAGAAGATTTCAAAGAGCAGCTTGAGAAGACAAAGTCAATTATTATAAAGAAATGTGGAAAGACATGGGATTAGAAAACCTAAAGGGAAGAACATGCTCTGCATCTCTCAAACTGAAAGAACTGAGGGAAAATGGAAGGCTCAAGTTGCAATATTGAAATATTGATGGGCAAAATATTGAATGATGCAGGAAACATCAAAGGATGGAAGGAATACAAAGAATCATTGTACAAAACAGAATTTGTTGGTGTTCATTTATTCAAGAGGTGGCATATGAACAAGAATTTAAGGAAGAAGTATAAGTTGCACTGAAGGAATTGGCACAAAAAAAGAAAAAAGAGCCTCCAAGAATTGGCAGAATACCCATTGAGATGTTTCAACAAATGGATGCCAAGAAATTTGGAAGACAGCTACCTAAGCAACTGACTGGAAGAGATCCATATCTGCCATTCCAAAGAAAGGTGAGCCCACAGAATGTAGGAATTATTGAACACTATCATTAATATCACATGCAAGTAAAATCTTGCTGCAGATAATTCAAAAATGGTTACAGCAGTATATTGACAGGAAACTTTCAGAAATGCATGTTGGATTCAGAAGAG
Source organism: Orycteropus afer afer (assembly GCF_000298275.1). Classification (NCBI taxonomy): domain Eukaryota; kingdom Metazoa; phylum Chordata; class Mammalia; order Tubulidentata; family Orycteropodidae; genus Orycteropus; species Orycteropus afer. The sequence goes on from NW_006921640.1 coordinate 9,836,540, forward strand.
GACAAGGAATAAAGGATATCATTGCTGATGTCAGATGGATCTTGGCTGAAAGCAAATAATGCCAGAAAGATGTTTACTTATGTTTTATTGACTATGCAAAAGCATTTGACTGTGTGGGTCATAACAAATTATGGATAACATTGAGAAGAAAGGGCAATCCAGAACACTGGTTTGTGCTCATGAGGAACCTGTACATAGATTAGGAGGCTGCCTTTTGAACAGAACAAGGGAATACTGCATGCATAGTTTAAAATCAAGAAGGGAGTGTATTAGAGTTGTATCCTTTCACCATATTTATTCAATCTGTATGTTGAGCAAATAATCTGAGAAACTGGACTATATGAAGAAGAATGCAGCATCAGGATTGGAGGAAAACTAATCAACAACCTGCCATATACCAATATGGTGCCTAAGGCATTTGACTGCTAACCAGAAGGCTGGTGGCTCAAACCCACCAGCCACTCCTCGGAAGGAAGATTGGGCAATCTGCTTCTGTAGTGATACTGCCTCAGAAACCCAAGGTGGGTTCACTATGTGTCGGATCCAACTAGATGGCAGTTAGTTTGAGTTTTTTTTTTTTTT
>NW_006921640.1:9837863-9845210 GCF_000298275.1 Orycteropus afer afer
GGAAAAACAAAAAAGGGACCAGGTTTGCTGGTCTAATAGAGCCTGGTGGGACCACTGAAACTATGGTCGCTAGCTGCCCTTCAGGTCTGGAACTGAACCCACACCTGTGGCTTCCAGCCAAACAAAAGACAGGCATATGAGGTGAACATTTACACTAGGTAGATACACTCCTTGGAGAACAATCATGGGAGAAAGAAGGGGTGTTTATGCACAGGGAGACAGCCCAGGGGACAGGAGTGCATGGAGGGATGGACACAGGGAAGAGGTAAGTATTGGGAGGAAGTAAAAGGGCAGCTGTTGCATTATGGTAAATTGTACTCAATGTCATGAGACAACATGTATGTGAGCTGCTGTATGGAAAGTGAATTTGCTCTGAACTTTCACCAAAATCACAATTAAAAAAAAAAAAAAATCAGACATCATATTGCACTGGGCAAATCTGCTGCAAAATACCTCTTTAAAGTGCTGAAGAGCAAAGATTTCTCTTTGAAAACTAATGTACACCAACCCAAGCCATGGTATTTTAAATTGTCTCCTATATATATGACAGCTGGACAGTGAATAAGAAAGACTGAAGAACTGATGTTTTTGTGTTGTGGTGTTGTGAAGAATACTCAAAGTATCATGAACTGCCAAAACTAACAAATCTGTCCTGGAAGAAGTGCAGCTGGAATGCTCCTTGGAAGTGAGAATGGCAAGACTTCATCTCACCTACTTTGGTCATGTTGTCAGAAGGGAACATTCCCTGGAGGATATCATGCTTGGTAAAGTGGAAGGTCTGGGAAAAAGCGGAAGACCATCAACGAGATGGATTGACACAGTGAATGCAATGATGGGCAGGGATTGTGAGTCTGGCACAGGATCAGGCAGTGTTTTATTCTGTTGTACATAGGGTCGCTGTGAGTTGGAGCCAACTCGATGGCACCTACCAACTCTGCCTACACCTGGTTATTGTGTGTCCCTTCCAATGTGGTCCTAACCTGGGAGTTAGATTGGGTTGACAACACCATCTTTATTTAGCAGAGGACATAACAATAACCCATAGAGATTAAATAGCTTTCTGAAAGACACATACCTAGTCAGTAGCAGTCAGGATTTAATCATCTTGGCTAATGCTTACAAAATATGAATCTGTCTTTTCTTACAGAATATATGTGCTACAGATATTTGTCAGAGAATATAGCTTTCAACTCACTACGAAACAAAAACAAGAAAATGTAACAAGATGAAAATAGAAACATTTCGTGACACATACGCATTCTACTTACTTTTTCTAAATGTTCTGAAATCTGTCTTTAATTTACATCAGCCATCAGAACCATAGATGTGGCCCTGTTGTCTACCCACGTGCCACCTATGAGCACAGAACCAGGGTTATTGCCCTAGTCTGTGCTTTAGCATCCACTCTAGCCCTCCTTCAGCCACGCCTCTCCCTTGGAGCAAGAAGCTTGTAAAGAGATGTGTCCAGCCAGAGCCTGGACCACCCCTTCTAGGCCAGCTTTACTACCTGGTTTCCTGCAATTCCTTGCTCAAATGAGCTCAAAACTACTTCCAGGGCCTACAGTGGGCTCCTCCGTGGGTCTGCCCTTCTGAGGGCAGATGTTATAGCTGGTTTGCTAGGGGTTGGTTGTTGTTGTTGTTGTTGTTATGTGCCGTCGAGTCAGCCCTGACTCATAGCGACCCCTCCTTGGGTTTCCGAGGCAGTATCACTACGGAAGTAGGATTGCCCAACCTTCCTTCCGAGGAGTGGCTGGTGGGTTTGAACCGCCAGCCTTCTGGTTAGCAGTCAAGTGCCTCAGCCACTATGGTAGAACTTGGAAATGTGGGCTGGGTGCCTATGTATTGCTCATGAGGTTCATCTGGGTGTGAATTCCTGCAAGTAAGAATGTTGTTGTTGTTGTTGTTATGTGCCGTCGAGTCAACCCCGACTCATAGCAACCCCTCCTTGGGTTTCCGAGGCAGTATCACTACGGAAGTAGGATTGCCCAACCTTCCTTCCGAGGAGTGGCTGGTGGGTTTTGAACCACCAGCTGTCTGGTTAGCAGGCAAGTGTCTTAGCCACTATGCTACCAGAGCTCCCGCAAGTAGGAATAGGGAATAGTAAAAGGATGGGCTGTCAGTCTGTTGTTGTTTTGCCATTGAGTCGGCCCCGACTCATAGCAACCCCTCCTTGGGTTGCCAAGGCAGTATCACTACGGAAGTAGATTGCCCAACTTTCCGAGGTGTGGCTGGTGGGTTTGAACCACCAGCCTTCTGGTTAGCAGTCAAGTGCCTTATAGGCACTGTGTTACCAGAGCTCCTGGGCTGTCAGTCTGGGGACCCCATTTTACTGTTGTCACATGTCTCATGTATTTTAAGGTGAGCCTTTTTAGTCCCCCCCCCCCAAAGGAGCTGTGATGGAGCAGTGGTTAAAGCATTCAGCAGCTAACTGCTAGGTTAGCAGTTTGGTCCCACACAGCCATTCCACAGGAGAAAAATGAGGCAGTCTGCATCTGTAAAGATCTACAGCCTTGGAAACCCTATGGGGCAGTTGTACTGTCTTATATGGACAGAAATCAACTCCATGGCAGTGGGTTTGATTTTTTTTTTCTCCTGTACAGATCAAGGTGCTGGCTGGGTCATGGTGCTCTGCCGTGGGGACATGGTGAAGGGCTGGGTAGGAGCCGGCCTGAAAACACTCAACACTATACTTGGCGGGAGGATCCATGGAACATTCTTTCAGTGCTAACATCCAGGGTTTGCTGTATTTCTTAAAGACTAATTTGTTTTTTAATCTTCTGATCACTGTACATGTTGTAATTGGTTACTCCCTAAGTCTGCAGCCTTGTCACAGGCATTTTATATAGATCTCACTCATGCCTTACTTTTCCTGTTTAGTTTCCCTTCACCCAAACAGTTTGTTTATAAAACTTTGGTATAGTGTATTTATTTTTGTACATCACTTCATATCCTGTTTGGACAGGGCTGGATAGAAAACAAAAGGAAGGAGAGAATCCTCGTGTATACAGTCTAAGCTGACATGCATTCAAACTCCAGCTTCATTAGTATTTTTAAGTACTTGATATAAAACTGCTGGTTAGGATTTTTTCTCTTTAATCATAGCAAGTGTATGTATGGTGTGGTTGAGTGTGCACCCATGCTCTGGTAATGCCACTGTTAGGCACTCGGCCGCTAACTGAAAGGTCAGAGGTCTGAACTCACCCAGCAGTTCCATGGGACAAAGACCTGGAGACCTGCTCCCAAAAGACTACAGTCTAGAAAACTCTATGGGGCAGTTCTGTCCCATGGGGTCACTATGAATTGAAACAACTTGACAGCACCTACCTGTCAACTACGTAACAAAGCATTTGCTAATTCAGTTGCTTAGGTGCACTGAGCTTCTGTTAAGGGAAGGAGAACTCTGGAAATGAGTATTGGAGATGGTTGTACAACACAATGAACATAATTAACGTCACTGAATTTACATATTCATCAGGATTTGAAGGCCACATGCATTGTGACAAGTAATTTCAAAATTGTATTTGCCAAGAAAAGTCTACTAAAAAAAAGGGGGGGTGGAATGGAAGTGAAGGGAAGAAAAAAGATTTTATCAACATTTGGTGGGCAGAAGGATGCAAAGCACACACTTCTTGTTCTCAGAACCAGTAATACTAGGGTCAGTTAATAGGATATCTGCTGGAGTTGGCTTGGCCTTCTCCCCTTGTATGTATTGTTAACCCTTGGTTGAAGGCAGAAGACCATAAGCTTTAAATCCTGGTTTCCTGCAACCTCCCAGACTGAGCCATGGATAGGAGCTCAACACACCTCAGTCTCGTCTTTCACGCATCCATGTGGGGAAAGCACACTGTACAGCAGCAGAGAACCCAGAGCAATCACCACACTAGCCTGTGTGGTTCCACTTAATTTCCAGCTTCAAACTTAGGGCTGCAGCTTGACTCCACAGGCTCTCATGGCTTCTCTAATGAACTCCATGGATTTCTAACACTCACCTCTGCCTCCTGCTGGCTCAGAATTAACCTCACTCTGTGGTCTGGATATAACTACCTGTGACACAGACTAACATTCTTTAATTGGTACCATCACCACAACAAGACCAAAGGCTCCCATGAATGCATCATGAGGGAAGGCTCTTCTGTTGGAGGCCCTGGCCAAGCAAGCGCCTCCTTGTGTGAACATCTCAACACAGACGCATCCCTGAAACAACCACATTTTGCTTTATTAGGTGTTCCATGGTAATATAACACAGAGTTCTTAAGGAATAATAAACACAAGACTTGTTTCTTACCATAATTATTTTGCTGTTTAAGACAGTGGTTACAAAAAAAAAAAAAAAAAAAAAGTACTCTTCTGGCTACACACATTATCAGCTTTAGCACTGAAAGTTCTTCCACTCATGAGTCACAATCACAATTCAAGGATTAAAACCATCTATTATTAAATCCTACAATGTTTTAGAGCATCAAGTCACTGCAGTTAATCAGTTCTGAGACACTGTCAATTTATTTTAGCATTTACATATGACATTCATTTACAAAGACACACAAAGCAAGCCAACAGGTAAACATGCTTACACAGCCTACGGAAATCTTCAGGTTTCAAATTGTTTCAAGAAAAATAATCAAAATAACCCAAACTACCAGGACCTGGTACAGGAAAAACAGGAAGACTCAAGTGAATACTGAAGAGCTGCAAATGTTTCTTAGAATTGAAACAAAAATTTTTTTCCAACTTGTTCAAATTTCCTCTAAGTGCAGGTGAGAAAAAAAAAACAAAATATATTAAGTTAACCAATTATTTTTAAAAGTGCAATTTACTTTTAAAATAACAAATAAACAGCAACAATAACAATAACAGAAAAAAAAAAAAAAAAAAAACTCAACTATAACCCCAAAGGCAAAACATGTGGACAGATAAGAGTAATGATGTTAATGACCTACTTTTTTATGTGATACTTTACAAAAGCAGATTTGGTTTTATAAAAGCCTGCAAATATAACATTTCTTAAGAGAACCTGTAAACACACCTGAAAAGAAATGCAACACTAATCAGCAGAGACAGGGGCGGCGCACAAAGGAATCAGCTAGTGGAAAGCGATCGTCCAGAGGAGAGGATGTAGACATGAGATCATCTATGGTCTAAAGACGGCCACGTGTTTTACTGGTAAGTTATTTCCCCACAAAAGCTCTGAGGTGGCATGTCATTCATCAGATTTTCCCTCTTGCAAAATAAAGAGGACTTTTAAGCCAAATTTCCCAAGAATTTTCTGAATTGATAAGGCCTCCCTAAATTGCATTCTTTCAAAAAATTGGAAAAGAAAAACATGTTTTTCCCCCAGAAAGTATGTGTCTTTCATCCCCAAAGCCCCAGTATGTTCTAGAATTCAAGACACTTACTGAGGAAACAGAAGGCCCTCAGGGCAGATTCCCACTAACCAACCCTTCTGAGCTAATGGTTGATTTGCAGTTGGTTCACTCACTTGGGTTATGAGGCTCAATTTACAGGTTTGATCATCTCCTTAGCTGGTTAGCCTTCACACTGTACAGCATTTCCTCAACACTGCGGCACTGTTTGAGGTTCTACCCTGGACCCATACATGATTGTGTGGGTGAGTTAACTCGGCCCATCCCTGTATCTAGAAAGTGACCCAAACTCAAATGCATGTCCTCGTGAAGGTGAGTGGGTAGCACCAGTCTTACATGGACTAGGATAGCTATGTTTTACTATTACTATGTATTACTATGTTTGAAATGGCAAAGCTCAAAGTCCTCAGGGTAAGTTCTTATGATGACAGTAAAATGATAGATCAGCAATGTGAAAAGACACTGAGGGAAGAAGAGAAAAACCATCTCAGAGACAAGGCCTGAAAGAAACACAATGAAAGAGACAGACATTTGAAAATATTCATGAATGAAAAAACAGAGAAAGCACAGAAGAGGTGAAAAGAGAAGAGAATCCTCAAAAGAGTCAATCTCCTGCAAAATCTAGGCCAAAAAGAAAACATGCCTTTTACCGACAGTTGACCCAGAAGACTACAGAATGGAGATATGGGCACTTGGGAGCCACTCAGGAGGGACATGATAGGCTGGCAACCTCCTGAATCAGCTCGATGGTGACGTAATTGCATCATTAGGATGTCCAGTTCAAACCCCTTGTATTAATGTTGAATTAGACCTTCCAATTTAGTGGTTTAAAAAGAAAAACAAAACAAAAAAATCCTCCCCTCCCATCCCCCTACCCCCACTCAGCCCCGTGAAGAAAAAATTTTTTTTTTATTTTAAAAAAAGAAAAAGGCAGCTCCTGGGAAATTCACTTTTTCTTCCTCCATTAAAAGGAAGATGCTAACAAGTACAACAGAGGATTCAGATGAAAAACACCCTCTTTGTGATTTGCTTTGTTTCGCATGTCTTAGTGTTGGATGTGGTTCCATTGTTGGGGTTGGTGGATATACTTGGATGTGACATTCATAGATGTGTAGGGAAGTGGATGAGCAAAATCAGTGACTTCCGGGTGAGGGACTAAGAGGGAGCCCCATGAACTGGCTGCCCCACAGTAACTATCACAGGCTCTTAAAGGGGAAAAAAAAAAGAAAGGAAGAGTCTCAGAATGTCCTCAGTTGTCCCATCCCCCATCCCCAAGTGGTCTGCAGCAGGCCTGGACCTCTAGCCCAGGCTGGTGATGTTGGCACGGCCACCAGGGGGCGCCACAATGCGCTGGGTGGTGCGACGAGGAATGTTGTCATCAATCTGAGCACCTGAAGAGAGCAGCAGAGAAAAGGAATAAAGGTCAGAACCAGAGTTACAGGTGGTCCTGCTTTAAACTGAGGTAACACGGCCACACAGAAAGGGCCAGCCACATTCTTTGCCCTCACATTACCAAAAAATTTAAATTACAAAAACGAGAGGAACCTAAGGTACCCAAACAATCAAATACTATATAGAGCAGTCCTTGCAGAAGCTAGCTGGGTCTATTACTTGACAGAGTAAAATTATATACAACAATACATCTCAAGTTTTTGACTGATTCATATTACATTCTGTCCCCATTAGTCTAATTAGGTGAGGCTTTTCTGTAGAGACAGCCCTGTCAATAGCATCCTATTCCCTTAACCCTATACACCTAATATATAATAAAACATAGAAGTAGTGATGTTCTCTTATATTTGAATGGCATAAATAAAATAGCATAGACACTATTATGCCCTTTTTTTTTTTTTTGAAAATTGGTACTTTCTATATGGTAACTTTATAAAAGCTGGTATATCCAACAAGGAAAAAAATTTTTTTATATATATAGATAGATAGATTGGGGAGCTCTGGTGGTGTAGTGTCTAAGGCACTTGACTGCTAA
>NW_006921640.1:9845421-9861254 GCF_000298275.1 Orycteropus afer afer
ATTTGGGTAATAGTCTATAGAGCAAAATTCATTTTCCATACAGCAGTTCATACACATTCTGTCTCATGACACTGCCTGCAATTATGATTATTTTTTAAACATGCCATATAAATCTGGACACTTATCTGTGATTCAAAAAAAAATAAAAACCTCAGTGCTATGGAGTCCTTTCATCTCACAGCGACCCCTCCTTGGGTGTCCAAGGCAGTATCTCTATGGAAGTAGAATGCCCGAACTTCTTTCCAAGGAGTGGCTGGTGGGTTTGAACTGCCAGCCTTCTGGTTAGCAGTCAAATGCCTTAGGCACTATACCACAAGAACTCCCTATCTGTGGCTCAGGGAGCTAGAAAAGTGAAAGATTCTAGTCATAAGAGAAAATGAAGGACTAGAAGGAAAAGTAAGGAAGACACTCTAGTATCTGGGCTTGCTCTTCTCACCAGTTCCTTGACATCACATAATTTATCCAATCAAATAGCTAACAGTTATCAAATGGCTCTGTTCTAAGTACTTTACTTGTGTATTAACTCATTTAATATTCACAACAACCCTATGTGGTAGCTACTATTATTATCCCTATTCTACACGTGAGGAAACTGAAGCACAGCTAGCATTTGAGCTATGAGCTTAAGCTAATAAACTCCAGACTCCATAAGCTTAACTGCTCCGGTATGCTGCATGTGGGCAAGAAGAGAAGTCCTAAAATACCACTTCATTTTTCATGATGGACATAATAAACTGAAAAATGTCCACTTAGTATATTGAGTATCACACATAGTATGTATATTATAACATTATATGTGATACAAACTGATGTCAAGATTCTGAAACTCCAACTGGTCATTTGCTATGACAATATATTTCTGGTGATACTAGTATTTCCCACTAAGAACAAGAATATCACTCACTTCTGCTTCTGTTCCTTTTACAAAAGCAGTTGTAGGCTCCTACAGCTCCACTGAGTATGGCCCTGAAGAACCAGTGTCTAACCAAACCATAACCTTACCAGACAAGCTGAACCCGGACTGGTGCAGGTTCCGGACAGGTGGGGCCTGTTGCTTGGCAGGAGACGTCTTAGCTGAGGAGGCTGGAGTGACTGTCTTGGGTGTCACAGACACCTCACACACTGGTCCATCATACAGACCGCGGGGTACCCCTCTCAGTTCTGCCAGCTGGAAAACACAAGAACCCCTCAACTCAGGACATATATAAAGAGGACACCATCCAGCTGCCTGACAGCCAACCACTTGAACAGAGGTGAGAATCAGCCTGCAAGATTTACCAATGGATGGCTCTGCCAGTGTCTGTGTGAGGACACATCCACTTCAGCTGCCTACAGCTCCTACAGCTCCATAGCAAAGCTCCCCTCAAGGTGGATTATTGGTAACTGGTTAACTCTATAAAAACTGATAAACATTTCTTTTCCAAAGCATGACTTTAAATCCCATAGGAATCCCTCAACAGTTTGTGAGAAGGATCTGGTCTCATATTCAAGAGCTGGTCCCAATTTTCCTTCCAATCTCACCCCTTCTTTAATTCTCTCACAGCTCCAACCCTTGCCTGCCTCACACCCTCCAAGCCTCAGTGCCGTGGACCATTCATCATGCATTTTCCATGCTCATCATATTCTCTCTACTTAAAATACCCTGTGTCTCTTCTCTCACTTGTCCAACCCCTGCTTAACCTTTAAGACCAAACTCAAACTGTTCTTCCCTGTGAAACTTTCCCCCATGACTTCATAGCAGAGCCCCCTCCCTAACCTTCACTGCACACTCCTCACAGCACATAACCATTGTGGATATCCCTAACTCCTTCACTGGCCTGATGAGTTCCAAAGAAGAAAACATGTTTCCAATATCTTAGTATCCCCCATACTCACTCAACAATCTAACTCAAAGTGCTTAATAAAGGTTTGTGGATTGAACATAATCCATGATAAACACAGTTCACAAGAACACAGTCACTCACCCTGCTCCGTGCCTTGATACGCTTGTAAACAAAGTCAGGGAAAGGCTTCCGGGGGATGTAGCGCCCAGAACCTTCAGTGACATGAAGAGTGCCATCCTCCAGGACGATTTTCCCCTGGCTGATGACCACCAGCGGGGAGCCACGGCACTCCATGCCTTCGAAGATGTTGTACTCGAGAGACTAGAGGGAGGAAGCAGCACGGTCAACTTTAAAGCCATCTAGCAGTACTCACTGCCCTAACATCACATGGACAAAAAGCCCAGTGACCCAAGTCCCTGTCCCGATGGCCCCAGCAGGAACTTAATCTATGTCTTAATTTCCTTCTGTAAACTGAAATCATCTTTTCCTACCTCTCAAATTTGGGGGGTGGGAGGGGGGAAATAATTAAAAAGAATGATTGCATGGAAAAGTGTGTGGGTTTTAGTTGTAAATGATACACAAAGATAAGGAACATGATGCTTGCTATTAGCAGTGACTTTCTTCCCACCAACTCAAGCTACAGTCAGGTTGAGTTCCAAAAGGCTTCTTTAACCACGTTCTAAATTTAATCTTGAAATGGGGCATTCACAAATAGGTTTTCCTACTGGTCTGCCTGGTTTTCCAATCTGTTAGCAATGTGGTTAAAATGAAATCCCTAAATAAAAGGATTGTGGTAACTTAAGAGACATGCATGCCTTAGATAAAATGTTTGAGGTTTAGTTAATATCCAAAACAACACAGCCATCCTTTTGGTTGGTTTCAAGCTTTTCAGGGTAAAAGAGAACAAATCTGCCCTCTTGGAAAGTACACAAGGTCTCTACATGGACACAGACTGTTGGTGGTGGAAGAGGGGACAGAAAAATAGGGGGCATTGTACCCTGACATCAAAGACTCCACGCGTCGGATACCATCCCATGGCTTCTGCGCTCACCCAAGGCTACTTCTCCAGATACCAAAATGCCTCCTGCTTCTCCCTGAGGGCTGTATTCATAGGCACAAATGGCTATGGGGGAGGCCAGGGCTGAATGATTAACAGGCAGCTCCAACCATAAAAAGCAGCATGGACTTCTGGGAAAATTTCAAAGTCAAAAGGTTCAGCCCAGGTTATCAGCAATAAAGGAGTTAGACTGAACAGAACTGTAATGCACCCTATAGTTCAGCAGAATATTTCTGCTCAGTACAGTGGGTTGGGAAGGGTGGACAGGCCCTGGCTGGCTCAACAGGCTTCTGTGTCAAAATACAGTGGTGCCCGTGATATACTCTGGAGTGAAAACAGCAGTGAGGGGCTCCCAGCACTGCTCTGAGTCTCACAAGGGTAATGTGGAAGCCACCCAAAGGACCAGAGGCTGAGGGGTGCCTAGGCAAGGGGAAGAGGACTCTCCATGTGGCTTCTCAGAGACGCAGGTTTGCAGCCCCAAGTCTTACTACTATGTCTCATTGATCTAAGACACTCATCTCTGAAATCAGAATGTGTCTTACATTCCGTGGGGCTGTATAATCACTATCAGCCTGGGCTCAAGTCAAGCTCATCGGGATAGCATTTGTGTTCACTTTTCCCACTGGCCTGAGGACTACCAAGATAAGGCCACTTTGCATTAAATTCTCAGCTTGAGGTTTTTCTAGCATAGCAGCATGAATGCAGATCACAAACACACCTGACACCAGCATTCAGTTCAAATTATCAGGGGAGACTTTTTTCCCTGCCTCCACCCCATGTCAAAGTTGAGGCATGGAATGTCAAACTCCTCCATGGGGCAGATTCACTCCTCAATTACTAGGAGTGTCCTATTAGGCTCCCCAACTTGAATGTCTTTTCTTTCTCACTGGTACATAAAATAATGGAATATTTCTAAATTGATGGCATCTTAGATTTGGTGAAACCCAGGAGTTGTTTGACTTTTAGCAGATATTTTAATTCTGACTCAGAGCTTCAGGTTCTTCATCTACATACCTCTCAGGGCTTATCTGAAGAGGACATACACACAAAGTATCACAGGTGTGTAGACCACTGTGAGAGAATCCTATCATCTTTAAAACCACCTCTGAGAAACTTTAAGGCCTCAATCAAGCCCCATCTTGTCTATGTGTCCACTATAGCTAACTGTCTACACCCTGAATAACTCCTCTTGTGCCCTATTGGAAAATGCAATGGAGTCATCTCCCCTGGGTTCAAATCCCAGGTTGGCTACTCACTAGCTATATGACCTTGGACCAGTTACTTATCTCCTCTGAGTGTCAGCTTCCTCAACTGTAAAGGGATATGGTCCAATTCACACAACAGAAGACAAAGAAAATGAAATAAAATGAATAAAAGCTTTTAGCATGCTACTTAACGAGCCCTCGTAGCATAGTGGAGAAGGCACTTGGCTGCTAACAGAAGGTCAGCAGTTCAAACCCACCAGCTGCTCCATGGAAGGAAGATGGGGTGATATACCTCCACAAACATTTACAGCCTTGGAAACCCAATGGGGGTCACTATGAGTTGGAATCGACTCAATGGCAATGAGTTTGGTTTTTCTGGAGCACGCTACTTGGCACATAATAGGCATTTAGAAAATGTTCATTTGTTCACTGCCTACTGAACATACTCCCACAAAATCAAGCTGTTTAGTGTCAAAGATATTGTAAGACACATATATTGAGTATGCTGTTCTTAGTTGCTGACATGAGTCACATCAGACTTGTGATGACCAAATAAAATGCTGCCATCTTCCAACACAGTATCAAAAAACATTCTCTTGTGATTCATAGGTTTTTTGGCTAACTTTCAAAAGCAGATCATCAGGCCTTTCTTCCGAGTCTGTCAGTTTGTTGTACTGTGGTAGCTTGCTTGCTGCTATGATGCTGGAAGCTATGCCATCAGTTTTGAAACACCAGTAGGGACCCCTATGGTGGACAGGGCTTACTGGAGCTTCCAGACTAAGATACTGAGTTTAACTGTTTGTAAATGAAAGCTCACAGGCACCTAGAAGAGCTTTTGGACTATCTGCCATTTTCTACACATGGAGAAACAAGCCAGACCCATGACTCTAAGTGACTTAAAATGGACAAGTCCAATAGACCACAGCTCAGGGTGTTCAGAGCTCCTATCTGCTGTCAAACTGGGAGGCAGTAAGGCATCAGTGCTCACCAGGTAGAGACATTTTTAACCTACATGCATGGGTTCACTGTGTTACTCATCTGGCCAGGTGCCTAGAAAATTTAAGCAGAGGCTTAGTCAATAATAGCTAGATGTTCCAAATGAATGCTAAATGGCCTTGTGGTAGGAATCACTGTATTATACGGGGAAAGCCTTCTGTTTGTATTTTCCCAGATGACTAATGCCTACAGGTATGGTTAGTGTTAGCTCTTTAAGACATGTATCTTACATAATGAGCCCAGCTCACTCTTTGTATTATTTCTTAGGATAAGGGACTCAGGAAGAGAGGAGGAAGTATTTTCTCCATCTAACCATATGCAATCTGGCGGGGAAGAGCCCTGGACAATTTTGGGTTCCAATTCAGGCTCTACCGCAAAATAGCTATGTAACATTAAACTGGTCAGTTAAGCTTGCAGAGCCTCTGTTTATTTATCTTCTCAACTGGGATAATAATACCAGTCCCTTTATTGAAAAAAGGAGCTCTGGTGGCATAGTGCCTAAGACATTTGACTACTAACCAGAAGGTTAGCAGTTCAAACCCACCAGCCACTCCACAAAGGAAGACTGTGCAATCTACTTCCATAAAGACCCCAAAGGGGGTCACTATGAGCTGGAACAGACTTGATAACAGTGAGTTTGGGTGTTTTTTGTTTTTGTTTTTATGAGAAAGTCAACTGAAAGAGTAAATGGGGGCATGATTTTAAATGCGTATTAGTCTAATAGGCTCACTGGACAGGACTGCAGAAGTCTTACCCATAAAGAAGCCACTATTGTTGTTGTTATGTGCTGTCGAGTAGGACCCAACTCATAGCAACCCCTCCTTGGGTTTCCAAGGTGGTATCACTAAGGAAGCAGACTGTCCAACTTTGCTACCTAAGGAAGCCACTGTGGACCCAAAAGAGTATGATCTAAGTTGGAAATGGGTGTGACTGTAAGGCTATGCTTCGAAGCTAATTCAGCCCATGCAGACAGAGAAAGAGGAGGTCTGGTGGCACTGTGGTTAAAGCATTCAGCTGCTAACCAAAAGGTCAACAGTTCAAACCCACCTGGTGTTCTGCAGAAGAAAGATGAGGCAGTCTGCTTCTGTAAAGATTTACAGCCTTGGAAACCCTATGGGGCAGTTCTATTCTGCCCTACAGGATCACTATGGGTTGCACTATGGGCTAGAATCTACTCAGTGGCAATGGGGTTTGGTTTGGTTTACAGGGAGAAAAAAACCAGCTGTAAATACTAAAAGGGTAGCACAATCCTCCTAGAAGGCACCCACCATCCTGGCACCCACACATGCCAGGAAAGGCTGGAGGTGAGCCTTGAGGCCAAAGCATCTCATCCCAAATGACAAAGGATTAGGAGATGGAGAGGGGCCCAGCCTTGACTTGGAGAAATGCCAAAAACCCACCTCTGATGTGTCCTGGCACCTGGGGGAGGGCTCAGTACTTACTGGAGGAGTCTTTCTGGGATGGGCAATTTGGAATCATATTGCCTATTGAGCCAGCTTTCAATTTAAAATGTCATCTACAATATCTTCTTTATTCATGAAGAATTTACCTCAGGATGCAGATGAGTTCCTGACACAAGCACTTCTTCCAAAGTCTTCCCTTTTGTCAATATTGTTTCAATTTTATACACATATTTGACTTTTTCTATTAAGTATAAAATGGGACCTCTGGTAGCATAGTACCTAAGGCACTTGACTGCTAACCAGAAGGCTAGCGGTTCAAACCCACCAGCCACTCCTCGGAAGGAAGATGGGGCAATCTACTTCCGTAGTGATACTGCCTCGGAAACCCAAGGAGGGGTTGCTATGAGTCGGGTTCGACTCGACGGCACATAACAACAAAAACAACATTAAGCATAAATGGTATCTAACACCTCTGCTTAATGACCTCATAGAACACAGGATATCAGAGACCTAGTCTAAATCCCTCATTCTTAGCTGGGAAGGCTATAGCATGGAGTACTTGCCCAAGGTCCCACTGACAAGAGAAGGAAGGTATCCTTAACCGCTACATGCTAGATTGAGAGGCAAGCAATACCCTAAACTGTCAAATCTTAAGACCATGATCAAAACGACTGGGGATATTTCTTCTTTTTGAGGAGAAGTGAAAATCAACTAATTCCTTTAAGACAGTAAGAGCAACTGTCACTCAGGTTTCTATAGCAACAGTGACACGAGACAACAGAGCCATAACAGAATAAACGTGCCCAATGGGCATCTCAGGAGTGGAAACTTGGAGGCTTTATTCAAGTCCCTCGCACCAAGCACTGTCATGAGAGATACTATATCAAACTATTAAAATAGAATGGTGCCTGACTTCTAGAAGATTTGGTGTCCTGGCGTAACTTTGGTGTGACTCTGATGTCTATAGATAGAGGCCTGGTACTAAAAAATGATGATAAGAGTAATAATCACAATGATAGCTGCTTTTTTCCTCAGCAAATTGGAAGTTATATACTGGAAAAAAAAAAAATTCCTATTACAGTTAATTCTTTTAATAACTCCTCCCCATCCTTTTGTCTCCTTCTGTGACTTCAATTCACTTGGAATGAATCTACATGGCTAGTGGGCCTTACGCTATTATGTGTCTTGGCAGAGATGGTCTTAACGCTGTCTGGATCCCAGATGACCAAGTCAGCATCGGATCCCACAGCGATGCGGCCTTTCCGAGGGTAAAGGTTGAAGATTTTGGCTGCATTGGTGCTGGTCACAGCTACGAACTGGTTCTCATCCATCTTCCCAGTGACCTGATGAGTACAACATCCATACGCACACCTCAAAAGTATGATAAGCAGTTGAAGGGCGGAACACTACTTAACAATAAAAAGGAATGAACTATATATACAAAACAACTCAAGGGCATTATGCTCAGTGAAAAAGTCAATCTCAAAAAGTCATATATATGGTTACATTTATATAACATTCCCAAAATGACAGAATTATAGAGCTGAAGAACAGATCTGTGGTTGTCAGGGGTTAGGGACGGTGGGAGGATGGGAGTGGGTGTGACTATAAAAGGACAGATAGCATGAGGGAGAAATATGTGAAGATGGCAGAGTTTTACATCCTGATTGCAGTGGTCATTACAAGAATCTACATGTCACAAATCACAAGTATCCACACACGTTGTATCACTGTCAATTTCCTCATTTTGGTATCATATTATAATTACGTAAGATGTAGCATAGGGACAGCTGGGTGAAGGGTACATACTACCACTCCATACTACCTGTGCAACTTCTAAATCTGTAATTATTTCATAATAAAAAGTTTAAAAAAAGAGAATACTTGAAGGGGCTGCAATGCCTTTTTAGGAAGTATCATTTATTTGGCTTCACTGGCTGCCTTTTTCAACAAAATACAGGTATACACTTAGTCTTCCAGTCAACCAGATCTAAAAATCTCAACTTGGCTTCCAGCTCAAAGCAGCATCCCTTACAGATTTCCTCAAATCTTTTGCCTCTGTAAATTCTCATCTTTACCACTTGTGTTCCACTGTCCTCTTAAACACAGAATTTGAGGAAATGACTACATATCTCTGACTTAGAAAACCCCACTCTAAATCCAGTACAAAAATGGGCAAAGGAAATGAGTAGGCATTTAGAGTGGGAAAAAGATAGATCATTAGCATAAAGAAAATATTCACTCTAATCAGTAAGTGAAGAAATTAAATAAGAAACAATGAGATAGCAAAATTCACCTATCAAATCAGCAAAGTTTTTGTTTCAATAATAATATAAATGTGGACCTGGTAGTGGAAACAAGAGAACCTCATACAATGTTGGTAGCATATGAATCGGTATAATCTTCCTGGAAGGAACTTTAGCAAGATATATCAAAAGCCTCAAAAATATACATACCCTGTGACCCAGCAATGCCACGTCTAGAAATTTCTCATAAGGATGTAACTATGAATGTGCACTGACAAACTTTCTACAAGGATGTCCATCTCAGTGAAAAAATAAGAAACAACACAAATGATCAGCCAATGAATTAGTGTTCAGTATTAAGATGGAATAATATGTTATTAAAAACCAAGTTTTTCAAGTATATTTAAAGGATGTGGAGAATTTTTCATAATATATTAAGCTTTAAAAAATACCAGACCTACAAAATTTTAAGTATGATACCAACATTATTTACACATTTACACACACACACATCATACACAAACATCTGCCCTCCTACAGAGGTGAAAATGGAAAGACATTCACCAAAATGTTAATTACAGTTATTATCTGACGCATGGCATTCTGAGTGATCTTTATGTACTTCTTTATTCTTTTTGCAATGAGCCTACATTGTTTACATAATTTAAAATATTCATTAAGAAATGAAAAAAAAAAAAAAAACACCAGTTCTGTGATTATGTTTTTAAATACTGAAAATGAAAAAGCCCAAAGGCTCCTTAAAGGTCAGTATAGGTTGGAAATACTAAGCTTTGAGAGCCCTAAGAGACAATTTTAAGGAAACTGAGTCAATTTTCAAAAGTAGAAGAGTATTATCTCTTCAGGTTGTTAAAGAAGCTATTTCCTGACAATCCACAGTCATATTTTAAGACTCCATGTTTTTCTGTCTCTATTGTTTCACTGAAAACAAGATGAACTATATATGTAACATGTAGGAGGTCATATCTGTAAAGAGTGGTCTTTGACTTCCAAACCTAAGAAACAGTGTCATACAAGTCCTAGCTCCTAGAATTTCCTCAACTATAATTTCAAGATGTACATGAGACCCTGGTCCTCAGATGAGGAGGAAGAAGAAAGCTGAGACCATGCCATGAGTGAGGTCATTGCTCCTTACCACAGCCTTATCCCAGATGACAGACATCCGTTCCTCGGTGCCGTTGGTGCCCTCAGGAATCAAGGTGAAGTTATCCTTTCCTACAGCTTTCTGGGCAGTGTTGAAAGTACAATGGGCACTACCAGTGACCTGGAGATCTCCACTGTAATGGAAAACACACCACTGGCTTTTAACCAATCTTTGACTTCAAATCAACCTTGAGTATATTATTTCAATGTGTCAGGCCACTAATTTTTTTTTATTATTATTTTTTATAAATAGCCTGTCCTCCCCTCAGAAGAAAGGAAATTTGGGAAAATATTTCTATGATACTCAATCTTCATTGTAAATGATGTGTATCTAAATATATGCAGAGGGGTATTTTATGCGTGACAGTACACCATCATTGAACGCTTTAGATACCTCACTAACGTCCTTTGGTTGACTTTCATGATGGTCTAAGTTTTATATGCAATTCCCTCCCATAATAGTCTTAGAGTAATAATTCCCTGTTCTTATTTGGTGACTCTAATTTGGTGAACAAGTCTATCTGCTTGCAAACCTGCTGTCAGTCACCATATTTTAAGGTACCAGGTCAGTTTGATCTGAGAAAGGGCAGAATATAAAGTGTGAACATGTCACCAGTACTCACCAGGACAGCAAGGAGTTCAGAAAATCTGGAGTGGTTGGATCGGGGCTCAGGGGTGGGGAGGTGACGAAGGCAGCAGCCTTGGCCCAGTTCTTACTCCAGTAGTGGGAGCCATCAGTTCCCAAGCTGGCGGTGATGGGCTCCCCATACACCACAGTTCCTGACAAACAAAGCACACCAGGCATCAGTAGATACAAGCAAGGAAGGAACCGTTTCTTACTGAGAAGTTGCTGTCTGTCAGGCACTATGCCAAGTGCTCTTACCATTCTTTCAAAAAAGACACTGGCTGTATTTCACAGATTAGCCTTCTTCACAAGAAGGTATTGCACAACTCTCCAGATCTGTCTGAGAGACAGCCTGAATCCCTGAGTCATCTTGGAAGGGATCTGCCCTGGAGAGTCACCAGACTCACACCAACTCAGCAAGAGCGAGAAATAAACTTTGTCAGACAAGGTATGGAGATTTCTGAACCTCAGGAAACCCCAGGCACAATGGGACAACATGCTGCCTGGTCCTGTGCCCTCCCCATGACTGGGCTGTGGACTGGACTGGGTTGATTTTCACTAGTAGATCACCAGGCCTCTCTTCATAGTCCACCTTAGTCTGGAAGGTCCACTGAAACCTGTAGAGCATTGTAACAACACTCAGTATTTCACTGACAGACAGGTGGTATAGCTGTGCATGAGATGCGTTGGCCAGCAATTGAATACTTTTAAGAGGAGAATTCTACCACTGAACCACTTAATATAATGTCCAAATGAACTTGTTGAAGTTCATTTGATGCTCAGATCCTATCCTCTGCTCTTTCCATTCAGGTGCTCATGCCAGAAAGTTGGGAACCATTTATCCAGTGAATCCCAGTACCTTAACTGCATCCTCTCTCCTTTCCACTCCATATACCCTGCTTTAAACTAGGCCCTCATCATTTCTCCCCACTTCATTTCAACAGACTTTTAGATTTACTTTTGCTTTCTCAATCCTCTTTCCCACCTCCAGAGTGGTCTTTCTGGAACTCAAATCTTTCCTTGCCATTCTCTTGCATAAAATCTCCTTTGGAGCCCTTCTGCCTTTAAGGACAAAAACAAATTCCTCCCTGAATTAGCTACTGCCTTCATTATCAGGCCTCATATCAAAGCTGATTCCTTCTTTAACATCATCCAAAACTCAAATTAGGCATTACTCTGTCTGTCCAGAAATCCCATTCTTCACACCAATAATCAGTTTTGAATTTTTTGATTTGCCACTTGATGGGAACTCCCTGAAGATAATGAATCTGCCTGCACATAGTAGGCACTCAATAAATGTATGATAAATTGATTAAATGGTTTAATAATCCATTAATTAAAGCTACCAAAGCTACAAAGAGCTCTGGTGGTGCAGTGCCTAGGCATTTGCTAACCAGAAGGTTGGTGGTTCAAACCCACCAACCGCTCTGCAGAAGGAAGATGGGGCAATCTACTTCCATAAAGATTTGCCACCTCACAAATCCAATGGAGGTTGTTGAGTCAGAATTGGGTTGATGACAGTGAATTTGGTTTGGTTTCACCAGAGTTGGAATTTGAACTGAGGTCAGTTGACCACCACCAGGGTACCAGAGGTCACCACCACCTCCCATCACAGGTCCAAATGCCCCCACTCCTAACAATCCAGCCAAAAGATCGCTCTTCTCCAAACACAGGGCTCCCAAGGAGCTCTCAAGGCCAAACACTTTTCACTCAGGAATGCATCGCTCTTCCTCTCTCAGCCTTTTCAAGGGCTTTATCACTTGACAAATATATCACAACACTCTCTTTGCTGCAGTCTGCCACTCTGAAAGTTGGCTCCACGGAGCTGCCCCTTCCACCCTCAGGAATTTCACAAAGGAGTCCCTGCTCGGCCAGGGAGTGCTGGAGGTCAAGGCAGGCAGCTCACTTCAGGAAATCAGTAACAATCGCCAAGCAGGAGGGCGGCTTCAGAACCCAGGGGAAGCCTGGCCCCTAAGGAAGCTCTAAGGAAGAAAAGAGCCAATGCTTGGAACTGCCTGGAAAGGTCCCCTGGTTGCGACCAACTGAAAGCCTCCCAGCCAGAATGTGGTCAGAGGAGCCAGCTGGGTGGCTGCACAAACCACGTCGGCTCATCCCAAAGTGAAAAAACACCGCATAATGAGCCAGCCTTGGCTGCTGCACAAGGACATTTATGAAATGCAAATGGCTGAGCAGAACCCAGCTCTAGCCCACAGTTCTCACAGGACCAGCTTTTGGTTGGAGCTTCAAATGGAACTGGTTAAGTGTAGCTGTCCAGACCCAGCCAGGTCTGGATGTCCTGCTGGCTACTGTCTGCTGGAGTACAAAGGTGAGGTTTGTGCAAGTCATTAGGAAAACAAAGATTCTGCAACCCTAAAGTCTTCCTGATTTGGTCGAAATGAAAAAATTCAAGAAAGCAGAACTGACTGGAGAAAAATCTTTGCTCTTTGGAAATCCTTGGACAAAGGCATCAACAGATAAACATTTTAATGATTTTCCGATAACTTTTTATTGCTCATCCTCTTCCTCCCCCATCCTCCACTCCCCCTGAATCCACTCTGCAGTCCTGCCCTTAGAAACAGGAATATGAGGAGGGGCTGGTTCTTAGGAATGCGTCATGAAGAGACTGAGGGTGAAAGCTGTTTACTGTTGGCTTTGGAAATGCATCTCTCTCACTGTGAAATACAGCTCAGATTGGGATGCAGAGAATTGGTACACCAGGGATAGATTCTACAATTCCCTCACCACAGAATGAACTTGACCTTCAGCCTTTGCTGACCAGAACCTGTCCTCCTTGGAGGAAGGCTGCCAGGACTCCCAGACCTGGGTCAAGCTAACATGAGGAGGGCAGAGGAAGAGGTAATGAGGATGGAAGCATATGGCTGCTCACTTCTGCTTTTCTCTCTTCAGATTCCCTGAGGCCCTTGCTTGGGTTAACCTTGTTTTTATGATTTCTTTTCTTTAGCATCAGGCAAAAACCCACTGCTATTGAGTCGATTTCAACTATAGTGACACTACAGGACAGAGCAGAATTGTCCCCTAAGGTTTCCCAGGCTGTGCAGCAGCAGACTGCTTCATCTGTCTCCCACAGAGCAGCTGGTGGGTTCAAACCACCGAACTTTTGGAAAGCAGCCCAATGCTTTAACTACAGCACCACCAGAACTCCTATTCAAAAAGCAAGGGAGTTCATCTGTCCCATGTACCAGGCATCTCTGAGTGGTACAAATGGTCCAGTTAGCTGCTAACCAAAAGGTTGGAGGTTCAACTCTACCCAAGGGTGCCTGGGAAGAAAGCTCTGGGGATCTGCTTGCTAAAGGTCACAGCCAATGAGAACTTGATGAAGCACAGCTCTATTCTGAACCACATGGAGCACCATGAGTCAGGATTTCATTTATTTTTCTTTTTTAAATCAGGCCTCCACTTCCAGGAAGAGCCTAGATCCATAATGGGGGGACTCTGCCTCTCATCATCACTGACTTAGAGCCTCTCCGGGGGCTCCCCTTTTTTATTAACAATTAACAAGAGGGAGCTATGGGCAAGCTTCCGGAGATCAGTCAGGCCACAGATACCATTTAACTTCATGCCAGAAATAATTGCCACTAATAATAATAAACCACAGAAGAGGCTTCATGGGCCTTTCTGCACTTCTCCAAACATGCTGTTGACGCTTTTTTGGCTGATGTTAGATCTTCATGATTTTCTTCTCCAGGGAAAGTCTAAACTGAAAGACGTGGCCCCAGGCCGGCCTTTGGCAGGCTGTCTAGTAAGGCTGGGAACTGCAGGCACGTAGGGGGCAGTGCTTATTCACAACAGGCCTGGGGCCTGAGCGCATTCAAGACAAATAAAATGGAAGGCTGGGGCTCAGAAAGGTTTGACGGCTCCTCGGCTTTGACAGTTACTTGTAAAGTCATTTCCCATGAACAAGAAACATGAGGACAAACCCAAAATAGGAATAATTGAAAATCATTTACATGCATTTCACAATGTAGCCACAAAAGCAGGGTGCAAAGTGACCTGGACACATGGATGGGCAGATGCACAAACACACACACCACTTTCCCTCTTCTTTCAGAGAACTTATGTCAGAACCCAATGCTGGGACCCATCCATTGAGAACCCTCTCTCTGACAGTTGAGACTTCATGACATTTATAGCCTTACCCTCATGCCACTCTCATTCATGTATCTGGGGGTACAAGGTGCTGTGTTGTGGGGTAGCTTAACCTAAGGATTCACCCTCACATTAGGGCAATCCTGGTAGACCAGATGACCACATGTTTCTCATTATGATTGAATCACTCCTAGTAATCCCACCAGCCACTCCTCAGAAGGAAGATGGGGCAATCTACTTCCGTAGTGATACTGCCTCAGAAACCCAAGGAGGGGTCACTATGAGTCGGGGCCGACTCGATGGCACATAACAACAACAACAATCCACAGGGTCATATCTTGAATTTGGTTTTCCAGGGATTTAATGTCCCTCAGCAGCAACACTGGTTCTGAACATTTCTGCGTCTGGGTTACAGAGTGGGAGTGAGGAGGAAGATGGAGAAGGGCATCTAGCAGATGAAGTCACCAGGTTCTGCCTACATGCCTATGTTCACACACAGGAGGCATCAGTACCCAAGCTAGATTCCAGACACTGACAACATGCAGTCCCAGGGAACTCATTCTAGAGAAATCCCTGCATGGTGCTGAACTTTCAGCTGCAAAGACAATTGACCAGAAGCCTGAAATCATGGTTTCTATTTCCCATGAGCTGGAAAATAGGGAGCAAGACATTCCATTTTGGCATTTCAGTGTCTCTTCCATGAAATAAGCCTAGTAAATCCACCAACATGTAAGTTTATTTCAAAAGTATAAATTGCCCACAATGTTGTGATCCTAGCTATGTCACTTCTGTATCTGCAAATGGGGTTGATGATATGCCAATCTGCTGAACAGCACAGAATGACAGCAACAGCCTGTGCCACACTGTCTCTAGAGAGGATCATGCAGTTGTGTTGGGTTGAGTATTGTTGTTGTGTGCCTTCAAGTCAATTCCGACTCATAGCAACCCGATAGCACAGAGCAGAACTGCCCCATAGGGTTCCTGAGGCTATAATGTTTATGGAATTAGGTTGAGTAGGAACGTGAAAACAGTCCTCATTTGCATTTTATCTCATATCCTCACTTTTCTCTCACATCCTCACTTGCCTAAACACTTCCTGTCCTACACTGAAGGCTAGCAGGTCTCTGGGTGGGGAGGCACATGGGAAGCACTAAGAGAAGAAGATGATCTTGCTATTCATGCCATGGATAGGACTGGGACTTTTTTTTTT
>NW_006921640.1:9864104-9885731 GCF_000298275.1 Orycteropus afer afer
TGCTGTGCATGGGGTTGCTATGAGTCGGAAACGACTTGACGGCACTTAACAACAACAAATGAAAAAACTCTCCTTTTCCAGATGAAGAAACTGAGCAGCAGAAAGTTGGCAGTGCCTCACACTTAACTATAGGAGCCACAAGAAAACAATCCTGAGTAGAAAATCCTCGCCCCAGGCCAGCAGGCATCTTTGCTCTGCTTTTCTAACTAGCAGAAGGTTAAACTAGTCATTCACTCTTTAATCTTAATAATAACTCCCAAAAACAAAACCCCAAAACCAAGCTAGCTCCTGTCGAGTCTATTCTGACTCATGGCAACCCCATGTGTGTCAGAGTAGACCTGTGCTTCCCAGGGTTTTCAGTGGCCAGGATCTTCCAGAAGTAGATTGCCAGACCTGTCTTCCAAGGTAATCTCTGGGTGGACTCGAACTTCCAACTTTTTGATTAGTAGGCAAGCTGTTGACCATTTAGGCCATGCAAGGCCTTTGTGATGATAATAGCAGATAACAGTTACCATAGTTACTTCTTTCTATTTCATCCTTTACATTCATTAGTGTTGTCACCTTGCATATGAGAAAATTAAACCTAAAGATGCAAGTAGCCTGCCCAGTGTTACATGATTACACAGCAGAGCTGGTATTTGGTCCAGGCAGTTTGATTCCAGAAAGCAAACTCTCACCACATCTTACAGTATTCTCCTTCTTGGTCATTTAGGAATCGTGCTTCCATATGACCCATGACTGTGCTGGGTGCCAGGCTCCCACAGATGCAGAGGAGATGGTCACATTTCTCACATTAAAATGATCTTGTTGTTGTTGATTGCCGTCGAGTCGGCCCCGACTCATAGCGACCCCTCCTTGGGTTTCCGAGGCAGTATCACTACAGAAGTAGGATTGCCCAACCTTCCTTCGGAGTACGTGAATAAGTTAGTCAGATATTAACATAGATCTTCATGGCTCGTGGCCTGGCAGCTTGATGCCTGAGGGTCAATTCCCAATTCCACCCTCTGAGCTTCAGTTTACTCAGCTGCAAAAGTAAAATAAGATACACCCATATGCACCAGAAAGTCCTTTTTAGCAACTCAGATTCACCTAAAGTTAAGGCTTTCAAGGACTAAAGGGTGATGGTTTGAAAGCAAGAGCCACCCTGAGATCACTAAAAAAAAAAAACTGTTGCACCCATGCTTGAAGGTTTTGGGATGAGCAAAGTAAAGTATATTCTCCAAGTGCCTGATGCCTATTCCCTCTATATACATACAGGGTCAAAGTTGTAAACACAATAGAGGGACACTAGGCACTGAGTCAACGTGTGAGAGCAGATGTGGACTCTATCATAGCACAGCCAAGCTCCTTGCCCTCAAATGAAAACAGAGATGCAGAAAGGAGAAGGGAGTTCTGTACTGCTGGCCAGGCTGGGGTCCCCAAATTCAGTCCAGAGCTAGTCCCATGACTCTACTTGCCTCATGATTTGGACTTGACAGAGGCTGGGCTCCTCCATCTACGTAAGAGTAGATGAATGTGGAGTAGGCTTTGGAAAACAAGGACTCAATCGAAACTCATGTTAAGATGTTTGCTATCTAGGTACAGTGTGGTTGATAAAATAAGCTGCCACCTATTGCTCCTTTTTCAGACTTTGTGCCAACTGTCCCAAAACAATGTGGAAGCAGTGATGCTGTGACCATGTCAGTGCTGAGGTTGTTCGCACACATGACCAGTCACAGTGCAAATATGTGCCTAGGTAAGGGAGCATCACCAACTCTGTAGCTGTTCATGATGTTGCCATTCTGAGTAGATTATGTTATTTTGGGTGAATGTTTTTTAATTTCAAAAGGGCAATTCCTTCCAGCTGCCAGGAGAGGGCAGGTCTCCAAGATGGTAATGCAGCAACCATATGATGTAAAGCCTAGGGAGAGGCCCCATTAGAGCTCCAAAGAACAGAAGCCAGGAATTGCTGGGTCTGTCTGCAAGCCATCTTCTCTAGGTACAACCTGACTCAGTGATCACTGAGCAATTTGTTCTAGGTCTTGCTCCAAGTCACCCACCTTATCCATGTGGCTCAGATTCAGCAGAGAAGCAGACACTGAGTCATAGAAGTCAAACTGCTCCATTACTGACAGAGAAGAATGGAGAGAGACAAAGAGAGAGAGAATGGGATAAACAGATGACAGACAGGTAGATAGATAACAGATAGAAGATAGACAGATACTAGATAGAATACAGAGAGATACAGAGACCAAGAAAGTGAAAGACAGAGAGAGACCGAAAAGAAAGAAACCAAGAGAAATCTAGACAGAAGTCAAGAGAAAAAGGGAGAGAAATAGAGAAGCAGAGATGGAGAGAGAAACAGAGCAAGGAAAAAAGAGCAAGGGAGAAAAAGAGATGGAGACATAGAGAGTCAGAGGGAGAGAGGATGAGAGGAAAAAACATTATGGGGAAAAAGGCAGGGGAGGTGCCTATTATAATATTCGTGTTCAAATCAGCCTAAGAAGCACTGTCAAAGCCAATTCTATTCTATCATGCTTTCTGCACACGGAGCCACATTTCCAAGCATAATACATGTTGTGTGATTATCCAAAGTCATGAAACAAATGGTAGGTTACAATAGGGCTCTGCTGCATTCATAATGCATAAGGTACACCATGGAAGATCCTTTGGAAGAAGTGCTGGAAGCTGCAATTAGTAAATTAAGTTTCCAATAACATTCTCAATGGATTCTTCTATAACAAAGGATCCATCCTCAGCCTAGAATGTATCCATGTATAGTTTATTTACAGGAAGTACACAAGTAACTGGTAATGATGGGGCCCAGGGCAAATCCCCTTACCTGAAGCTCCCTTACCCTGGTGGAAATCACCAGCCAGGGAGGGGAAAGCATTTTGCAATATAACGTTCCCCAGAAAGCTTCTGTGGCAGATGGAAACTGACGTAATCTGTGTATGTGCCTAGTTTATTTAGACTGCGTCAAATTAAATCCAACTTTGCTATCGAAGGGGGGCAGGAGGGAAATATGCCTGCCCACCCACTCTCTGCTGCACACGGCTTTAAATAGATACTAACAAGGCCGCAGCAGTGGAACAAAGGGAGGAAACTGGATCTCTCTGCCTTACTTCACTGTAATTAGGTTAATGCTGGAACATGATCAAAGTGGCCCACTTGGCATGAGGGTTTGGAAAAGGAACCACCTTGGTGAGGAGCACCCCTTCCCTCATCATCCAAACCTACCCACACTCAGTCAGCAGCACTCACCCTTTTTCCGGGCCTGGGCAATGACTTCAGCTGCACTCTTGCTCATCACCTTAGTGATGTACAGAGGGCAGTTGGTTTGGTTGGCAATGGTGATCGAACGATTCACGGCTTCAGCCTCGACCTATAAAAGAGCATCTGAACATGAGAACGCAGCCCACCACACCAGTCCCTTTCTTTTGCTTCCACCCACCAAGAGAAATGAAAATGAATGAGACTGTGATACACTGCTGTGTCCTCAAGTTTCTACTTTGAGTGGCACTGAGGGGAAGGGGAGTGTGGCTCACTCAGTGTCACTCAAATTGGTTAGCTGAAATGATGGAGAGATGCCTTCCTGACCATTTCATGGGTATCCAGGGACCTTCATACAGTGGTTCTCAAACTGTGGTCAGCAGACCTGCAACTTCAGCATCAGCCTGGAGGAGTTTGTTAGAAATGCAGATTCTCGGGCTCTATCCCAAACCTACAGAGCCAGTAACTCTGGGGATGGGGCCCAGTAATCCAAGTTGTTAAAACTAGGTATTAACAATGCTAATCCATGGATGGTGGAAACCGTTAACACGCTTGGCTGTCATCAAAACGTTAGCAGTTTGAGTCCACTCAGAGGCACCTTGAAAGAAGGGTCTGGTGATCTACTTCCCGAAAATCAGCCATGAAAAGCCCTATGTAGCACAGTTCCACTGTGACACACATGGGGGTCACCATGAGTCTGAATCGACTTGGTATCAGCTGGTTTGGTTGTAGGTGATACTTGCTACGTGTGAGAAGCACTATGCATGGAAACACTGTTCTCAACTCAGTGTATTCATTCTGCTCACATGATCTTAGGTCAAGACATTCAGTGATGTTGTTTGTGCACTAGGCTTTGGTTAGACGCCCACGAACGAAGCCAGCATCACCCACAGAACAAAGCAACCTCACAGGACTCTCGGAATGGAGCAGACAGCATTTGTGTGAACCAAAGGCCCTCTGTGTGCAAAACATGAGAGTCGGCCGCCGGCCTGCCACAGACTGGTACAACCTTCGCCATAACAGCGGGGAGGTGCACTAATAATCTGGTTGTTTAAACCTGATGCTTTCACGAATGATTCTTTTTCAAAAGTTCCAAATGAATACTGTTCAATACCTGATTGGATAGGATCTTTCAAAGGAATGAGCACTGTGTGTCTTTAATGGCCAATAGAAAGTGCAGGTTAAACTGTAACAGCAGGTCTAAAAAAGTTATTTGCTCCTTGACAACTCAAAACGTTAGACAGGAAGCTTAGGGGGCCGTGAGTTTATATCAATAGGGGAAGAACAACTCAGAAAAGTAGGGTGAGAATGGTTACCCTCATAGCTTAAATAATATAATCAATATCACTGACTTATACATGTAGAAATTGTTGAATTGGTGTGTGTTCTGCTGGGTGTATTTTCAACAACAACAATAACAAAAGCATTTCAAATACAATTTATAACCCAAAAACAAAATCATTTGCTTCATCCCCCAAATCTTGGCAAAATGCCCTGGCTTGAACTCCTTAAGGGAAGGGACTGGATCTAATTGAGGTTCATAACCTCCATGCCTCCCTAAGCCCCCCTCCCCTATTCCCAACATAGTGCCTAGTACATAAAAGGTGTTCCAAAATATTTACTATTGAACATACAAATGACTTCATTCTATGTTAATGTTATTTCATGCTAGGCAGTTCCATAAAGAGTTATTTTCCACAAGAAATCACTGAGCTCCTAACAGAATTAACTTTGCTAACCATGTCTTCACAGGAGCTTGGCCTAGAGCTTAAATACTATAATTGCATTAACTGATAATCTAATTTAATAAAACTAAGACAACTGCATTCACATTTGGCCTTTCAGGCATCAACTATGTGAAGAGAGATGTCAAGAATTCCAAAGGCAAACCAAATGACTGTTGAAAAAGCTCATAAAACATCCAAATGCTTTTAATTCCTTGAATAACTGAATGATAAGCCCTCCTTCTCATTCTGGCTCCAATTACAATAGCAGTGCCTCTGACTTGAGCAGCACAGAGGAGGAACTCTGGGCA
Organism: Orycteropus afer afer; assembly: GCF_000298275.1. Lineage (NCBI taxonomy): Eukaryota > Metazoa > Chordata > Mammalia > Tubulidentata > Orycteropodidae > Orycteropus > Orycteropus afer. Next base: position 9,869,392 of record NW_006921640.1, read on the forward strand.
TCTCTGCAATTACCTCACCTCAAGTGGAGGGGAAAAAAAAAAAAAAAAAAAAACTCCACGAGAATGCTCATGGACTTGTTGGGTAGTACAAACAATTAAAGCATTTAGCTGCTAACCGGAAGGCTGGGGGTTCAAGTCCACTCAGAGGCATGGTGATCTACATCTGAAAAATCAGCCACTGAAAACCCTCTGGAGCATAGTTCTACTCTGACACACGTGGGGTAGCCATGAGTCAGGGTTTATGGCAACTAGTTTTAGAATCCTCAGCACCTCCAAGTTGTGCAGGGTGACTGTAATTTATTGTCCCAACTTAAACACTCTGAAAGTGAAAGGGCACTATTAATAATTGCATGGGAGCCAGAAGCATAAACCAGGACTGTCCTGAGCAACTGGGATGTGTAATCATACTAATCAGAGAGTAAATCAAACAGTGCCATCCGGGGCTCTTCCGCCATAAGACTGACTTCCATGAAGACTGGCTCTGGTGGAAAGAATCCAGTAATCAGTCAGGGATCTGTCTGAATTCACTCATCTGGTGTGAGGTTAGCAAGAATTTTGACCCCTCCACCAGCCCTACAAGTAACCTCAAGTTGAGGCAAAGGATGAACTCAAATACTACCTCATTAGAGAGGTCAGTTAGCCACAGCTTTCTACGTTCCACCCAGATCTTGGTATGACAAACATTTTACCCTTTCGTGTTTTTATGTGTATGCTTCTGATATAAAATATCAACAGTTTTACATACTGTGAACTGTGATTTAAATAACATCACTTTAAAGGAAAATGAATCTTATCATAGCTTGAAGATAAAACCTCTTTAGCTCATGGTAGAGCTAACTAGCAGGGATTTTGGAGGTCATCCACCCCATCTTCTGATTTTAAAGATGAGGTAACCCCTGGACTCCCTGTGTGATGCAAACAGTTAACACACTCAGCTGTTGGAAGTTCCAGTCCACCAAGAGGTACTTCAAAAGACCCAGTGATGTATTTCCAAAAAATAAGCCAATTGAAACCCTATGAAGCACAGGTCTGCACATGACACGCAAGCAGATATGGGGAGAAAGGGAGTGATCTGTCTAGGGACACACAACCATGTCAGTACTCAGCTACTGCTACCTTGCAAGCCCACATCCCTCCTCCCCTCTCTGCATATCCAAGTCATGCCAGTCCTCAACACCAGGTGGAAAGTCCCTCACTCTGTGAAGGCTTCACTACCATCATTTCCAAGCACTGTCCCTTCCCATATTACCCATCTTAGAGCTGTACCTCTGTCTTAGCTCCTAATCCATTCCTTCCTACATGCTGACTCTCTATCTCCTCGTTCTCCCCAGGTAATCTACAAATTCCTTCCAGAAAGAGTCACTTTTTAGCTCATTTTGCTGTCCCCTATAGGGCCTAGCACCATCTCAATCATAGTATATACTCAGTCAATATTTGTTGAGGGATGCTTTCCAGATTTCTGCATTCTCTCCTGTCCTCCCTTCAATCTTTTCTGCTAAAAACGAGAGAAAATCTTATCAGGAAATCTCACAATGGTGGGTTGGGAAGAAAAGCATATGGTGGCAGGAAAATTTTTCGTAAAGTTCAAGTGCAATGTCCAAGTTGGTCACCATGATGTTGGTGCTATTCCTAGGTGCTGCTGAGTTTGATTTTTGACTCGTGGGGACTCCGCATGACAGTAAAATTGCCCTGTAGGGTTTTGTTGGCTGTAGTCTTTACAGAAAGAAACAGATTAACCAGGTCTTTCTCTCATGAAGCAGCTGGATGGGTATGAACAACCACTTTTTGTTTAGTAGCCAAGCACTTAAACGTTTACGTCACAAGGGATCCTTTAGGTTGTGTACACAGTATAAAAAAAGCAGTAAAATTGTTGTGTATTATTAACTACTGTTCATGTATATTGGAAATATTTCCCTAACTGGATTATAATATTCAAGTTCCTTCTGAATGGTTCCATACTTTTTTCTCTTTATCACTGACATTGGCTTTAACACACACAGATTCCTTGGCATGAACTAAAAAATAATAACCAGTAGCCAAGGGAGAAAATACTGGCAGGGTTGGGTTCTATTATGACTGTGCAGTCTGAATACCATCAGTTACTCTCACGTGGACTCAACTTATGGCGACCCCATGTGATCCAGTGGCTGATGTTTCTGAAGCAGATCACCAGGCCTTTCTTCTGAGGGGCCCCGGGGTAGAGTTGAATCTCCAATCTTTTGCTTAGTAGCTGAGTGTGTTGACCATATTGCCACCCAGGAACTGTGCCACCTGATTACAAGCCCCTAACGCCACCTCCTCACCTCAGAGCTGTCATAAAGATGAAATTACCCAGAAGCACCAAGAATAATGCCTGACATATACAAGGTGTATAGTATGAAATGCCTCTAAACCAACTGAAAAATAGATGCCTCTAGAAAGAAGATAGAATAAAAAACAGTTTCCCTACAAGGCAAGCAGAACCTCCCACGGAGTTAAGAGTTTCTCATGTCGTTGAGTTCCTCAAACTAACAGTTCTCAAAGAAGCCTCTGTAATTAGCTACTGGGAGACTGAAATTCTCAGGGCAACAACTGCTAGAAAAGATATCTCCTGTTTCTCACCATGTAAAAATGGTTTTAATTTTTCTGGTCAAAACAGTAACCAGATCAATTCTCTTCTCATTACATTTCCCTTCTTAGTAAGCCCAGGGTGAGCCGATTTCTGTTAGTGTTTATAGTGATTTGGGGTACAGAGTAAACAATAGGAAAAAGAGGTAAGCAAGCCCTTAGAAAAACTCTACAGATTAATGACAATGTGGGTCTTGGAAGTAGCCTCCTGTGGCCAGGAAAAGCGGCAATCAGCTTTTCTCAGAGGGCAACATCTATTCTTACTCTCTGATGCAACTGAACAGGATGAGATTGGCTTACCAGCCAACAGCCTGAATGAAGGTCAAGAGTAAACTCTAATTAAGTCCAGCCCCAGGTGTTACCACGTGTTGACAAGGACCCAGTTGGCTTTAAGCTGAGCTTAGAATTCTGTGTGTACGTGCATGCATACTTGGGGGTGGGGTATACTCAGCAGTCACTTAACTTCATGCCACCTTAGTTTCTGCACAGGAGAAAGATGGAAATGACAAAGAGACCTACCACAGCACAACTGCAGCAGCACCACACAGACAGAATAGAATGTAAATGATATTCCCTGGATGGAGCCTTGTAGTCTATGTGAATGGTAGCCCCTGGAGTTGTGCAAAGGAGGCTCTCTGGTATCTGTCTCACAAGAAAGCTCAAATGTGAAATAGTAAGCTCGATAAACGTTAGCTTTGAATGGGGTTTCCAAGGAAAACAATTAAGTACCACAAGAGCCATTTCATCCCTTTGTCTTTCTAGGGCTCCTTCAGCTTAAAGTCCTAATTCCAAAATGATTTTACAACTGAACCCCAGACCAACTTCAAGGAGGTTGGAGCTGAGAGTAATCATGGTTTCTATCAGTCCTCCTACCCCAACATGTATATGCTGGGAAGTCTCGTTAAAAAGGTCACTGAGGCCAGTCTTGAAGGGGAAACAAAGTAATAGAAAGGAACCATCAGAGTGTCTTTAGAAATGGGATGGGGTAGCCCCACTAGCTTTAGGGACTGAGAGGGTGACTGTACATGTGTGCAAATGTGTATGTTTGTGCAGGTTTGTGTACATGTGTATGTGTATGCAAGTACGAATACATGTGTGTGGGCATGTATATATGCCTGCATGTGTGTATACATGTGTACAAAATCTGCCTCAGGCATCTTTTAGTGATTATTAGTGAGCCTGTCTTTCCCACAAGCTACCTTCCTGAATCATTGTCCACCAGCAAAATCATAGCACGGGGTTGCCCTCAGCTAAAGCAGGGGCCTAAATAAGTCACTTTCAGAAATGGACCATGCAATGCTGACAAGCTAATAATAGCTTTTGTCCTTCGGCTGGGAAGAGGACACTTTCACGGGGTTAGATAGTGCTGAAGGAATCCTGATGTGTGTGTGTGTGTGTGTGTGTCTAATGTCAGGATAGTAAGGATAGAGTAAGAGAGAATAAATTCTCATTGTACGCAAAACACTCTAGAATAGCTTCTGCCTTCTCTCTTTTCTGTCTCTTTCCTTAAATTGTTTCTCCTTTTCCAGTCTCACCCCTTCTTGCAATAGCTGGAGAGAGCCTGGGGATGTACACCACCTCACCCTACCCTAGACAGCTGGTGATGGCACCTTTACCACCCTCTTGAATCCATTTTCTTAGAAGGGGGAGTAACATCCTCTTCGTGTCATTGGTCCTCACATGAACACTCCCCAAACCGTTGAGACACGCTGGTTTCAAAGTTCTATGATTTGGTGCCCATTGTCCCATACACACTCATCTTGCCTATCATCCCTCTCAACCTATTTCCAGAAGGAAAAGTGCTACTTGTGAAGCCTACATGTATTTTTAAAACCCCTTCTTGTTCATTGATGATTTTCTGTCCTTCTCTGAACCTGTAATTTTCTGCTACATCTTTCTGTTAAGGAACAAGTTTGTTCATTTCTATTCAGTATTGTATGGCCTGTGATCAGGGAAGGAGCCCAAAGACTCCCATGATCATTCTCTTAGCTCAGAGCCCCCATATTATTCTTTTGTCAGGTCCTCTTAAGCCCTGCCTACAGCCCTTCATTTGGAGCAAACTTCTGAGAAGTACTTAAAAGGCCACAAATACTGATTTAGAACAACAGACTATCAATCATGTAAGATGAAAGCACCGCTCCCCTTCCAACATACATGTCTCTCCATCAAGAACTATGGCTCTCAACCAAAAAGACCCCTTGCTGTTACTTTTCTCCATGATTTTGATTCTATTAAACTATGTTAATTATGTAAGACCCTGTGCAGATTTATTATGGAAAAACTGACTGTTCCCATTATGCTTTCTAACTATTTAGAAGAGCTCTGAAATCCCCATGACTTTGTTTTGGTGACTGGTAAGACTTTGGATGGCACAGTGGTTAAGTGCTCAGCTGCCAACTGAAACCCACCAGCTGTTCTGTGGGAGAAAGATGTGGTCTACTTTCATAAAGATTTACAGTCCCGGACATTCTATGAGGCAGTTCTACTCTGTCTTACAGGGTTGCTATGAGTCAGAATCAACTCAGTGGCAATGAGTTGGGTTTGGATTTTAAGATTTTGGAGGCTCCGGGTTACAAACCATCAACCTAGATTGCAGGAAACTAACACAAACCTATTTGTGTCTATCCAAGCAAAGGGAAATGGAGAATTAGAGCCAGAAAGGAGTCTTCAGGTTGATTGAGGCTGCTTGACACTACAGGCTCAGTCTAATCTGTGGCTTCTCAAATCACCAACTAAGAGGCCCAACTCTGGATAGGTGAGATGGTCCCTTGAGGTTGTCAGTGCTGGGCAGTGCCCAGTGGAGACTAAGTTGCGTGTCCCATTTAGCAGATGTTTACCTCCTCAGGCCGGCTCAGTACATGTCCCTCAGGGCCTGTGATGCCCAGATCCAGGATTCTTTGCTGCTCCTGAAATGTTTAAAGAAAGCCAGGCTATGAGGGAGAAATGGACTTCAAACATTGATTGTTAAAGATGTGGGTAAAAAGTTATCATGCAAGATGTAAAAACAACACTGCTGACACTTAGACCCTCCTCAAGACTCCACGATGAGAAGGGTTCACTACCATGTTCCTAGTCTTGACTGAGCTGGTACAGGTGAATTACAGCCTCCAGAAGCATTCAGTTGATTCCCAGGATGCTGAGAGCTGATGTAATCTCAGCCCTCTGCTACAGTCTAAAATGTGTATGTTTCACTAGAAAGTACATTTACCCTACCCAGAGACAGCTACACAGCAGCGCTGAAAGAAATGGCTTCTTTGTGGAAAGATACTGGCTCCTATGTTCTGCTTACAGACTGAGAGCCATGCATGCCAGCATTCACAATGCCAGGGCAACTATGAGCACAGAGCCCAGGGCTGCAACACCAATTCACCCTGGCACCCCCCCCCCCGGTGTTAAGCTTCAGAAATCACTTCACACTCTTGAGTCTGTCTCTTGCCCTATAGGTGATAAAGAAATGATCAAGAGGAAAGCACAATACCTCTGCAATGATGTCGCCATTTTCTGCATGGACTTGGGCAATCGCACCAATATCCCGGATCACACTGAGTACTTCATATATCTGAGAAAGGAGGGTGGGAGTCAGACACAGTGACTATAGCTTTCTGTTCCAAGTACGATCATCTCCCTGTCAACAATGTTTCCGGGATCAGAAATGATAGCCCTCAAATGTTTCTATTAAGGCTAGCTTTTTTGACATGCCCCAAGGGTGATGTTTCTGGCCACATCTGGCAGAGCAGCAGGACTTCGCAGTAATTAACAGAGGCAGCAGAACCTAAAAAAAATGTGGATTAGTAATGAGAAGTTCATTGACGACACCCCTGGCTGTGCACCAGGTTTGCTCAGGAGGCTCTTGGCCACAATGTCACATTTTGAGCCCATTACAAGGCTCAGACTGCAGAGCCTGGCACAGTATGGGACTGAGGGGTCAGGCACTGATTCACACCTTCTATAAAGGCAAAGTATATTAATGACTTAATCCAACAGTCATTTCCCTTGGAGCTAAGGGGTTACCATACACAGAAGGCTACTTTTCCAAACCAACAGCAATGGCCTGAATGTAGCAGATGCCAGTAGGCTTGCTCAGAAAAGCTGGTTTTCTTACCTGGGAATCCGTTAGCTGGAAGCGATCCTTGAAAGCCATATACACAAGGAAGGAATTTACCCCTAGTAGACACACAAAACAAACAGGTTGTTGAGAAATGACTTTCAATAGGTAAACCAAAACCAAAAAATATGGAAAGGAATAGGAAAATTGTAACAACATGTATAAAAAAAACAAAACCCAAACTCACTGCCGAGAAGTTAGATCCAACTCATAGCAACCACTCCTTGAGTTTCCCAAGTAGTATTATGGAAGTAGATCACCCAATCTTCCTTCCAAGGAGTGGCTGGTGGGTTTGAATCACCAACCTTCTGGTTAGCAGTCAAATGCCTTAGGCATTATGCCACTAGATTGCTCAATAACATGTATATGTGTGTATAAAAGATAAATATATGTATACGTATATATATGAGAGGGAGGTTGAGAAAAAATGGGGTAATAAAGAAAATGGGGTAAAATCTTAACAATGGGTGAATTTGGTAATAAGATCCGTGAGAGTGCTTTGTCCTATTCTTGCATCACTAAGTTTAAAACTGTATCAAAATTAAATGTTGCTCAAGAAAATAAATTAGACGTTTCTGTCAATGAAAGTCTGTAATAAATGTCTTTTCTTTGGTAAACAGACTGTCCAGGCTGTCCCCGTACTGACTTTTAAGAAACTTTCTTTATATAAGAAAAGGCTCATTAGTGTAACAAGCAGATGTTGCAACTGTCATCTTGGCATTTTAGAGTTCTTGCAACCCAACGCACAGGCCAACCATCCATCACTGTTTTAAACAATTGTACTGACAATCTCCTAGCCTTGGAGCTTAATTCAAGCCACCTGGGGAGTGTTGGAAGCTGCCTGAGTTAAATGCCTCATGACATCCTGGCCCTTCTCTTCTCTCCAGGCAACAGTCACTATGGTAACCCTCCTGCCAGGATTTGGAGTAGATTCATGATGAGTATGGAAAGTAAATCAGTTTGAGTCTGGGTATTCTCAAAAGTGAGAAAGGTCAAAGGTTACCTATTTTCTTTTATGTGGAACCTTCATGCTGGAAAGAATCTTAGATGACATCTAGTCTAACACTCTTATGTTAGAGATTTAAAAAAAAAAAAAAAAACATGAGATCCATAATATGTAAGCTATTTGCCCAAGGTCACAGAGCTAGTCTGTGGAAGAGCAGAGAATTAAACCCAAAACTGTAGCTTCTCAGTCTGGTGCGACATCCCACTTCAGAGGTGGCTAGGGACTTCCCTCATGGCATTTCTTTCACAGCCCAGGGTGCTTATGAACCTAGAAGTCCCAGAACCTTACATCAGTAGGTGTTTCCCTGAAGCCTAATCCAATGACCCAGAATTCTGTGGCCAAGGTCAAAGACATTCAGGAAGACATCATGGTTTGGCTTCACCTCCTAAACCCCCTGAGATTCTCACTGACAGTAGGGTCTCAGAGTCACCTTGAGGGAGTCAAGATTCCTCCAGCCTCCCTTGAGATCATCTCTAAATTCTGAACCAAGAATATCCCCTGAAATCTTCTTAAAACAAAGTAATAGTTTAGCTTAACTAAAGTGAGCATTGTGCTCTTTTAAGAACTCTTTATATTGGATGAAATAGACAATAGCAACTCCAAAGATTAGACAGGATGATTAAGGGACAGTGAGTTTATGTTAATGAGGGAGGAAAAACTGAGAGAAGGAGAATGACTTGCAATGGTTGCACAACTTGAAGAATGGAATCAATGTCAACGAACTGTACATGCAGAAACTTATGCATCGGTGCATGTTTTGTGTATATTCTCAACAACAAATAAAATTAATTATTAAAAAAAAAAAAAGATTCCTCCAGCCTCCCTTTAATCTTCCAAATCCAATCCCTGGAATTTTGCTCTTAAAAAAGTTCTACAGAATTGCTAAGAGTCCTCAGGTTATCTCAGGTTTAAATTCTCTCCTCACCCTCAAATCTATCCTTGGGTCTTCCAGGTTTGCAGGAAGAAGCTGTCTAACTCCTCCGCTCCAAGCTCCTAGGTACTCTCCTAAAACTGCCCAGAATTCCCGCTGGGATACACATTTGTTACCTTTTGAGGCAAATCTTTTTTTTTCTTTTTAATTTTATTGTGATTTGGGTGCAAATTCACAGAGCAAAACTCATTTTATATTCAATAGTTCGTGTACATGAGGGCAAATCACTATACCTTCAACTTCCCAACCTGACTAAAATAAAAAACCAAACCCACTGCCGTTGAGTCAGATCTGACTCACAGAGATCCCTCCTTGGGTTTCCGAGGCTGTATCTCTATGGAAGTAGATTGCCCAACCCTAACCTTCTTTCTAAGGAGTGGCTGGTGGGTTTGAACTGCCAGCCTTCTAGTTAGCAGTCAAATGCCTTAGGCACTATGCCACCAGAGCTCCCCTCAACCTGACTAGAGAATATAATTACCTCAACCCAATAAGCTGTAAGCAATTGTTACATAAGAAAAGATCCTTATATAAGAACAGAAGGGAAGGTAGATCAACAGAAACAGAACAAACAGAATGGAAACAATGAGAATGCTTATAGACTGTGAGAAAATTTAACATAATAATAAGGCTACATGAGTTCTCCTATCATCAAAAGCTTATTTCACTCCATTGGGTTGGGCTACCTCCAACAAGCATGAGCTGTGGCCCTTAACCCTCTTTCCTTGCTATTGGCAGGCATGGGCGTGAGGCACAAATGAGATCTACAGCTGTCATTTTATGCTATCTTCACAGAGCTGTGCCAAGTTATAGAGTGAAATAAATAGAAATATCCCCAGAGAGTGTTGAGTTAGCAAAACCTACCATGGTCCTTCACCAGGGCTTCCATCTCCTCTTGGATGCCCTTATGCCACTCGGTGATGTCCACGTGCAGAGAGTAGTCGCAGCAGGACTTGCTGTCAGCCCATTCCCTCCACTGGTCAAAGGCAGCCAGCAAGCTTGTCCCAGGCTCAGGAACAACGTGGTCAACTGGAAAGGAACAAACACTTGCCATCATCAACAAGAACCTCGAGGCCACCAGCCAGTAGGTGTTTTATCATTCCAACCCTGAATAAGGCTTCTTGGGTTCAAGATTGAGATGGTGATCTCCACAGTCTGTCTCTAAGGAGACACTTGAGCCACCTGACTGCCCAAGAGGGAGAAAGAAGGAGCTTGGCGCTACATGATTGCTTCACCGAAACCACGCATACACAGCCCAGATCTGATTTCCCAGTTCAAAATCCCTGAAAGCACAAACCTTAGGAACATTCCACGGACAACGAGTTCTTATGGACAATGGCAGTGTCAAATGGCCGGCCAAAGCAGTCAAACCTTTCTTCGGTTGATAGCTATGTTTGAGATGCACCCCCCGCCTCCCAATGGCAAGGAACATTAAGGTGCTGGAGCAGAGCCATGCAGACCAGGTCTTTTAAAATTCCCCTCTATATCCACTCTCTCATCACCACTCATATTTCAGCAGTATAATACTACTTTGTAATTTAAGGGAGCCTCTTTCATCTTACAAGTTCAAAGCATTTTAAAGCTGTGGTTATTGTATTTTATTATTGAGGTAGGTTGATAGGACAAAATAAAGGCTTTGGACTCATGCAGCCCTGAGTTTGTTTTCTGGCTCCACCACTTATCAGCAAGGTAATCTTGGGTAAAATACTTAATCTCTATTACCCTAAACTTTTGTGTCAGTTTAAAATGGGGATAAAATTACCCACCACATACATTTGTTATGAGGATGAAATGAGATAGCTGATTCAGCTTTACATCACTCTCCTTTTTAAATCCTCCAAAGGCTTCCCATTGCTCTTTGGATAAGGATCAAAATCCCCAACAAGGTCTACAAACCCTCCCAGTTTGGCCCTTCGCCTACATCTACATCACCTGGTACCATCTTGCCTTTGCACTCTGACCTCCAATCACACAGGCTGCCTTTCTCTTTTACAATACTAGCCTGCTCCTTCCTGCCACAGGGTCTTTGTACATGTTTTTGTCTCTCCCAGGTCTTAGAGAGCTCTAGTCCAGTTACCATGATGGCAGACTAGGTTTACCCAGAATGATTATTATCTATCTTCTGCACAGAGACACTAAAATACAAACTAAAAGGACTTGTCCAAGGTCAAATCAAACTTTGTAACAAAGAAGATAAAACCCAGAACTACTGACATCTAAAGCACTGAATCATTCTTCCTAAATGAAGCATTAGATTTCCTATACCCAGTAAGCAGTTCTGAGCTAAGAAAATGCCAGCCCAGGCAGTGCTAGTGAGCTCAGGTTTCTGTAATGGATCAAACCTTGCTGATGCTCCTATGCGGCAATCAACTGAGCTTGGTTTTGTATATCTCAAAAATATGGACATCGAGGCTGAATTTTCTTTTTAGAGGAAAATGTACTTTTTTATAAGCATTAGTACATGTAATTAAAAGGGCACATACATATCTGGTATATGTTACTTAACAAAAGCAATGAGGATGCATATGTCTAATATGCTAACATAGAAACTCTGGGAAAAGAATCCCAATGTTTTTCTTAAATGGTGCCTCATACCTCAAAAGAACAAACCTATCACTTAGTATCCATCACATTTTATACAGGATCTTCCTAGCCTTTAATCAGAGTATGTCACTCCCTTGATTAAATTTTCAGTAGCTATCCTCTGTCTTTAGAGTAAAATTCAAACTCCTCCCCCTGGTCCTGCCTGATCTTTCTAATACTCTCACTGCTCCTTACTCCTTGTTCCTCACCATCAGAACACGCAGGCCTTTTATCGCATTATATGTATTACAGACATCAGATATGTATGTACCATTTGATTCCCTATGTTAATACTTACTTAAAAAGTTTTACCAAAAGAAAATTCAGCCTAGATAGCCACAGTTTTGAGATATACAAAGGCAAACTTGGTTGGTTGCAATCTGGCAGCATCTATAACTTTTGATCCATTTCAGACCTGCCAAATCATTCTGACTCTAGGTCTCTGCTCAGCCAGCTCCTTCTCTCTGTAAATCCATTCCCCCTTGCTCTTTACTTAAAAATATCTTCTTCATCCTTTTCATCTGGGATAAAGGTCCTCATCCCATTATCTCATCACCATTTGCAATCATCTATTTTGGGAGCTCTGGTAGCATAGTGGCTAAAGCACTTGACTGCTAACCAGAAGGCTGGCGGTTCAAACCCACCAGCCACTCCTCGGAAGGAAGGTTGGGCAATCCTACTTCCGTAGTGATACTGCCTCGGAAACCCAAGGAGGGGTCGCTATGAGTCGGGGCCGACTCGAGGGCACATAACAACAACAACAACATGTATCAGTTTAACTGGTTTACTAAATGTTCTAAATGCCTAAATATTTCCTTCCAATTCTCATATTCCACCTCAAAAGATCAGGTCAAGCACCAAAGGAGGTATTCCTCTGAGAACTCAACTAACTTCTTCCAGTTCAAATTCACAGAGCTGCTACAATGCCTGAAGACTCCTTCTGTTTAATACTGCCCACCATGATTCTTAGTTATAACCACCTACCAAACAGAAATGCAGTCTTTGTACTGGATGGCACGGGGTATGAATGGAATTGCTTTCTAAGAAATAATAAAAATGTGATGATATAATTCTGCCTGGAGTTTAAAAAAAAAAAAGGAAAATTAGTATCACTTGTAATCCTATTACCAACAATCCAATCAACTCTAATTCCGATGTATTTTCTTAATCTTTTTTCCATATATTGCTTTTTCTTTTATTTCTTCATGTATAGTCCATCTTCTTCCCCAAACCCAGAAAAGTTGTAACATCGCTTATGAAGATACATAAAATACAAGATTTTATAGAAGAGAAATAAGAGAAGTAGAAGAAAAGGTAAAAGGAAAACAATGATGGAACATAAAATGAAACCAGGAATGAGGCTAGTTATGTATGTATTTTATATGGATGTATGAGTAAAGAAACATCTAGTCTTAGACATCTGACAAATTTAGATTTACATGAGTGCAGTGTTGGTTCAGTGGTAGAATTCTTGCATATGACAGGAGGGACCCCCAGTTCAATTACTAGTCAATGTACCTCATGCACAACCATCAGGTGGAGGCCTGGGTGTTGCTATGATGCTGAACAGGTTTTAGCAGAGCTTCCAGACTAAGATGGCCTAGAAAGGCCTGGCAATCTACTCCAACAAATCAGCCAGTGTGAAAAGCCTACAGATCATGATGGTCTGATCCACAACCCATCAAGGGGATAGCACAGGACCAAGCCTCATTTTGCTCCAATGCACATGGGGTTCACCATGAGTCAGGGGCCAATTCAACAGCAGCTAATGACAACAGGCTCTCCAGCCATATAAAAAAGGAAACTTGGTACATTCAATATATGTCTCTCCTTTGGAATAAAAGCCATAACCTCCTCATCAAGAGAATGACATGTGCAGATAGTACCACATACTCACAGGAGCCACTAGAAGGAGTTTCATGGGCCCACTTTCTCCTAAAACTTCTGGTAACGGACAACACAAGCATCCTAAGGCATGGTTGGTAAAAGCAGTTCTATGAAGGGCCCACGTGATACCCCAGGAAGAGAGAACCCTGACAGTGGGCCAGGACAGTGGGATGCTGAGGAGTGGATGGACTGCTTGTCCAGCAGATGACCCTGCATAAATCCCTATCTACTAAGCACATGGTGAGTTCGACTCTTGAAACCATTTCTGAAGAGAAAGACATGTCACCCTGACTTAAAAGTTAATAGAGAATTGTCCAAAACAAGTTTGAATCTGATCTAACAAAAAATGAATAAAAAAATTAAGTAATTGTCTGCATTTGAAGTTTGCATTTTATTTATTCACTTAATATTTTATTACGGGCTTTCACTACCATCATGTCATTTATTATTGATGAAACATTATTTTAATGACTACATAATATGAGCTCTGGTAGCATAGTGCCTAAGGCACTTGACTGCTAACCAGAAGGCTGGCAGTTCAAATCCACCAGCCACTCCTCAGAAGGAAGATGGGGCAATCTGCTTCCATGGCAATACTGCCTCGGAAACCCAAGGAGGGGTCACTATGAGTCAAGTCTGACTCGGCACATAACAACAAGAACCTCTCCTCGGAAGGAAGGTTGAGCAATCTACTTCTGTCGTGACACCGCCTTAGACACCCAAGGAGGGGTCACTATGAGTCGGGTCCAACTAGAAGGCACATAACAACAACGCATAATATTATATCACATGAGTAAATCTTAACTTGCCAGTCATTATTTAAATGTTAGACATTAAAACTATTTGAGTGTGTCTGCCACCATCAATAAGGATTGTATGGATATATTTTTTTAAGAGATTTCTGAACTAGTTCCTTAGATCGCTTGAAGTGGAGAGACAAAGTCAAAGATTACTACTTTTAAAAAACTTTTTATTGTGATTTGGGTGAAAGTTTACAGAGCAAATTGGTTTTCCATTCAACAGTTCATACACATTTTGTTTTATGACCCTGATTACAAACCTACATCGTAAGAGCACTCTCCCCATTTCCTCCCTGTGTTTACCATTTCCATTATCTTTCTTTCCTATCCCTTCTGCCTTATGAGCTTTATCCCTAGGCCGATGCTACCTTTTCGATCTCTTATGATTGACTGTTCTAAAAGTGTGTACCTCCCTGGCGTTATTGTTCACCTTATAGCCCTGTCCATTGTTTGCCTGAAAGTTGAGCCTTGGGGGTAAGTTTAATTCCAGGCTTGACGATTGGCTAAGGGCCAGTCTCAGGGGTTCTACCAGTCTCTATTAGACCAGGGTGGGGGGAAAAAAAAAAAAACCTCACTGCTGTTGAGTTGATTCTGACTCATAGTGACCATTTTTAGGAAAGAGTAGAACTGCCCCATAAGGTTTCTAAGGCTGTAAATCTTTACAGAAGTAGACCGCCTCATCTTTCTCCCATGAAGCAGCTAGAGGGTTTGAACTGCTGACCTTCTGGTTAACACCTGAATGCTTAAACCACTACCAGAGCCCCTTTATCAGACCAGAAAGCATAGTCTTTTTTTATGATTTTGAGTTTTGTTCTACATTTTTCTCTCTCTCTATCCAGGACCTCCTATTCTGGTAGCCAGCATCATCCAGTTTTTCTGGTCTCAGAATCATAGAGGCTGGAGGTTGCATTGCCATAGTCCTTCGTATCTTTTGAGTTTCTTCATTCTTTGCTCCAGTAGTTGCCCCTTAGATGGTCACTCTCAAGCTTTTAAGACCCTAGTCACTACTCACCAAAGTAGGATGTGGAACACTGACCTGGTAGGCTATGTTATGCCAATTGACCGTGATGTCCCCTGAGACTATGGTCCTGAGCCCCTAAGTCCAGTAACTCATTTCTTCAAGGTGATTCCTTAAGGCTAAAAAGTTTATATAACTTTTCCCCCTCACGTGAAAGAGAATTGTTTGTTTTAAGGTTTGTGATGTACAATGCTAACTTGTCTTCTAGACAGTTCTCACCAATTTGTATTTCCATGTGTCCTAGATGGGAGTGCCTATTTCACCATTCCTTCACCAATAGGAAGGATTCTCTCTTTCAAATCTCTTCAAAATTCATTGGCAAAAGTGATACCCAATTATTTTCATTTACATTTCTTTGCCTGCTAAGGAGCTCTGGTGACACACTGGATAAGGCATTTGGCTGCTAACCAGAAGGTCAGAGGTTCAAGCCCACCAGCTGGTTATTGGAAGGAAGATGGGGCAATCTACTTCTGTAAAGAATAAAGCCTTGGAAACCCAATGGGGGTCACTATGAGTTGGAATCAACTCTATGGCAGTGAGTCTGGTTTTTTGGTTTTTTTCTTTGCCTGCTAGAGGGTCTGATTTTTTTCACATTTGTGGGTTGTTTCTATTTGTTTTTTATGAGCTGTCTGCTCACATTCCTTGCCCATTTTTCAGCTGGGATTCTTGTCCTTTCGTCTTTATGATTAGTGTGAGATCTTTAAATGGTTACTACTATATTACTGCTTTAAAACCCAATATCAAACCCACTACCATAGAGTCAGTCCCAACTCATAGAGACCCCCATTGGGTTTCCAAGGCTGTAAATCTTTAGATTGACTCATCTTTTCCTGATACAGCTGGTAGATTTGAACTGCAGAGCTTTTGGTCAGCAGCCAAATGCCTTACCCACTATGCCACTACCACTCCTTTATTATCAGTTTAAGCAGGTATTATTACCATTTTTGCTGGAAATATTTTACAGTTTGGCCTACTCTTTAATTATTTTATTGATAATGCTTCTTACATACATAAATTTAATTTTATGTTGTTCAGATTATTTTTCTTAGTCTCTGTGATTTATTCTTTTATAAAGTCCCTCCGCCATTTAGAGGAAATTTTTCTATTTTTTGACACAACAAGTATTTTATACAGGTGAAAAGAATGACCTCAGAATCTATTTTGTTTTCCTAAATAGTTAACTAATTGTTTCAGCACCATTTATTAAATAATCCTTTTTGCCCCTACTATTTTATCATGACTTTGATGTATGTTAATATCATTATGGGAGCACTGGTAGCATAGTGGCCAAGGCACTTGACTGCTAACCAGAAGGCTGGCAGTTCAAATCCACCAGCCACTCCTCGGAAGGAAGATGGGGCAATCTACTTCCACCGTGATACTGCCTCGGAAACCCAAGGAGGGGT
>NW_006921640.1:9885831-9937405 GCF_000298275.1 Orycteropus afer afer
CCACCAGCCACTCCTCGGAAGGAAGATGGGGCAATCTACTTCCATAGTGATACTGCCTCGGAAACCCAAGGAGGGGTCACTATGAGTCGGGTCTGATTCAATGATCGCACCTAACAACAATATCATTATTATTAAATGAAGCCTTTGATATCTAACATTATTATTAATAAAATAATTAATAATACTTTAAATACACACATAACATATGTGTTATACATACAAAACAGAGATACAGTATCAGATTCTATCCTTGGCTATTGCACTCCATTCATCTATCTTAAAAAAAAAAAAACCCTAACTGCCATCAAGTCCATTCTGACTCATGGTGACCCCCACTGGCTTTCCAAGGCAGTAAATCTTTACGGAACTAGATTGCCCCATCTTCTGTCCATGAGTAGCTGGTGGGTTTGAACTGTCAACTTCCTGATTAGCAGTCAAATGCCTTAACAGCTTTATAATATATTTTAATATATGGTGGCCATTCCTAGCAAGGAAGGTTGGGCAATCTACTTCCTTAAGTGATACTGCCTCGGAAACCCAAGGAGGGGTCTCTATGAGTTGGTGAGGACTGGACGGCAGTGTGTTTCGTTTTTGTTCTCCCTCAGTATTTTTTTTTCTTTTTTCTGAGGGAAAAAAAATGTATCTTTCCAAAGTCCTCCATAAGATTTTCTTACCTTCCCATTAACTTATGAATGAGTAAGATGTACAGCATGCTCATTCCTACCACAGACTTCTCAAACTGCTAAGTGTTATTCTCCCTCTGTTTACCCTTCTGTAAAATTGGGAGGGTCAACTGACACAAACAACTCAGGCTGGTGAAAGGACCCACTATTCTAAAAACCAAGGGTATGGAAAAATCACCTGTGCTATGCTCCTCAAACCTTAGTGTATATAAGAATTATCCTGAGTTAAGTTATAATGCTTCACATTTGAAGAATAACATTAGAATTACTCATGTGATGTAATATTACATAGCCATTAAAATGACGCTTCATAAATATTTAATGACACGCTGGCAGGGAAAGTCCATAATATAATATTAAGTGAAAAACTAATGAGTGTTATGTTTCTATTTAAAATCTTATTACATATTTTACTACTAATAACATTAAGTATTATTAAATATTTTATTTATATTATTGACATTATTAAAGCAAGGTTCCTAGACCTCACCCCCAGTTTCTGGTTCAGGCTAGAATCTGAATATGCTCCCAGGAGCTAGTGATACTGCCCTTGGACCACTTCAAGTATCATTGTTGCTGTTGCTGTATGCTGTCCAGGCAATTTCAACTCACAGTGATCCTGCAGGACAAAACAGAACTGCCTCAGAGGGTTTTCTAGGCTGTAATCTTTACAGGAACAGATCAGAGATCAGGTCTTTCACCCACAAAGCCATTGGTTGTTGTCATTGTTGTTGTTATGTGCCATCAAGTCGGACCTGACCCATAGTGACCTCTCCTTGGGTTTCCGAGGCAGTATCACTACGGAAGTAGATTGCCCAACCTTCCTTCTGAGGAGTGGCTGGTGGGTTTGAACCGCCAGCTTTCTGGTTAGCAGTCAAGTGCCTTAGGCACTACACTACCAGAGCTCCTACAAAGCCATTGTTGTTGTTGTTGTTGTTATGTGCCATCGAGTCGGCCCCGACTCATAGCAACCCCTCCTTGGGTTTCCGAGGCAGTATCACTACGGAAGTAGGATTGCCCAACCTTCCTTCCGAGGAGTGGCTGGTGGGTTTGAACCGCCAGCCTTCTGGTTAGCAGTCAAGTGCCTTAGGCACTACACTACCAGAGCTCCTACAAAGCCATTGTTGTTGTTGTTGTTGTTATGTGCCATCGAGTCGGCCCCGACTCATAGCGACCCCTCCTTGGGTTTCCGAGGCAGTATCACTACGGAAGTAGGATTGCCCAACCTTCCTTCCGAGGAGTGGCTGGTGGGTTTGAACCGCCAGCCGTCTGGTTAGCAGGCAAGTGTCTTAGCCACTATGCTACCAGAGCTCCCTGAGTGTAAATCTTTTCCCATTAACTTCTTCCACCTCCACTCACACAGCTATTTTACCAATAAGAATGCTGTTTACTATATAATAGCACTGTCATTTTCAAAACTATTAGATTTCCTGGCTGCAATACTATGGCTTCCTCCCCAATCCATAAACATTTCCTAGAGTTACGAACTCTTGAAAGCTCAGGACTCAGACAAAGCTGAGAGCTTCAGGGAAATAAATATGTTTCCTCCAAGAGCTAATGACATTCAGAAACGTGTCCATGAAAAGCTTCCACATGTTTTCCCACAGTTCTGTTTCCACAGAAGCTCTCCTGGGGAGAACTGTTCCAGGCAACAGGGCAAAATGTCATACTCACTTCCGGAGGGAGCAGAGATTCTCCACTAAAGACACACATAAATGACTTTATGGAACACACAGGCCTCCTCTTTGGTGACCTTCCTAAGCTATGTGCCTCTGCAACAGCTTGGCTTTTGCCTTGCAGCTGGCTCCTCTCCATTTGTGTGAGATATGAGAAAAAGCTCAATAACCGAGATAAAGCTCAAAAACGGAGCCATCCATGGTACAGTGAAAACGAGACAGACTTTAGGAGCAAAGAGATCCAAATTCCAGTTCTTGCTGTAGCACTTACTTGTCCCCAAATCCTCCTATGTAAACAAGGATATGAAATGACCTACCGTGCAGGGCTGTAAGTTTAAATAACAAAGTGCATATGATAGCACCTGGTACAACATCTGGCACATTCTGAGTTTTCATTACCAAGGAGCCCTAAGGCAAACCAACTTCAGGATGAGCAACTGTAAACATCAAGTGGTTTAATAGGTAGGCCCATGAATCTGGTTTATGAGGGAGCCAAGAACACACCCTAGAAGAGGCAGTACCTGAAAGTGCTTTAACCTCGAAGACATCAGCTATCTCCAAAGAGCTATTACCACTTCTTTAAAACTGTCAAAGGATCCCCACTTTTTGGGAGCTTTTTATTTCGAGTAATTTTAGATTCACAAGCAATTTTAAGAAATAATACAGAGATCCTTATACCCTTCACCCACATCCCCCCAACAGTAACCTCTTCTCTAACTATAGTACAATAGCACAACCAAGAAATGGACATGGATACATTCCAGAACATCAAGTTGTTAAAAGGCTACAAAGTCAGTGTTTATGATCAGTTCTCAGGGGGCACCTTCATACTTAAAACACATAAGCCCACTGCCATCAAGTCGATTCTGACTCACAGTGACCCATAGGATTTCCGAGGCTGTAAATCTTTACAGAAGTAGTTTGCCTCATCTACTTCCCTCAGAGCAGCTGGTGGCTTCTGAACCACCGCACCACCAGAGCTCCCAGAAAAGACATCACTGCAGACCCTATTCAGGAACTGAAGCAACTGCATAGAAACCACCTTCCAAAAGCCTGCTGGAGGGATAAGCAGGTGGGGTGGGAGAAAGGAGGGACGACAGAGAGCTCTCATCCCAGCCCTGCCACATCCCACCCCTACCCAGCAAACCTCTCCAAACCCTCAGACACTTATGGGTTAGTTCTGAAACTCCTATCAGTATACAGGACATGTCTCCCTAGTGTATTTATTACAACTGCCCATCTCCAGCCTCTTATCCTAGAGTCCTCCATGCCTCATTCTCTAGTCCCTGCATTTAACTGTGTATGTGTGTTGGTCTCTCCCTTTTTACCCCATCTTAGATAAATTAATCAACTTGAATTAAAAGCAAATAATCAGGAAGACTACAACACAAACCACTGTTGCTTATCTAGGCAGCTTTTCCCTGAGCTGGCATCTACTCAGCAGAAATGCTGTGTGACCTATTCAACAAAGCAGGGAATGATTTTTGTTGGTGGGGAGATAAGAGCCATTGTGAATCCAGCTGGCCACTTAGGATAACATGGCTTTGTGCTGGAGAAAAGCAGAAAAGGAAGAGAAAGCCCTGGGGAATAAAAGGAGTACCCAGAGTGCAGGCAGCAGAGGAAAGACTCTGGAGTCTCTTGAATTCTATCATGTGATTCTGGGCAAGATACTCAGTCTCTCTAGGCTGCTGTCTCCTCATCTGTAAAATGGAGCTCATACTAATATTTAATACAGAGTTCTTACTCATTGTCATCAAGTTGACTGTGACTCACAGTGACCCTATAGGACAGTGCAGAACTGTGCCACAGGGTTTCCAAGGCTGTAAATCTTTATGGAAGCAGACTGCCACCAAAAAGTGGTTAGTGGGTTCAAACCAACAACCTGTTGGTCAGCACGCTTAGCCACCGTGTCACTAGGGCTATTCAAGACATGAATATTGTTTTTGTTGTGTGTCGCTGAGTTGATTCGAACTCATGGCGACTCTATAGGATAGAATAGAACTGCTCCATAGGGTTTCCTAGTATGAAATCTTTATGGGAGCAAATCGCCAAGTCTTTTCTCCCACAGAGACGTTCAAACTGGTAGGTTCAAGCTGCCCAATATTCATCCTGCCCATGCCTCTGCCAAACAAGGCAGTTAGCAGAACTCAGGAAGGTAGTCAGTAATGTGGCCTTAGCTAATGGAACTAGTAACATGCAGAGCTAAAATCTGACTCCAGGCTGTCTGACTCCAGAGTCACTGCTCTGAATCACCCCTGCTTATAAGAGAATAAAGTGTTTCATTCTTTTATATTTTATAACTAAATAAGTGACCCAATTCAATAAACAGGTGCTATGGATTGAACTATGTTTCCCCAAAATATGTGGTGAATTCCTGGCCCTTATACTTGTAGATATGATCTGTTTAAAAACAGGGGCTTTCTTTTGTTATACTAACAGGTCAAGCTAGTATAGCATGGAGCCTAAACTTAGTAACTTCCGAGTTATAAAGAGGCCAGAATAGACAGAGACATATTTGGGGAATAGGAAGACAGACAGGGACACAGATGTATGTACAAGCCCAGGAACACCAAGGACCGCTGGCAGCTACTAGAAGTTGAAATAGGCAAAGAAGGCCCTTCTCCTAAAATCATGCCCTGAATTGGGACTTCTAGCCTCCTGTGAAAAAACTAATTTCTGTCCCTCAAAGTCATCCACTTGTGCTCTGTTATAGCAGCACCAGGTAGGTAAGGCAGTTGCTGGGTGGCACAAATGGCTCATTACTCAGCTATTAACCAAAGGTTGGTAGCTCAAACTCATCCAGAGGCACTGTGGAAGAAAGGCCTGGAAAGTTGCTTCTGAAAGCTTACAGCCATGAACACCCTACGGAGCACAATTCCGCTCTGCAACCATGGGGTTGCCTTGAGTCGGAATCAACTAGACAGCAGCTGGTTGGTAGAGTACCTAAGACAATAGGTAAGAAGACTCTGTGATTAGCCCAACAGTTACAGACATATTAATGCATGCTTCCTTGTCCCCTGGGGCACTTGAGTAGTCCCCATTATGCAGTCAAATTATTTTCTCTATTCTCACTTTTTTTTTTTTAATGCAAGTAAGCTTTTAAAATTAACCTAGAATGGGACTAATAGAGCACAGGAACCTCAGAGATGCTGAGACCAGAAGAACTAGATGGTGCCCAGCTACCAATGCCAACAATGAGAAAGGGATCAAAATTAGAGATCCTGTATAGAGTGGGAGAAAAAATGTGGAACAAAATTCAAAAACATAAAAAATCAGGACCACTGGTTGGAAGGAGACTGGTGAAACCCCTGAGACTATCAGCTCAAATCACCTTTTGGGCCTGGAATTGGACTCACTCTTCTGGCATAACTCTCAGCCAAACAATAGATAGGCCAACAGGTTGAACAGCTACGTCAGGGAGATGCACGCCTTAGAACTAGCATCCATGGGAGATCAGAAAGGCAGCATTTGCGCAGGAGAAAGGTAGCCAGGCAGGAATACATAGGCAAGAAGGACACAGGGAAGGGGTACAGGGAGGAGGCTAGAGGAAAGCAAAACAAAATTTGTATGAACTGCTGAACGTGAAATCTGCTTTGTAGAATCTCACTCAAATCACAGTAAGAAGTTAAAATACTAAATAAAATTAAGCTAATATATTCATATAAATCCAGTTCAGCTGTAAAGAATTGTTCAGCATCTAGGAAGCAGTAGAAGAATACTGAGCCAGAACCTTATGGGATTGAGGGTTGAGGTAGGATTCAGTAAAATGAATATAAAACAGCAAACAAGAAACCTCCTCAAGTGATCTGATGATCAGACATCTCTCAAGGAAATAAAGAGGTAGGAAATATAAATGGTGTTCCCTTCAAATGCTTACAAATCTACTTGGGAGAAAAAAATGCATTAAAAATACACATCTGAAATCATTCTGGTTGCTCCTCAGGCTACTACTCTATTCCTTCCCTTCTCTTCTCATCAAGCTCTAGAAAGAGTTGAATGCTGGTGGCTTCCCACTGTTTCACTTCTTCCCATTCACTCTCAGCTCACTGAACACTTCCTTCCACCCTGTCAGTACCCCTACCCCACATCCCATCACCACGCTCCTCCTTACCATCCTTTTCAGTCCTTATCTGAGTGAGCACTCCACTCCCAGCATCACAACCATTTTGCCCCACGTCCACCCATAAGCTCTTCCCCTCTGCCTTCTTGATGGCACCCTTGCCATGCTTCTCTCCTTCTCTGAATAATGTTTCCCTAGCTCCTCTTTCTCTACCACATTTTCAGTATTAGTGTCCCCAGGAGCTGTCCTATTTTATTGGATTCTGTTTTTATTTCTGACATTACTCAAAAGGTCCCTCTTTGACTTATCTGCATGGGTGTCTTTGTCTCTTAGGTTTTTCTCTCTTTCCTTTTTCATTCCTCCAGGCCACCTCTTTTATACCCTCTCTTTTCCTTCCCTCTGCCCCACTCACCCCCCCTCCCACACAGCCTACTCCTGTTTTCAGTCTTCTGTAAGTCAGCATTGCCCTTAGCACTCACTTCTGGTTGAACCTGGGAAGGCAGCCTTGTACAGTCTCTATATAATGAGAATAAAATCCCTTGATAAACAGGTGGAGGTAGATGGGCCCTATATATAACAGCACCTGTCAGGGTTAGCACCAGCTGTACCAAATAGCTTTCCATACCTGCAGCCTTCCCACCTTCCCTCTGCCAGATTTCCTTTCTGGTGGCCTGGGCCTACTGTAATGCAGTTATCTATCTCTTTAAGGCTCCTTGAGGATGACCCTGTGAGTCCAGATGCCAGTAATAGAGGTTGGGAAAGGAGACATGGAGGATGGGGTGGAGAAAAGACTCAGATTCTAAATCCAGTTTTGTTTTTGAATGAAAAGACACTCTTAGAAAGTCATATTTGGTTCCTATTGCACTTTCATGGGTTTAACAAAGGCTGACCAATTTAGGAAAATATATTCACCTCTCTTCTTCAGATTTTTTTTTTTTTTTTGAAATGGAAATAAATGAGACATCTAAACCATTTCATAATTTCATGCCATTGTTTACATTTACTTGATGATGTTGTTGTTGTTATGTGCTGTCGAGTTGGACCTGACTCATAGCGACACCTCCTTGGGTTTCTGAGGTGGTATCAGCATGGAAGTAGATTGCCCGACCTTCCTTCCGAGGAATGGCTGGTGGGTTTGAATTGCCAGCCTCCTAGTTAGTAGTCGAGTGCCTTAGGCACTATGTCACCAGAGCTCCCTTGATAGCAGTATTAATCTCACATTAGTGTATTTTTTATATCCCTTATCTCATTTGATCCTCAAACTAGGTAGGCAGGGCAAGTATTATTTTCCTCATTTCATAGACAAGGCTGAGGGAATTGCCTGCAGTTGTGATGGTGGTAACTCACAAGCTTGAACACAAATGGAGTTCTTAGTGATCTGCCTTGTTTTAAAGTTTTTACTGACAATTATCTTCTTGGTATTTCTATTAATAGCACGCCTTCCCGCAAAAAAAAAAAACAAAACAGTTGCTATAGAGTTGACTCCAACTCATGGCAACCCCATGTGTGTCAAAGTAAACTGTTCTCCAAGGTTTTCAATGGCTCAACGTCTTTTCTTTCAAGGTGCCTCTGGATGGATTCGAACCTCAAACCTTTCGGTTAGCAACCAAGTGTGTTAACTGTTTGCACTACACAGAGAGTCTACTATTAATAGCATTCACCTCAAATTCCCATACCTAAACTCTTTTCTATCATCAAAAACATATGCAGTAATAAAAAAATAAAAGATTACATATGTAGGTTCACTTAAATGCGCAGCTAATGAACTTATTAACCCAGTAGAGAGAGGGGGGAAATATTCAATGTGAGTTAACAAAAGTCAGTTTTGGATTTCAGGTAAAGAGCCTGTCAAAATTTCAGCACCTCATAAAGCCCTTTTCTTTGAGACTTGGTATAACTTGCACATGGCATGCTTACATTTAAGATCAAAGGCCAGGCTAATGAAATCTGCGTGTGGTGACGAAGGGGCATTTATAATGTGTAAATCCTTCCACAGTGACAAACCAAACTATGAACAGAAATCCTCTCCTTGACTCATCACAAACAGACTTGAAAAGAGTAGGGACAGCCCTTGGGCTCACCTGTAGGCAGCATGGAGTCAGCCTTCCCAGGAACTATGCCCCCAGTCAATCTGTGGTCATGATAGGGAGTACGCAACATGACCCACAGCACCAGAAACTGCTTTACTTAAATATCCATGGGAGGACTTGATTTCTGAAGACTCACTTAGAATGGCTGTGCATGAGCTGAGTAGTCTGCAAGGAAGGTTTTATCCAACCATTAAGGAAAAAAAACAAAACTTCATTGCCTCCAAGTCGATTCTGACTCATAGCGACCCTATACAATGAGAACAGATCTGTAGGAACAATGTTTAACCAATAGATGTGCTTAAAGAACTTTAATTATATGCACAATGATGCTATTAATTGCCCAGGCGTCTTACTTATTCATAAAAACAAGTATGACAGATTCTACTTGAAGAGACTGTTAGTAGCTAGAATCAGGTTTGGATTCAGGGACACTTGGAAATTTTTCTTTCACTTGACATATGAGGAATGTGAGTCCCAGAGAAGTTGCTAGAAGACACAAAATGAGATACAGCTACACCAGAATTAAATCCAGGTCTGAATCCAAACTGTACACTGTTTCCTTTACCTTTTATATAATAGGGGAAAATATTACCTATAATCCCACCACTCTAAAAACAACTATAAATTGTTTTCTAGATTTGTTTCCAGATTTGTAATGTCATATATTTCATGGGGGTATAATCACAGAGCTGCTTGCTTTAATTATGGTTTCTTCCTTAATAACATGTTGTCTCAGACCCCGTAATTCAATTTTTAATGACAGCTATTCTTTGAGGGACTCTACTATTATTTTCTTAACCGTTTCCCTGAAATTGAACCTGTAGGCTGCTTTCAGTTTTCCTCTATTATGTACAGTATAGTGCTCTTATAAGGAGCTTTAGTGGTATAGTGCCTAAGGCATTTGACTGCTAACCAGAAGGTTGGCAGTTCAAATCCACCAGCTGTTCTGCGGAAGGAAGATGGGGCAATCTACTTCCATAAAGATTTACCACCTCGGAAACCCAATGGGGAGCGCTATAAGTTGGAATTGACTCAATAGCAGTGAGTTTTTGAGTGCTCTCATGAGGATCTTCATGCAAACAACTTTTCCTTTATTTTAAATGTTTTTTTCCAGAGTTCTAGAGTTAGGTTTCCTGGATTCACTATGGTTCTTAGTACAGATGACCACAATGACTTCCAAAAGACCCACCACTTTACACTGCCAGAAGCAATGCCACCTTCACTGCATGCCAGACAATGCTGGTATTTTCATTTTATTTGCTTATGATTTAAAGCGGTTAAAAAACAAAGCTCTTTTCACTATACTAAGGCAATCTCTATTTCAGACAAATGGCCACCTTCCAAAACCCAATAAGGAAATTGAGCAATAAGTAAGAGATCAGATCAACCAGCTGTACACAAAGAAGTTACTGACAATTTAAACAAGAATATGATTAAATGGCTATGTCCACCATTTTATCTATTACCCTCCTCAACCTCTTCAGTTTTATCAACCTGAGCCCTATGGTGATCTCCAGCTAACTCTGCCTTGTAGGGCATCCAAGAGCTAGGCAAGCCAGCAACACTTAAGACAGAGCCCAGGGCCCTCTGCCTCAGGTATTTGAAGCCTCTTTCCCCGGGTACAGAGAGAAGCTGTGCTTTGTCTCAAGCTGCATGTTTACATTCACTGACAGACAGACACTTAGAAAGTGCCACCCCCAAAGCCAGATGATGAAATAGAGAGGCCTAGTCTAAAGGAAGGTTGGGCAATCCTACTTCCGTAGTGATACTGCCTCGGAAACCCCAGGAGGGGTCGCTATGAGTCGGGGCTATGAGTCGGGGCGACTCGAGGGCACTTAACAACAACAACAACAACAACAACAGTCTAAAGGCAAGGAGAGCCAGAGGTGAAAATGCAAGCCAAACTCCTTACAATACAAAGCTTCAAACTTCAGGTCCGTGTAGAATTTCTCCAAGAGATGCTAAAATCATTGGCTAACTGTGAGGAAAGCTTTCTGTTTCCTGTAATTAGATAAGCATTCTAAATCTCAGTCCAGAAAGAAAAAAAGCCAAGTACACTGCATCTACCATCCATTCACCAATGGGAGAAACACAGAATTTGCTTCAGGTTTGTGTTTCAATTATGGAATTCCTTTAAGAATTCTCAAATGTTAGGAAGTACTTTCTCCTCCTGGCCCCACATCCAGACTTCTCTCAGGAAACTTCTAAGACCCAGGGATATCAGAGCACCTCAAGGATGCTGGCTCTCAAGTACCCTGCCCAGACTACCAGGCCAAAGAGTCACCTAAACTCCATCATCAAAAGAGCTGGGCTGAAATATTCTCTCATTATTAAAGAAATGTTAGAGAGCCAGAAAAACAATGTTGTGTAAGCCTGGTCCCCAATGATGTTAACTGTCTACTTTGAATGAGCTGGGAAGTAGAGCATGAGGAAAAGCCATAGGGAGTTCAATTGTCTGGGAATGAATCCTGCTTCTGCTATGAACTAGTTCTATGACCATCTGCAAAACAGAACAGTAATAGTGCCTGCTCCTTAGTGCAAGGATTAAAAGCATGAACTGTGGACTCAGATTGCCTGAGTTTGTATCCCAGCTCTACCACTTACTAGCTGTGTAATCTTAAGATATTTTGATCTCTCTAGGCCTCACTTTCTTATCTGTAAAATGGGGATGATTATAAAAGTAGCTACCTCATAGAGTTGTTATGAGGTTTAAATGAAATATTTGTACAGGGCTTTTAACAGTGCCTGGCATAAGAGTCTTATATAAACATTTGTTAAGTAAATAAAAAGTAAAGTAGGATTGTCTTGAGACTATTAGGCTGCTTCACTCAATTCCTCACACAGAAAGGATTCTACAAATGTCCAATTTTACTTTCAGACATAATGCAAAGGGGGTTGGGGTTTAGGGGATCTTAGAGACACAGAACCTAGAAGGCCACTGCAGCACAGGGGGCAGATGGAAGCAGGAGGCAGATGGAACCAAAGGGCAGCATCCCCAACCCAGCCACTCTGCTCAAGGCAGCCCTTCCCACGCTGCTTGAGGAAAGTATGCCGCAGAACATCTAAGCTATGCCTTCGGCAAGTACCTCCCCAGATGGCAGGGAAAAGGCTCAGAAGGGATGAGCCTGGGGCAGAAGACACCAAAGAAGAGTAACAGCTCTGTGACTGGATAAAGGAGTTATTGAGAGAAGGAGGCCTAAGGCCCCTAACGCCACAAGGAAGGCATGGAACTCTGAGTTATTCATCTAGCAAAAGAGTCTTCTGCTTACAATTGAATAAGATAAGACAAAAATGAACAAAACAGATCTGTTTTGCTTATATAGCAAGCAGGCATGATTATAAAATAACAGCCAGTAAATGGAGAGCAGAAGACTCAGAGAGACCCTCAGTCAACAGACATAAACAGACTTTTCACCTCCCTGAACACCCTCTTCCCCCATCCCAGCCATCAGGCACCATGATTTCAACAATCTTCCTATCAAATGGGAGGTATTAGGAAATAAATTCACTTCTCATTTTCTTATTAATCAAATGCAAGTAAAACTGCCAATCAGAGCTGATAACACTACAAATCATTATTGACAGAGTTCATGTAAGGCCAACCAAAAGCAAAGAAACTTGATCCTTAAGGTACCCTTGACACATCAACTCAGGTGAATCTCCACCAGGCTTTTAAAATACTGAAAACTATTTATACTTTCAAAAACCCCTAGGGAGGATCTATGTAGGAGATCCTAGATAGAGTAGGAGAACAATGTGGAACAAAACTCAAAATCATAAAAAAAAAAAAAAGACCAGATTTGCTGGTCTCATAGAGCCTGATGGAACCATTGAGACTATGGCCCCTAACTGCCCTTCAGGTCTGGATAATCACCCAGTACTGTGGCTTCCAGCCAAACATAAGACAGGCATATGAAATGAACATTTATTTACATTAGGTAAATAACACTCCTTGAAGAGATCAGTCATGGGAGAATAGAAGGGCTGTGTATGCACAGGGAGACAGCTCGGGGGACAGGAATGCATGGGAGGGAAGAACACAGGGAAGAGGTAACTATGGGGAGGAAACGGGAAGAGAGCTGTTGCATTGTGGGAAATTGTAGTCAATGTCATGAGACAAAGTATATGTGAACTGCTGTATGGAAAATGAATTTGCTCTGTAAACTTTCACCCAAATCACAACAAAAATTAAAAAAAAAAAAAAAAACCTAGGGATATGGGGACCCCAGGCTGAGAATGATGCTCCAGTTCTCTTTTGTTCCTTTCCACGTGGGGAATAGGGGGGCTAGGTGGTGGTGAATTTCCTAATACAGTGAAACCTGTAAGAGCCCAAACTCAATGGAACTGCCTTGTTTTTCCCTGTCTCACAAGCTTTCTGCCTTTGACAGGGTCAGTCTTATCACTTTTCTATCACTCTATTAAGAATCCTACCTTGTTTTAGTTTTGAGTTTTCCAGTTTACATAGGTTTTACAGTAGTTCCTAGCAAAAGTAGTCCACACAGCCCAAGGCTCTACAGATTTCCAGACAAGATCCTCATCAATCAAGACTGCTAACCAGACACAAGACCCTGGGCAGCAGGGTGATGACCAGAGTGTGTGCATGTGCTGGTGTAGTGTGCATGTGCATATGCACATATGTGTGCATGTATCTGAGTGTCCTGGGGCAAAGGAGTAGGAGGCAAGCTCCCTACTCTACTTCCCACAGCCTTCAACTCATTTTAAGAATATGAAGGAGGCTTCCCAGTTTTTACCACAGTCTGTCATAAATAACTTCCATATTGTGGAAAATCAAAGAAAGGATGAAAGGAAGTCATGAGCAATAGGGACCCCAAGAACAGGGGGGCAACCTAAAGGTTCTCCAAATGGGGAAAGGTCCACCCTTGTCCTGCCTGCTTTCCCAGACCTCACAGCTGAAAAGACTCCACCTTGAAAGCCAGCTGCGCCAGGCGAAGATGATGTGGCTGGAGAAACATGTGAGTAATGACACTTCCTCTGTTTGTCTCAGCTTTTGGTTGCCTAGGGCTACCAGACCACAGATTCGGTCCTGGCTTGCCAAAAATAAGAGATTACAGGGCTGTGTGGAACATCACCAAAATAAAGAAAGAAAGAAATGTCCCACCACAATGCTCTCACGTGTGAAGGTTGGCCATGTCTCGGCTTTCCTTCCTGTTGGTTCCTTGTTGGGAAGGGAATTCAAATCTAAACTTAGGACTTGGAGCTTTCTGATTAGACTGAGATACAGACAGAAACACATGTACTTAAATATATAATGTGTAGAAATATGCCAAATTGCTTTAGCCAAAGCTCAAAGGTTACTGCCAGTACAGGAAAGAACAATGAGCAAATTAATAAAATAGGGTCATGTTTACATTCCTATTGAAATATATAATCAAGACAAACCCTACGACCTGATTGCAATACTCTGTGAAAATGTAGATGGAAGTAACAGATATGACACCCATACCTACTATATTTCAGGAAATGATTTATGGGCAAGAACCAAACAGTATGATACAGATAAGAGTGCCTAGTTCAGACAATAACAAGTCACTCCACCAAACCAAACCAAACTCACTGCCATTGAGTTGATCCGACTCATACAGGACTCCAATCAATAAATAAGCAACTATTCTACCCTTGTACAAAAGCTCTGTGGCATATTCTCACTATGTGTGATAAGACTATACAAACTATTGTGCTGGAACTAAACTCAGAAACAAAAGTATAAGGAGGAGTTTGGACTCGACTCTGTTTATTCCAATGTTGCATAATTCTTCTCTTTGCATCCCCTCCAAAAAAAGTCCAGCAGGGAAGGAAGAGTCAATGATGTCATATGTTGACTGGGATCTATCTAGAGCCAACATAATTGCTGTGTTTTTTTCCTCCTAGGAACCTGGACTGAATTCAAAAACATAGCACACTACATCTCTCTAGTCTGAAGCTCGGCCACTGTACCACTGTGTGCTCCCCTCGCAGGCTGAGGTCAACTGTTTAATGAGTCTTTTTTTCCAGTTGATTAGTAAGTCTCTGAATAAAAGATACTGCCATAGATTGAATTGTGTCCCCCCAAAATATACGTCAACTGGTTAGGCCATCATTCTCAGCGGTTTGGCAGTTATGTAATGATGTAGTTTGGCAGTTAAATGATGATGTAACTATACCCCATGATGTGATCCTCCATTTGTGATGTGATGTAAGTCCTGACCTCCATGAAGGAGGGTTAGGATCGGATGCAACACCATTACTCAGGTCACAGCCCTGATGGATGTGAAGGCAGTTTTCCTAGGTTATGGCCCGCATCATCTTTTATCTAGGAGCTCTGATGGCATAGTGCCTAAGGCATTTGACTGCTAACCAGAAGGCTGGCAGTTCAAACCCACCAGGCACTCCTCGGAAGGAAGATTGGGCAATCTACTCCCGTAGTGATATCACCTCGGAAACCCAAGGAGGGGTCGCTATGAGTCGGGTCCAACTTGATGGCAGTGAGTTTGGTTTTTTGGTTTATCTTTTATCTTACAAGAGATAAAAGAAAGATGAAAGCAGAGAGGGAGAAACCTCAGCACAACCAAGAAAGAAGAACGTGGGGCAGAGCACATCCTTTGGACCTAGGGTCTGTGCACTGAGAATCGCCTAGACCCAGGAGAAGAGTGACAGAAAGATACGTGGAGATCTCCAACACCATGCCCACAGATGAAAGGCACAAGGACCTTCCTCTAGAGCCAACAGAGAGAAAGCTTTCCCCTAGAGATGGCACCTAAAATTGAACTTCTAGCCTCCTGAACTATGAGAGAATAAATTTCTGTTTGTGAAAGCCACCCACTTGTGGTATTTCTGTTAGAGCAGCACCAGATATCCAACACAGATACCTTATCTAGACAACAGAGTTTAAGTCTGATAAGGGGCCCAATGGTTCAATGAGACTTTAATTACTCTTTACAACTGTTTGGATTGTTGACAGTTCCGGTTCCTAACAAATGCCAACCAAGCACCCCTGGCACATAAATCCAAATGTTTTCTTACCTTCTGTTCTCTTGCACGTCAGTAATGACAGGGACAAGAGATAAAAACCCAGAGTTAAAGTGTAGTTCCAAAGGAATTTTCCTCTCTATAAAGCAGCTTCAAGTACAAAGTACTTAAATATCAAAAATCTGGAAAATCAGAAAGAACTGAGGAAAAAAACAAAACCTTCCACTATTCCATTATCAAAATAAATTCACTATTAATATATCGGAATGTCGTATTTCTTTCTCTCTCTCTCACACACACACACACACACATTATATATCAAAGTATTCACATAATTTTATGGTATGTAAATTACACTTCAATAAAGGTCTTTTATTAAAAAAAAAAAAAAAAAGCAGTATCATACTGGCTATTAAGGACATTTTTCCATCAATATATTGTGAACATGATCGTATTAAAAAATATTTTCCAATCAAATATTAAAATTTAATACCTACATACAATTTTTTTTTCCCCAAGATAGCCATAATTTATTTCATTAATCACCTATTTTGGTCATTTAGGTTGCTTTCCATTTTGTCTCATTATAAATAATGTTACAAAGAACATCCTTAGCCCTAAATGTTTGCAAATATATTATTCTGGGTCAGAACTCACCGAACTGAACTCACTGCCGTCGAGTCATAGCGACCCCTCCTTGAGTTTCCGAGGCAGTATCACTATGGAAGTAGATTGCCCAACCTTCCTTCGGAGGAGTGGCTAGTGGGTTTTATAAAATGCTTATTCAAGTGTCCCTATCTTTTGTATCTCTGCCTTTGGTGAAATGCTGGCATGTCTCACTTTATTGTACTTAACTTTGTAGACACTGTGCTTTTTACAAACTAAAGATCTGTGGCAACCCTGCAACAAGCAAGTCTATTGGCACTATTTTTCCAACAGCATGTGCTGACTTAGCATCTGTGTCACATTTTGGTAATTCTCACAATCTCCATAATGCTATTATACACATAACAGACTATCAAGAAAACCAAATTCACTGCCATCAAGTCGATTCCCACTCATAGCTACCCCCATTGGGTTTCCAAGTCTGTAAATCTTTTAGAGAAGTAGATTACCCCATCTTCCTTCCATGGAGTAGTTGGTGGGTTTGGACCACTGACTTTCTCTGGTCAGCAAACACCTTACCCCCTATACCACCAGAGCTCCTTTAACAGACTACCCACTGCTGTCGAGTCAGACCTGACTCATAGTGACCCTTCCTTGGGTTTCTGAGGCAGTATCACTATGGAAGTAGATTGCCCAACCTTGCTTCCAAAGAGTGGCTGGTGGGTTTGAACTCCAGCCTTCTGGTTAGCAGTCAAATGCCTTAGGCACTATGCCACCAGAGCTCCTTAACAGACTACATTATAGTGTAAATGTAACTTTGATATGCACCAACCAAAAAAAAACAAACTCACTGCCATCAGGTCAATTCAATTCAACTCATAGCAACCCCTCCTTGGGTTTCCAAGGGAGTATCTCTATGGAAGCAGAAGTCAATTGCCCAATCTTCCTTCCAAGGAGTGGCTGGTGGGATTGAACTGCCAGCCTTCTGCTTAGCAGTCAGATACCTTAAGCACTATGCCAAAATTGCATGTGACGACTGGCTTTATTGTGATATTCACTTTTCTGTGGTGGTCCAGAACCGAACCCACAATATCTCCAAAGTATACCCGTATCTAAATCATATAACACCTCATTTGTGCTTTCTTCTGGTTCCCTTCTGGCTTTATTCAAACAGAATGCTTTAACTCTTTGTTGATTAACAAACTCTAGAATGTACTTTGGTATATAAGGTGAGGTAAGGATCTTACCTTTATTTTTTTCAAAACAGTTAGCTAACTACTACAACATAATCTTCTGAACATATATGGTCATGTCACCACGAGTTAGAAATGGTACCTTTCTCGTACATTAAAAACTTAGACACCACTAGCCCCACTTATGGATCTAGCACACTGATGTAGATGTCTCTTATGGGATGGGTTAGTAGCTTACTATTTTAACCATATTTTCACAATACATCACAACAGATACAGAGCATCTAGCCAGTAGTATTCTCCTGAACTTCAGATTAATTCAGTCACGCTCCAAAAAATAAAAACTTCTTGAGGTTTGATTTGAATCATATAAATATATAAATTAATCTATAAAGAATGTACTTCTGTATAGCATTGTTGTTGTCAGGTGCCATCAAAAAGAGTCTGACTCCTAGTGACTCCATATGACAGTTTTTTCTAGGCTACATTCTTTAAGGGAGCAGATCACCAGGTCTTTCTCCTGCAGATTCACTGGGTGGGTTTGAATGATCAACCTTTTGGTTAACAGTCAAGCACTTAACCACTGTGCCACCAGAGTGCCTTTGTACGGTATTAGGCCCTTCTATTCATTAACATGGGAGCTCTGGTAGCATAGTGGCTAAGGCACTTGACTGTTAACCAGAAGGGTGACAGTTCAAACCCACCAGCCACTCCTCAGAAGGAAGATGGGGCAATCTACTTCCGTAGTGATACTGCCTCGGAAACCCAAGAAGTGGTCGCTATGAGTCTATGAGTCGACTATGAGTCGGGTCCAACTCGACGGCACATAACAACAACATTCATTAACATAACACTTATTTTAATTTATTCCAGTCTTCTCTTCAGTCCCATGTGTAAGAATGTATTTTTGTAATTCCTACTTGTTTTATATATTGTGTTGCTACTGTGAATGGGATTTTGTTATTGTTGACACGTGGGACAATTATTGATTTTGAATTCATATTGTTTAACTGGCCATCTTAAAAACTTTCTTATTAGGTCCAATTTTTTTTTTTCCAGTCAATTCCTTTTAATATTAAGGTAAACTATATAAAAATCAAAATCTTTTCCTTTCCATTATTTATACTTCCTGTTTTTCCTATTTTTTTACACTGGCTAGGGCTTCTAGAGTAATGTTAAATAACAGTGTTAATATAGGCATTTCTGGCCCATTCTCATCAGGAAGGGATATACTGATATATTTGCTGGGCTTGCCCTGGTACTCCTGCCCAAACTGCATCACCTGATGCAAAACAGAAGTTTAAAATAAATAGAAAACAGCAGTTTCTACATATTCTACACAAAAGAACAAAATGTCTTTGAGAAACACATAAAATATTTGGTAATAAAGCAGACCAAATGATGAAAATGGAAAATACTTGCTATGGTAAATGCAAGACTTGGGAAGAGAAGAGATTAGAAAGGAAACGGCTATTGTCAGACTTTTCATTAGTCCTTCATGGAGTGTTCAAAGCAAGGCGGCCCTGGAGGCAGGTACAGCTGGATGGAAGCTGATCTCTAGCTCTGTGTTTCACTCAACTTTTCTCAAGAGGGAGGTATGTTCTCTCACGTAGTCATTGATTCTGTCCTTCTCCTTGAATCACTGAATCTCAACTGGGTCCATTTCCTCCTCCTCCAGGAAGCCTCCGAGGACCACTCAAATGGAAACTGGGCACTTGCCCTTCAAACTTTCATATCCTCCTTGGGATGACTCTCTGGGACCCAATACCACCCTGCAATCCAAATATGGCCATGTGACTCCTCACCCAACTTCACAAAAGTAACAAAAAAGACTCTATTCAGTTAAAAAAAAAAAAAGGAGCCACTAAATTCCTTGAATGACAGTTACAGATTCTCACTCAGACTCTATATATTCCTACTTTCACATAATTTTGATGACCTATGGACCCCAAGAGGATGAAAGACTTGAAACATGAATTTAAGGAAGAGAGAGGGGCAACCACAGTCAAGTATCTTAGTAGCAATAAAAAGTAAGAAGGGGAAGGCAGAAAAACAATGAAATGGAGAAAAAAAAATTCCCAATAGCTAGACACCATTAGTTGCAGTTGTTAAAAACCCAAGACTTTCAAAGTGTTCAGCATATATAGTGTTATAACAGATTCAAAATGATAACCCTGCCTCATCAAGAAAAGTTTAAATTGTGTTCAGGTCCCCTCACTATGCACTTCCCTTTAAAGAGACCATTTTCATCAAAACTGTTAAAAATTAAAAGTTGCTTTTGCTTTAAAGGTTAAGTTTAAAAGGCTTTTCAGGAAGAAAAAGACTTAACATTTATATACCAGGCACATACTCTGAATTTCATATATAATACCAAATTCAATTCTCACAAGGAACTCTGATGACACATGCCTAAGGCATCTGACTGCTAACCAGAAGGCTGGTGGTTCAAACCCACCAGCCAGCTCCTCCACAGAAGGAAGATGGGGCAATCTACTTCCATAAATATTTACTGCCTTGGAAACCCAATGAGTGTCTCTGAGTCACAACTGACTTGATAGCAGAGGGTTTGGGTTTAATCCCCATGGTAACCTTGAAAGATCGTATTAAACCAAACCCATTGCCATCAAGTAGATTCCAACTAACGGAGACCCCATGTGGTGCAGAGTAGGGTGTTGCTGGCTATAATTTTTAGGGAAGCCGAATGCCAGGGCTTCCTTCTGCAGTGCTGCTGGGCGAGTCTGAACCGTCAACCTTTAGGTTAGTAGTCAAGTGCAAACAGTTTGCAGTACCCAGGAACCTCAACATCATATTACAGATAAGAAAACTGTGGCCTAAAGAAGTGAAAAGAAATTTGCTTGGCTAGTAAATAGTGAAGGTAGAACTGAAACACCATGTGATCAAATCCAGTTTAAGATCTTTCCCACCATCATAACTCCTACCAAAAAAAAAAAAAAAAAACACCAAACCTGCTGCCATAGAGTCGATTCTGACTCACAGCAACCCCCACTGGGTTTCTGAGGCAGTAAATCTTTATAGAAGTAAATTGCCCAGTCTTGCTTCCACAGAGTAGCTGGTGGGTTTAAACTGCCAACCTTCTGGTTAGCAGTCAAATGCCTTAGGCACCATGCCACCAGACCTCCTAGCTCCGCAGAAACTTCCTCTGCTCCAAAGGCTCACTCTACTAAAGACCTGCAGGTGCACAACAAGGGCATTACTGTAGATGTCTGCTCGCCAGAAACTCATTCCTAACAGCAGCGATTCCTCTGCCTCTTTAATTCCCATTATCTACCACCATCCTTGTCTGCTGGGGCCCCACACTCACACCCAAGTCTCTCAGTGTTACCCGAAAGAGGATTTGTTGATTTCTTTATGAATTTTATATGGTGCAATTTTGATAATCAACAGAAGGAGCTACAGGTTGGAGAAGAACTGAGAAAAACAGGCAACAGACTCATTTGCCAAATTCTATACGACTCAACACATCCTCACCTCTCTCTCTCTTTTCACTGAACATCCCCTACTTCTGCCCAACCTCAAATCAAACTGCAGGGCAAAATCTTAACTATCCTTCAAGTCTCAGCTCACACAGGAGCTGAAGCCTATTCAGTGAAGCCTTCTCTGACACTCTCAGGCATATTTTTAAAGATTACTTCTCTATTTGCTTTGCACTGAACCTCAGTATAGCAATTACCACATTTTATGCAACCTTTTATTTGCAGGTCTCCCAAACGGACTGCAAAGTACTTGAGAACCTAGATCAGTACCTAACTCATGGCCTAATAAATGTCAGCTGAATGAGTAAAGACATGAATGAATGTGTATTTCCTTAGAAGTAGAAGCTACACTGCTAATTAACTTTGTTTAAACAGAGCAATAGCCGTGACAGCACTGGTGAAGTGGGAGCATCCCTTTCTTCTTCTTATCACACTCCATTAGACCACATCAAGGCAGGCCTCCACTGTCCAGCACAATATTCTCCATTCTCAGTTCTAGCAGTGCTTATCATTGCTTTATCAGAAACACCTGGAAAGCAAGGATGGCTCCCCTCAGTCCCAGCCACTTACCAGAACCACAGCTTCATACCTGATGCCCTTGGAATGCAAGAAGACCCAGTAACGAGCTACCCAAGATGGCCAGGGTTTGAGTTCTCATTCAGCCTTAGTACTGGTTGGGTGGCCTTGGTCAAGTCACTTAACCTTTCCATTCTGCAATTTCCTCATGAGTAAAGTCAGGGAAAGGAGTAGTTGGGTGGCACAAATGGTTAATGGCTCATCTACTAGCTATAAGTTTGGCAGTTCGACCCCACCCAGAGGTACCTTGGAAGAAAGGCCAGGCGATGTATTTCCAAAAGGTCACAGCCTTGACATGCCTCTGAAACAGCTCTACTTTGCGTACGTGGGGTCACCCAGAATCAGAATCTATTTGATGGCAACTGGTCTAAAGTGGGAGATACTTCCTGTCTCATCTTTCTTACAGAGTGAGGTTGAGAGTCCAAGGAGACAGCAGCTGCGAAATGGCTCTTTAAACTATTAACACGGGATGTAGTTATCCTTATTGCTCTGGCTTATCGTCAGGGGGGATTTCCACCTGAGGCAGGAATGGACTGGCCCAGGAATCCCTGTCTATTGAGAGGGCCTGCTCCTGGCAGGCTGCAGAAAGTATGCTGAGTCAGAGGAGGGGCACAGAGAGCCAAGATGCTACTGAGCCTCCATGAAGTTCCGTCCTCAGTTCAGAACGCTTTGCCTATCCAACTCTGCCATAAAGCAGAATGAAAGACAGTCACAAATGACAGCAAAGTAAGAATCACTCCGGGCCACTTGGTAGATAGACATGAAATAGGAGGGGGCAGCAGCAGGCATGAAGGGAAAGGGTGCCAGTCATCCAGCTAGGCAGGGACAGCTGTTGGGTAAGGGGGCTTCAGAGTCTGGCTTTTCTGGGGCATCTCAGACTTCAATTATTCTGTCTCATTCCTGTGTACATCCTTGTACCTGTCACATCAGAAATCTCAATGCAGAGTTTGAAAACCATGCTCAAAGCCAAGCACAGATCAAGGTACATGTCACTCAGAGTCACTGAACAAGTAGACTGTTCTTAAAATAAACCCTAAAATCAAAACCACAATAAGATTCTACTAGAACAGCTATAATTTAAAAAAAAAAAAAAAAACAGACAATAACAAATGTTGGCAAAGATGTGGAATACTAGAACCTTCATATATTACTAGTGGAATATAAAATGGTACTGTTGCTATGGAAAACAGTTTGGCGGGTCCTCAAAAAGTTAAGCATAGAAATACCACATGACTCAGCAATGCCACTTCTAGGTATATACCCAAAAAGAATGAAAACATATGTCTACACAAAAATTTATACACAAACGTTCACAGTAGCATTATACATAATATCTAAAGAATGGAAATAATCCAATGTCCATTGGCTAATGAATGGATAAATGTGGTATATACATACAATGGAATATTATTCTGCCTTAAAAAGGAATGAAGTTCTGATACTTGCTAAAACATGGATGAACCTTGAAAACATTATGCAAAGTGAAAGATGCCAGACATGAAAGTCCACATGGTGTACTTCCATTTTTAACAATTGTCCAAAATATGGAAATTAATAAAGACAGAAAGTAGATCAGTGGTTCCCAATGGCTGGGGGGAGTGCTGAGAGGAAGAGGCAGTAACTACTAATAGATACAGGATTTTCTTTTCAGGTGATGAAAATTTTCTGAAATTGGATGGCAGTGATAGTTGCAAAACTCTGAGAATATAGTAAAATCCACTGAACTGTGCATTTTAAAAGGATAAATTTTATAGTATAGTAATTATATCTCAATAAAAAAAATGTTTTAAAGAGTCAATATAGTTCTTGCAAACCAATACAAAATGGAAAGAAGGAAGGGAGGGAGGGAAGAAGGGAGGTGAGGAAAGAGAGGGAGCCAAAATTGACAGCATTCTATTACTTAACATTTTTCCTTTCTTTGAAAACCCCTTATGAAATTCCTAAGGATAAGCAAGAAGACCAGGTACTCTATTAGCCTAGAACAATAGGCTGTCTTTTGCAAATTGTCTGTAAGTGACAGAATGAAGAGAAGAAAGGGCCAAGCTGGTACATGAAGTGGGAAAACAACCAAGAAAATAACATTTTCTTGCACAATCATTGCCTGAAATCTATCAGTCGCTAGAGGCAGCCTTTAACTGGCAAAGGGACAATGGAAATAGGTGATTTAAAAGGGAAGCAGGAATGCTGAGCAGAACATAGCCTCTGGATATCTGACCCTTTCAGAACTAAGATGTAAAAGAGGTTCAAATGCCCATGCACACAAGCCAAAGGAAGTCAGAAAACAGAGTATCTAAGAACTTTCCATCCACTACATAAGAGAACCGATTTCTTCTTATATATCAATTTTCCAATCTTTCATTAAAAGGCCTTACCATTTAATGAAAACCTGTATTTAAGCACAAAGAAGGATGCTATCATCTTCTTCAACTGTTCTCTGGAAAGTCAGCTCCTTTTCAGAGAAGAGTTTTCTGCATAGTAGAAAAACACCTCTTTTTGCATCAACAGCCCTAACTGTGGGCAGTGAGTTAAAATGCACATAAGCAGCAATGGCTCAGACAAAACCATGCACGGCAGCAGAAAAGGCACCTGCAGTGACAGCCCTGTCCCGATGGCCATATTGCCTCTCTGGATGTTAGTCCCCCCGCTGCAAAAAGCAGGGATTGCAATAGTCTTGAGGCTTTCTTCCAGGACTGATGCTCTAGAACTTAAAAAGTGTGAAATGCAGCAAAGTGAATTCTACTTTTCCAAAATAAGACAGAAACATTCCAATAAGGAGAGCTGAAAGCTTTTTAGCAAGAAAAGAAATGCAGGTGATGGTGAGGATGTGCATCCGTAATGTTAAAAATTAAAAAGATCCTTTCAGAGTCATGCTGACCATTTTAACTGGTTCTCAATGAAAGAAAAATAATGTGTTTATAAATATATATATATGTAACAAAATGAATCCCTGGGTGATGCAAACAGTTAAGCACGCTAAGTGAAAGACTGGCAGTTAGAACCCAGCCAGAGTCATCTCGGAATAAAGGCCTGGTGATCACCTTTCAAAAGGTCACAATCTTAAAAACCCTATGGAGTACAGTTGTATTCTGACACACATGAGGTTGCCATGAGGCAGCAGTGAGTCTACAGTAAATTTTTTGGGTTTTTTTGTTGTTGTTTATAATGAATGAGAAGTGTTATGGAATGAATTGTGTCCAGCAAAAATATGTGTTGTAGATCTTAACTTCGATGCCTGTGGTTATGATCCCATTTGGGAATGGCTTGTTTTACTATGTTAATGAGACATGATTAGCGAAGGCTATGTCTTAAGCCAATTTCTGAGCTATGAAAGAGATTAAACAAGCTTAAGAGAAACAGAGATGGGGGAAGAGAGATGTCAAGCTACATGAAGTTACCCAAGAGAAGGTCAAAGACAGAAAGAGAAAGCCTTCCCCCTAGACAGAGGACCCTGAATTTGGACTTCTGACCGCCTAAGCTAGGAGAAAATAAATTTGTTAAAAGCCATCTACTTGTGGTATTTCTGTTACAGTAGCACTAGATAAATTGTTGACAAAAAAGCCAAGCCCTTGAAATCTCCCAGTATCTAAACCAAACCAAACTTGGGGCCACTAAGTCAATTACAACTAAAGGGCAGAGTAAAACTGTCTCAGAGTTTCCAAATTAATGTATCTTCAGAAGCAGAATGCCACATTTTCTCTCATGGGGCAGCTGGTAGGTTCAAACTGCCAATCTTTCAGTTTGCAGCCGAGTGCTTAACCACTGTGCTACAAGGGCTCCTTCCAGTATCTAGGTGTTCTTATAAAAAGCATCCACAGCCTAAAGCAAACCTGGGCTGAAGGACCTATTCTCCTCACTCATGTGTAACCTGCTCAAGCCCTGTCAGTCACAATCTCACAAATCCTTATAGCAACCCTACTAGACAGGAAAAGCAGATCCAGGCCCTTCTGACAGTTGAGAAAGCCAAGAGGTATAGGGCAGCGTGCCTGAGCTAATAAGCAGCAGAGTCAAGACACCAGGATCACGGTCTCCTGATTCCCGACTTCATGAAGATGTGTCGTCAAGAAGTTTAGGCCTCAAATTCTTTCCGTTACACTTCATGTTTCTCCTTGGATAATCTCCACAAAGGAAAAAAATAATGCCCAGAAGAGTAATTCCAACTCTGGGAAGTTGTTTGATTGTCTTTCCTGTCCCTGCCCTTCCTTAAAAACTGCCATATGCCTGAGGTGTTTCACAACCAGACTTGGGAAGAGCTGAGCCTAATGAACTTCCTAGGGGCCATGCCCCTTCTGTACAGGGTCCAATGTGATTCAGAGAAATGAGGAAAGATGAGACCCAGGCAAGTGCAAGAAGACCTTTGAAGCAGCTTGCATGACACAAATAGGCTCAATCTGGCCCTGAAAGGAAAAGGGGCTCTGGGGCCTCCCAAAAGAGGGATTAAGTTCAGCTGATGAATACATGGCATCAGTTACTCCTCCTGATTGCTCTCCAAATCCCCTTCTGGGATACAGGGGGAAATCTAGGTCATCAATCCCAGGGTTTCTGTTGGGAGAACCAGAGACACTCAATATGCCACCATCTTGGCAAGCATCTTCCCTCACTGAGTGCAGCCTTCTGCTTAGTGGAAGATTTAAGAGAGCTAGTAATTCTCACCCTTTATATTATAAAAACCAAACCCACTGCTATGGAGTCAATTCTGACTCATAGCGACCCCCACTGGGTTTCCAAGGCTATAAATCCTTACAGAAGTAGACTGCCTCATCTTCCTTCTGCAGAACTGCTGGTGAGTTTGAATCACCAATCTTCTGGTTAACAGCCCAATGCCTTACCCACTATGCCACCAGAGCTCCTTTTTCATATTATAAAGTGCTTTTAAATAATGGCTGCAGAGAAGGGCAAATTAAAGCTTAACACCGAAACCTTTCTCTTAGTTGGCCTGACTGTAAACTCCAGGCGAGGGCTAAGTCTGGGACTTGTGCACAGCATCAACACAATGCTGGACACAGAGCAGTGTTCAATGAGCACACTTTTTAATTATTAAATGCAAAAATTATTCCTTGATTCCATGATCTCGGACTGGAATCCGAGCCCTAACACATGGACGCAAGTCACTTGGCATCTCTGGGCTTCCCACTGCCTCACTTAGAGAATGAGGATAAGCCCACCTATCTTCAGGGGTGATGTAAGGCTTAGAAATAGTGTGTGTACAGAGGTTGGCGCAGAATCTTAGTAAATGGGATCAATTATCTGCTCTCTCCAAGTGACCTCACTTTCTTCTAACACAGCTCCTTCTCGCCAGATGCTGGCAGGTCTGTGGTGGTAACCAGTGGGCAATCCTTCTATTTTAAACCTCAGCAGAGGACAAGAAGTCAACACAAGCCCCTCCAACCTAGAGTGATACATGGCTGGCTTTGCCTGGGACAGCCCTGGTTAACATTGTTGTTCTGGGGTAATTATTAGTAGTGCCCCCTTTCCTTTCAAAAGTATATCTGTGAACAGTTAACTAAA
Source organism: Orycteropus afer afer (assembly GCF_000298275.1). Classification (NCBI taxonomy): domain Eukaryota; kingdom Metazoa; phylum Chordata; class Mammalia; order Tubulidentata; family Orycteropodidae; genus Orycteropus; species Orycteropus afer. Next base: position 9,912,681 of record NW_006921640.1, read on the forward strand.
AATGCTCATCCTACCTACAAGGTCCATGCAATTGAGTAAAATGACACTTAAAACATATAACACCAATACCACGCTCATACTGCAACATTCTGTCAGGGTGGCCATTTAAAACTCTGAAGCAAAAACTGCACTTCCTCCAAAACACCCTCAGTGGGCTCAGGGTGGACCCTAAAATATGTTAGCCCTCATTCCTTTCAAAAGTATATCTGTGAACAGTAACTAAAAATGCTCATCCTACCTACAAGGTCCATGCAATTGAGTAAAATGACACTTAAAACATATAACACCAATACCACGCTCATACTGCAACATTCTGTCAGGGTGGCCATTTAAAACTCTGAAGCAAAAACTGCACTTCCTCCAAAACACCCTCAGTGGGCTCAGGGTGGACCCTAAAATATGTTAGCCCTCATTTTCCTAAATGAACTCTCTCCTTGCTTTAAGGATGGATCTGTTCTGCCAGCTTTTCCCCCAATGAGTAAGGCATTTGACTGCTAACCAGGAGGTCAGCAGTTGAAATCCACTAGTCATTCAGCAAGAGGAAGATGAGGCAATCTACTTCTATGAACATTTGCAGCCTTGGAAACACTATGGGGGGCACTATGAGGAAGACTGGACTTGTTGGCAGTAGGTTTTTTCTGGTTTTTATGATTTGAGGCACTAATAAGCTCAGGCAAAAGATAAATAAATACAAAGACTCCCAGCTGAGTGAAAGAAGCATGAGATGTGCATTTCAAAGAAAAAGTAGCAGTTTGCCTCTCAGGAGCAAAGTGGCCAATAATAATCAGGGACTAGTACTTTCGTCTCCAAGGGGTCTAGTGCAGCCCTTCATTTGACAGAAGGAAAGAAAAGGAGCCATTCACTGCACCAGCTCGGCAAGAGGAGGAAGGTCTGCATCTCGACAGGCTTATCTGCACAAGTCCCTGCATGACTAAATGCATCCTTGGCTGAAACGCCCACTGGTGAAGAATCTGTCCCAGGTGCTCCCAGAGAAATGACCTCCGGCTGTCCCGGATGCTTGCTGAGCTACAGGGCTGGGGGAAGGAGGACGGTGGTGCTAGGCTCAGAGACTGCAATGAATCCACTGTGAGAAGTGGAGGGGCTTGGGACTCAACCCACAGGAATGGACCACTCTAGATTTGGACTGATCTGAATACCAAAAAGGGCTGAAATTCGAATCTAAGGAGAGTTACTGACTTAATGAGCTATTTCCTAGAGGCACTGCTTTCCATCTGCTAGGCCTGATATGCTGTCAGGAAATTTAGCCCACGGTTTCTCCAGAGATTATTTGGGGAAAGTAGAAGTGAAAAGCAATGTTTGGGGGAGGGGGTAATTAAGAAGCCCTAGATTGTAAATAGTTGTTTTCCTGCTGTGTTCAAAATACAAATTCCATTACATGTGCCTGAAGATAAAAACAACCCCTGATGCATTTTCCACCAACTGGCAGTGAAGTGAGATGACACATCTGGAATCAGCCGGCATACCACAGCAACCTTGCACAGAAGAAATGAACAGACTCAAGATATATGCACATGCACATATACACACGTGCCAAAAGTGTCACAATAATCATTTTTAAATAGTATGGCACAAACAATCTCACTTTTTACATAACCCTAAGAAACAGTAATCAATTATCTCCATTTTATAGATGTGGAAATTATATCTAGAAGTTATTAGTATTACACCACATTCAAACAGAAATAGTGGAAAATAAACTCAGATCTAATCTCTTGGATCTCTCCATGTCCTTTTGTGTTACTTGAAATCTCATCCTTCTGAAGAATGTGCCAACAAATTTCTTAAGATGAGAAAGTGGCTGGGATAGAAAATATGAATGGTTCTTAAGATTCTATGATTCCATGTTATTACCGGGCTCTTATTTTCTCCTCACAGGCTCCCCACAAGGAAGGATTCCAGTTCTGACCTATCATTAGAGGGAGATTAGGTCATAAATACTATTGATTCAATCTAAAGATGGTCAGGTTTTTCATGGAAACCAGCATAGCAGGTGGTCCACAGGTCCAGGGAAGGACCAGGGAAAGCAGTCCAGGGTCTATCCCACCCTTCCTTCAACACTCTGCCCCAGGTCGTCACCAAGCCCTACTCCTGCTCATCACCTCCTCACTCACTCAGAGTCCTAACTAAGGCATGATTAGGGAATTTTCTTCACAAATTGCTGTCAATTTGACTCATGGTGACCCCGCGTGTGTCAGAGCAGAACTGTGCTCCATAGGGTTTTCAATGGCTGATGTTTTCAGAAGTAAATCTCCAGGTCTTTCTTCTGAGGTGCGTCTTGGCGAACCTGAACCTCCAATCTTCTGCTCAGCAGATGAGTGTGGGAACTCTTCACACCACCCAGGGACACCAATGGGGAATCAGCCAAGTAAAACTGCCCAAGGCACCAAGCACAGCAGCTGAAGGAGGTTCTTTACAACGACAGCACAGCCTTACCCTGTTTCCTAAACATCTGAAGCACACCCTGGCTGCAGAATCTACCCATCCCAGGTCACAAGTCTAATCCCCCTCCCTAGCAAAGAAGACGAGACCAAGCAGGGAACAGAAGCCAAAAAGCATCTCAAGCTTTTAGAAAACCTAGGCAGACATTCATTCTGTTTCAACATTGAGTCCAGTTGTTGGAACAGCCAATGGATACACGGGGTGCTGGCTATCACCTTTCAAAACCACCTATGTCCAGGAGCACCCAGAACACTTAAATCAGAGTTCTCGTGGTGGGGGGACCCAGGCATCTGGGGTTTTATTGTTGCTTTTTACAACTCCCCAGGGAATTCTAATATGCAGTCAAGGTTTTTAACTACTGCCCAAGCTCATTTCAAAGTTCCCTTTCCTGGAGAACCAGCCTCTGCTCCCACAACCCAACTCCTGACTGTATCCTCTCTATCATTAGGGGAACGTTTAGTTATATTCAAAGAAAGCTGCCTCCCAAATGGGTTAACCAGAAAGAACTCTAATTTCTACTCACTGTAGTTCCCCTTTATCATTACCATGGCAGCTGAGACTGACTAAAAGCAAGGAACTTGAATAAATGGTTTCACCCAACTGCAGCAGCAAGTCAGAGGCAAAGCTCTCAAAACCCAAAGAAATAAATAATCATTTCCTGAGAAGAAATGGGAAGGTTTTTTCAAAGAGAACAAAGGGGAAAGAGGAGGAAGGGCCTCTTCTTGGAATGGAATGAATGATTTAGGGCCCGAGCAAGGACGGTAATGCAAATCCTTTTGCCAACTATTCCCTAGGACAGTCAATTTTTCCTTCAAAACAATGTGCACCATTAATGTGTTAAATGACAGAGTACACACTTATTACGGGAAAATGAATTGGGTCCTGTACCCCAGTCCCTGTCTCGAATAGAAGCAGAAAGATGTTAAACAAAACCAATGAAAATTTACCATGTGGTTTTAAGTTTTTAAGTGACTAAGTGGGCATGTCCCTTCCTACCAAACATCTTTTTCACCCTACAACTAAATAAAGAAGCTATGCACGGACCAGTCCTGTTGCAGTGCCTTTGGAGGGAAGGTGAGCAATAGAGGAAGGAGGGTTTGGCAGTGATGGAATGTAGTGGTTTCCAAACTGTGTTTTCCCTAGAACTCCCCAGAGACCGAGGGGCTGCCAAGAGGGAAAGACAGAAGGAATGTGGGCGAGGACTCGGCCTCTCCACAGACCACCTACCATCTCCACTCCAATCAGAGCAGCTTTGCTTGTATTGGTCTTCCATATAGGGGTCCCATATAAGATTTCACATAAGAGAGTCATCCCAGGAAAACAAATTTAAAGCTATCAAGAGTATAAAAGGCAACGGGGTTCAAGGCTCTGGTCCAGATTCATTCAGCCACTTATTGGGCAACCATCATGGCTAGCTTCCCTTGCAAGCTGACGGCACATCACAGTGTATACTCTTTGCTCTCCAAAGTCTTGGCCCCACTCACTTTGCTGGGAGACAAAACAAAGGCATCCCTAAATATATGTGCATGTCATGCAAGCTCTTGTCAGTCACTCTGGGATCAGAGGGCAGGGAGGTACTGTCCACCGAAAGCCTGTCCCTCAAATCCAAGGGTTAAGAAGAGTGTGTTGGGGCCTAACATTTCCACTTTTACCAGCACTACTCCTGGTCAAGATGTCATTCTGGGAAACAGGAATGACAGGCAATTCCTGGTCATGTTCACACTCTAGGGGATGTTTCCCTCCAGGGAAAGCCAGACAAAACGGGCTTTGGTAACAGCCGGGAATCCCCAAGCTCTGTATAAAACACCACAGGAAGAGTAAGAATTGGCATCAGGAAGACTGAAATGCCTTCTTAAGAGGGAAAGCCAACCCCCTGGTAGGTTGGGATGACTTCTAGGTAACTTCAAGATCTCAGGGCCAGAGGCCAGGAAAAAACTCTTGTGGTTTAGGATAACTGCCAAAGATGCCCATGAAATAGGGCCAAAAGCCCCAAACAGGAATGTCCCTGCTTCTGAAAGACCTAGCAGCCCCTAACACCCATGGGTCTTCCACACTGGTTGGTCAAGCCTAAGCAAATGGCCTCTTTCAGGATAAAAGCATTTTGTAAAGTGTGTATGCTAAACACTTCAGAAAAAATTGTACTGTTTCTCATGATGCTTTATCCTTTGCACTCTACTCTTTGCCCCCTCTGTTCACTACCAGATATTAGGTGATCAACCCAAAATATCCCAGGAAGTAGAATGGCTTCTTCTAGTCCAGCTATTTGAGGCCAAGATTTGCAAGACACCTGGGCAGGTCCAGTGCTTAGCATTTGCTTGAGAAGGCACTCATGTCTTCAGAAATGTGTGACCTTGCCCATATGCAACCTGGGGAGGGGAGAAGAGGAACAGAGGGAAGAGTCCACACCAACAGTCCACCAGAAAACATGGCTCTCTAATCGCCAGGCCACATACAGATTTTGTGGACAAACTTTAGTCCTGAATTTTGAAACTCTATTCTGATGTGGTCAGGCTGTTTTGTAAACACTTTCTAACCCTAGTCCAATGAATGCTGCAAAGGGAATAATCAAAGTAACAATTGCAGACACATTCATATTACAGTGTGTGTTCACACACATGTATTTGTCGTAAGCAGAGAGCAAAACCAAATGCCACATGGACAAAAAAATGACAAGCAGTGGATGTACCACAGTGACACTCCTGAGCCACGTCTCTACCAGCCAGCCAGGCTATGGGCTGCCACCTCCCTTTCACTTCAAGCTTCCTGCCTCCACGGGCATGGCTTACCAGGAAGAGCTGAGACAAGCCAAGGGACTTCAAGACTGACTTGCTGAGTTCTCCACGGTGCTCAGGATCACTTTTCAAGCAGACACGATCCTCTGCACCCACAGAGCAAGCTCTATCGTAAGAGGACCAGCTGAGGGCTGCTCTTCCCACTACTTCAGACAGAAAAGCCAGACAGAGGGAAATGTCCCCATTTACATCCCTCAGGCCAATGTTTGGGCTCTGTGCTTTCCCGCCCACATCCCTCCCTCAACTGCTGCCAGAGCTCAACAGCAGTGGCTGGGGGGCTGGGGCCACAGAAAGGAGATGCACAGTTAAGGAGACCACTCCTGCAATCAAAGTGAACATGGTGAACATGAAACATGCACACCATTCTTTTCCCTTTCCCCATCACACTGTGTCCTCTGCCATCACTCAGACAAGCAGAAAACCAAGCCCTATTAGTACACACATTCATTCAACCATGCACAAATGTTTACAGAGTGCCTCCTGTGAGCAAGACACTGTGTGGATCAGTGTGGGTTACTAAAAAGGAGGAGACAATGTGGCCTAAATCAAATTGTGATGCAAGGCCACAGGGCCATGTGATAAAAACCCAAGTTTTCCAAGGGGCAAAGAAGGAGGCAATTGGTTACAATGAAGGAAGCTAAGAGGGGCTTCATGATAGTGGAAGTACCTCAACTGAGCCTCAAAGGGTTAACTAGGATTCCCTAAGGCAGAGGAAAAAAATAAGGAAAATAGTTCCCTGACTAAAACAACTACATGAGAGAAAAACAGGAGTGTGAGAACGTTTGCACAGCAGGGTTGGCCCATATCATGGAGGGTTCTCAGTGCAGGATCTGACAGTAGCCTCATTCTCCAGGCAAGAGGGAGGCACTGAAGGCTGCAGAAGAGAGACCTAAGCTGCATCAGAGAAAAGATTCCTGGCTACAGAAAGGAGGAGGAGCTGCAGAGGTAAGATTAGGGCAATGAGAAGCTAAGATCATAGATGCTAAGAAGGCAGAGGCAGAAATCCAGTAAGACATGACTAGAGTCTAAATGAATAGGGGCAAGAGACAGACACAAATTGAATTTGATTTGCAAAAGAAATGAAGAATCAAAGATGACTGTAGCTCTGCCTAGTGATGGGACCCCTCTCTGGGACTGGGCATGGGAAAAACCCAAAACCTACTGGCATAGAGTCGATTCCAACTCATAACAACTCTATAGGACAAGGCAGAACTGCTCCGTATCGTTTCCCAGGCTGTAATCTTTACAGAAGCAGACTGCCATGTCTTTTTCCCACAGAGTGGCTGATGGGTTCAAACTGCTGATCTTTCAGTTAGCAGCTGAGTGCTTAACCAGTGAACCACCAGGGCTCTAAAAAGGAGTATGTGAGAAAAGACATTGAGTCTGATTTGGGATCACTGAATGGAGGTACCTGAGGTACATCAGGTAGCAATGTCTAGAAAAAAGTGAAGAGCCTACAGTTCAGGAGAGTTAGCCTCTCACCAACCACTTGAGTTTGCCCCAGTGCTCGGGTTCACTTCTCAAGCAGACATGACCCTTTGCACTCATACAGTAAGCTCTCTCACAAAAGCAAACTTTCTCATCTCCTTCTCTGTGACTTACTGCTACTCAACTCCTGATTTGGCTGTATGCGCTACCTAGAGAAGCAGCAGCCCTGCTTGGGGTGTGTTGTGCCTGGGGCTCCAGACCCTCCAGGGAATGCCTGAGCGCAGGTTAGCAGCAGTGAAATTCAAGATCTCTTCTCTGAGCAGAGGCTTCCAATCACTGGAGATTTAGGGTCAGACGGTATACAGTTAAAGCATTCAGCTGCTAACTGAAAGGTTAGGGGTTTGAGTCTGCCTGAAGGGACCTCAGAAGAAAGCGCTAGCAATCTACTTCCAATAAATGAGCCATCAGAAACCTTACGGAGCACAGTCCTACTCCAACACACATGGGATCACCATGAGTCAGAATCAACTCGACTGTAGCTGGGAGATTGACATGGATCCCCAAGATCCAGACTTCCAAACAGCTCCCTAAGTGCGTTAGGCAATCACCAGATTTGGGACCATCTGGTGGACTGCTAAAATCCAGATTCACAGGTCCTACCAGCAGATTCTCTATTTCAATAGGTTGGGTAGAGCCCAGAAATCTGAATATTTTATTATGTACTCAGTGATACTGAGGCAACTAGTCCACAGGCCACACCTGGAGAACCCCTGCTCTTAGCAAATGTTGAGGTCAGACCTTCCTGTAGATGGAGTCTTTTCTTTGGCTCGATTGGAGAAAAAGAGGTCTGCGGCATAATCGAGATGGAAAGTTATGGCACCTAATGCAGGATGGAATAATAACCAGTATGTCTGAGTGTTTACTATGTGCCAAATACTATTGAAATGCTTTAACAATCAATCTTTATAATTTTCCCCATTTTGCAAATGAGGCAATTGAGGCTTTCAAGAATTGAGGTGACTAGGAAAGGTCACACAACTGGGAAGTGGTGGAACCAGAGCTACAGGTGTGTGTTGCACACACGCCACTTGCAATGACATACAACATGAAGGTCAGCACGCTAATGTCCTTCTCTCTGGCTTCAATCCTTTCCTTGATAAAATTAAGGTGACCATTCCTACCTGCTTCCTGGAAACTCTGGGGTCTTAACAACTCTGATGATCACAAAAAAAAAAAAAAAAAAAAAAAAACCAATTGCTGTCAAGCCGACTCTGAGTCATGGTGACTCCAAGTGTGTCGGAGTAGAAGTGAGCTCCATGAGGTCTTCAATGGATGGCTTTTCAAAAGTAGATCACCAGGCCTTTATTCTGAGGTACCTCTCTGAGTGGACTCAAACATCCAATCTTTCAGGCAGTAGTCAACTGCTTTGCTGTTTGGACCACCCAGGGAGTCCAGGAATCCCAGTGTTTTCCCCAAGCAGCAACACTGGGTGAAGAAGGTACTGACTGCCCCACCATGACTCTGGATGCCACTTGTAGGCTAAGTCTGGAGTCTCTGCCCACCCCATCACTGGATGGAAAGGGCAAAGGGTGTTCTCTCTGTCCTGCATCTAGTCCCCCTTACAAAGATCTCATTATGCAATTCTCAATAGGAGGCTCTGTTTGATGGTAATAATATTATTTTCCACTGCTGACGTGTCATCTCCACTTTTCAACTGGGAATATGCAGCTACATTTTCCTCTGCAAGGCAGTGCAGACAGAAATGGAGCCTCCACTCAACTTCCATTGTTTTCCTGGATGAAATTATGACCTTTCAGCCCCCTGGTCCTAAGGTAACCCCTGTGATGTGGGGAAAACACAGCAAGGGGGCAGGCAGTTGAAGATGCATCTTCAGGTGCAGGTTGTATGGCTGGGAGAAGAGCCAAAAAGACAGGAGGGAGGAGAGTGCAGGTGGTTTCTGCATAAATTTACTTCAACTGTTTCTGCAAGCAGTAATGGGCATATCAAGTTTTCACCTTCATCTGTTCAAAGTGTCCTAAATATTAATTTCTGCTACCAAAACCCATTAAAAGAAGCTACAATCTCACTGAAGGAATGTGTTTTAGGTACAATTAAGTCACTTTAAGCTATTCCTCTTTGCAAAGTTCCCTCTCTGAAAAGCTACAGCTACTCACTCACCTGAAAAACCCACTGCCATCACAGTGGATTCTGACCCCACAGGACTTACAAGTCTATAAATCTTTACAGAAGTAGACTGCCTCATCTTCCTCCTATGAAGCAGCTAGTGGGTTTGAACCACCAACCGTCTGGTTAGCACCCAAATGCCTTACCCACTGCACCACCTGAGCTCCTTACTCACTCATCTTAAGCAATCTAGAAAGCAGGAAAAAAAAATTGGATTCTATCATTTTTTATTATTACTATTTATCTCCTAAGGATGGGCAGGCTAGTGAAAACTCTAGGTAAGTCCTGTCACAATAGGTGCTATTTGCACGAACAGTTAATATTTTCTCAGATTACAAAAGCAACAGGGTTTTGGGTATGACCGCTCTGACCACACCAAGGACACTTCAGATTACTTTTATTCTTTGAGGTTTGCTCATTAAATCCCATTTTTTTAATCTAATTTTTTACATCATAGATTCCACGTTAAAATGCAATTGCCTTCTGCCCAACTAAACAGAGCCAGCAGTCTGACTTTTCACTTCCTCTTCATTACGGATGTGCCCATGAAGCCATCTGCTGACTAATTCCAGGTCCCTGTGCCAGGTGACACACTCGGCAGGGGTGCAGGATGGGTGGAGGTGTCCCTCATCCCTACACAGAAGGAACTTGCCTAAAATGAAGGGAAAGAAGCTCACAGCCAATGGTGGAGAAACGCTGAAGAAAAAGTCAGAGGAACACTGAGCTCCTTCTGTTAAGGATGATGGTATAATCTGGGAACGGGTAAGGGTGATAGTTGAATAACATAATTAACATCACTGAACTGTACAAGTAGAGATTGATGAAATGACAAATGTTTTTGTCATATATGTATAAATACATACATAGATATATATTTGCACAATTAAAAAAGGCAAAAAAAAAAAAAAAAAGAGAGAGAGAGAGAAAGTCAGGGGTTAGTAAGAAGGGCCCATGTGGCCACAGGGGTGGGGGAAAGCAGGCAGGGAAGAGGCAAGAGGCAGCTAGAGGCAAAAGAATGGGTCAAGTGTGAGGCGTGAAGAGACACATTCAGGAATGCATGAGAGGAGAAAACAGACTGATGGGGTCTTTCCAATAAGTCTCAGAGAAAACAAAGCCTTTATGTATTTGCTGAGAGAAGTGCACGTGATTAGAGGCACGCTGTTTCCAACCTCAGTGAATCACCAAATGTGGGAGCTGGAAAGGACATCAAGCATCATCTCATGCAAATCCTTCATTGTGCAGATAAGAAGCTCAGACTCAGAGAAGTGAGATGGGTTACCTAACACCATGGTGCAAGTTCATATCAGGGACCAGAACCCCAGACCCCTCACTCTTGGTAGGGTGTACTTTCCACTGCAAATGGCTCCCACTTGACAGCCCATCAAATGCTAGAATCACTCACCACTCACTCAGGAAGTATTATTTATGGCTTAATAACACACTACAACCAATGCAAGAACCTACAGAGCCCCCCCCATGCTAGCTCCAACCTGAGGTAGAACATAACCTTGACTTGGCTTCCTGGTTGACCACCCAAAGAGCTTGTGCTCCTCCAAGCTCAAGTCTTACAGGCAGCCCTGGAGGAGAAGCAGAAACACCACCAGCACAACTGTGCACCGGCACCACTGAGTCCTGACACAGCTGACAAAATGACAGTCCTCTGCACTGACAGGTAGAGTCACTTGAGAAGGGCACTCACTAAATTAGAAGGTAATGTGTAGAAGAAGTTAGAAGCAGTAAGATTTAAACTTGGAGGCTCTTCCTATAGACACTTGATAGTGATGAGAATACTGAAAGAGGAATGAGCTGTCCCTGATCCTTCAGATGCTGAAGACCAGGCAGAGGGGGTGCCAGAAGGTGAGTGTGTGATGCAAAATGCAGAGAGCTCAGGCCAGGAGGAGTTGGCAAAGCCACAGTTCTTCTAGTTCAGGTAAGACAGAAAAGAAGAAGCTTAGAGAGACCCCAAAGCCACAGATCATTCTGCCAACTGCTACTTCTTCCTAACCACTAAGGAAGCGGTTTCCTGAAGCATAAATGGCTAAGTTATTTCTACTTTTACCTTCTTCTGAACTGAAGTGTTCGCTTTCAAGACAGACTGTATGGTGATTTTCATTCTTTGATAATATGTTGGGATTTTGTTTTTGTTTTTTTAACTATGTGTCTGGTAAGCTATTGTGCAGTTTGCCTACCTCCTCAAAAGCAAAATGACATTTCTCAAAGGGACAATTAATAGCCACGCTGGAAACTGAGTATTTGCAAACCAGTTCATAACATGTGTATAGTGACTCTAGTGAAAATATACAGATGCACCTGAACGAAAAGAACAAAGCTCTCAGAGCAAGACCTGAAGGCCCTGAGCATGAAGCCTCTTGGTCATCTATGCAGCCTCCATAGTGCCAAGCCCTGAACCACCAGTGAAAAGAGAGCTGGATACAAGGGTGTGGTTCTCTCAGTGCAAATCCAAACTTTAAAGTGCAGTGTGCATGTCTTATAATCATCAGGCAATCTTCCTAGCCAAAGCAAAAAAAAAAAAAAGTTGTCGTCAATTCAATTTCAACTCATGGCAACCCCCTGTGTGTCAGAGTAGCACACTGCTCCACAGGATTTTCAATGGCTGATTTTTTGGAAGCAGATCACCAGGTCTTTCTTCCAAGGCACCTCTGGGCAGATTCCAACTGCCAACCTTTTAGTAGTTGCCAAGCACTTAGCCATTTGTGCCACCTAGGGACTCCTCCTTCATGTCCAGAGAATAACTGATAGCTGGGATCCTCCTCTACGCAGAACTACCCAATACCTTTTAGGTCAAACCCAGGGTAATAAGTAGCCCACCATTTGGCTGTCCTGTCAGTGGAACAGAGTTTCCTGGTTCAACATTTCATTTGCTGCACCCCATCTCCATTCTGAGAAGACACACTCACAGGAACATTTTAAAAATTGATCAAATACTTAAGAGCAAAAGCTCAAAATTGATAGCTTTGAGGATTACTCCCAATGTTGTGTTTTAAAGTAATGACAATAAAATCACATGGGGGGTGGGGAGGACTTGTTTTGAGGAGAACAAAAGTTCTCAACCAGAGAAAGCAAGAAACTATTCCTTTGATCCTACTGAAATGCTCAAGAAAGCTAAATTGTATTCTCAAGATTCAACTGGTGAATTCACAGTACAATAGAAAGTAAGGGTGAGGCAATAAGACATATAACTAGCCCATGCCCAGCCCCATGTTTAGTAGATCAAACCATGGTCACTTCAGCAACTTTTAGAAGGAAAGAATCAAACAACACAGATTCATTTTCAAATTATAATGGTTCCCAAGCATTAAAATTATTATCTTTAAACTGTCTTACTGATCATGGTGGTTCCCCCAGCCAGGGATGCCTTGGTCCCTTGGAAGAAGTCATCAGCAGAAGTCATTCCCTGGTCGGGCATCTGGAAACGGGTGTGGACATCAATTCCTCCCGGGATCACCATCCTTGAATGGGCTTCGATTGTCTTCACCCCTCCCGGCACAATCAGATTTTCTCCTATTTGTCTAAGTAAATAGGGTTGGTGATAAGGGTTACACATAAAACATCTAATCAAATTGGATCTGACAGATATTTTCACCAAGCCATAAACTATCCTTCCTTATGTTCTATGGACTTCCTGATTATTGTTATTATTCATAATATGAACACTCCCCATACCCAATTAAGAGCCAATGCAGCAGAATGGTTGCACAACTTGAAAAACTGACAAATTTTTAACTTGACAAATTAATCAATGTCACTGTATTGTACATGTAGAAATTGTTAAACTGGTGTATGTTGTGCTGTGCACAGTCTCAACAACAAAAATAAATTATTCTTTAAAAAAAGAAGCAATGCAACACGTATTAAAAAACAAAATTTATGGGAGACATCAGAGACCCCACTTAAAGAGGTTTAATTATCAGATCAAATGATAACAAAGTCCCAAGATATTTATACAAGATGTCACTAAACTTTATTTACAATACATAGTTGAGCTAATTATGACATACCAATTTTCTCTAAGCCTGGTTTCACTTTACAAACATTCATTTCACCACATTCATCTCAATATAGAAAAAATGAGGATGGAGGCATGGAGATAGTCCAAAACAAAGCAAAACTAGAGCGAATATGATGACTGAAATGATTTTTTAAACATTTAGAAGTACATCATTAGCAACTCAGAAAACAAAGGCAGAAGAAATAATAACCATTATGTTGGGGGCATGACTCACTTGCAATTGTTAAAAAATACTTTTACTATTACACCTTTTTATTCATTGTTTAAAAAGGAAAATTAATCATGGAGTAGTTGAAGTAGTTCAAAAAGAAATTAGTGACAACTAAAAATAGCAGACAGGTCTCCTAACTTCCAGGCCATTGTCTTTCTGCTACACCAGATCATGTCTTATAACATGAGGGAAAGAGAACATGAAAGTTATGGCATTTGAAAGCCTGGAGCTGAGACTGTCACCAGCAAACACACATGGAGAAAACATTAAATGTGGAAATGTTAAAACCTATTTTAAGTTCATAAATCAGAATGGGAGTTTCCAGGCAACAGTCACATTCAATCCAGTTTTCCACTCCTCCAGACTTGGTTTGCTGCTAGCACTTGATAAATGCTGCTTATTTAAAAGATGTCATTTGCTGCAATGTTTGTCTTTAAACAGATGTGCTATTTCTTCCGAGCCATGTGAGCTGTCCCAGTAGGAATGGCACGAGGATACTGGTATGTACTCAGCTTCCTTAACCCTCCAGGGTGCAAATATGCCCTAAGTCTATCTGTTCTATTTTTCTCCCTTGTAACACAATACACAATAAACACAGAAAGGTCTTATTTGTGTGAGTTGCCACTTAAAGAAAGAAACCTACAATTCCCTCAGGATTAGGCAGTAATTTGTATTACACAGTAATTAATTCAATGTCCTTCTTCCCCTCCTCCAACCGACTCTTAAGTAAACATATGTGCTACCCTGATAGAAGAGGTCGTATCCCATTCCACATCTATGTCCTTTCATTGGGTAACCCATTCCAAACAACTACATTCTAAGAAAACCTTTGATACATTTCACATATCATAAACCAAGTATTTGAGCTGGCAATAAGATACTGTGTTACCTCAGTTAAAATTAGTAAATTACACTATCATGCATAATGAAATGGGTGTGTGTTTTATTGTGCTTTTGAATTTCCTAACTCTGAGTTTTCAAATTCACTAATTACCACCAATCAAAATGAGTTTAAAACAGATATTAAGTTGGTCACACTTTCAAGTCACCAAAAGCATGTGTATGAATGTAATGTTGTAGAGTACTGAAAGGTGTGCAAATCCTTCTCTATAATGAGTTACTTACTTGATCAGCCCATCTTCCATGTATATATCTGCGTAGAATGACTGGTCATCATTAACAATTTTACCTCCTTTGATCAGAAGACGATCACTCTGAAACAAAGGAGGAAGGTCACAATGAATAACAGAAAGGAGATCAAAAGTAACCTTGGTACTAAAATATATGAGCTAACAACCCATTTTCACTGTTCAAAAATCATGTTTACAATCAGCCAATTTTAGAAAGATTAGTGACACAGGTGAACCTGTATATGGCAACCTATTCCTCAACTGATGAGTCAGAACATACTGGCAAAGCTTTCTTAAGTAAAAGAATCATCTCTTTTAATTTAGAACTGCAATGGAAGAGAAAAAGAAACAAACAACAAAAAAAAACTCTAATGATTAGTCTTCCACTGAAAACCAGTGATAAAGAAGATAATAATTTTTTAATGACTTCATGCTAAACTTCATTTTAAAAAAATAAATTCATAAATCAACCCACATGTAGGGAAAGCACTTCTTGGCAAGTTTTGTGTCAGGGAAATTGACCAAAAGTCTGTTGTCATGGGATCCTCAATACAAACACAGTTAGCTCAATCATAGCAAAGTTTCAATACACTATGTCCTCTAAATCTACATTTATCTTTGAGGTAAATCACAGTGATTGTAGCAAAGAGCAAAACAACAACAAACTTTGAAATATAACACCACTTTAACTATTAAGCTGTTTAAGAACAAGGTAAAGTTTTATGATAAAGTGGTTGAAATGGCAAATTCTAAAGTGAACACCACTGAATTACTGATGTATTTATATTTTAATCGGTTGTATTTGTGCAAATAATATATGACAGACAACACGTGAGGTCAGGAATGTAACAGAAATACTACCTTATGACTCATCCCTATCCAACTACTGTTGATGGACTGGAATGTTAAAATCCTGAGGTCAAGTGAATATGCACCTGCAGTATTTCAGACTGGTTTTAAACTGTACAAACTGAACCATGTATCTTCCTGCATTTAATATGCAACACATTTCAAAGGATGGCATTCATCTGGACAATGATTAATTCAAAACTCAGTTACAAAACAATGAAGCAAGTGCAATTTATAGCACCCACCAAGGAAAGAAATTACAGTAAATCTTTAAAAATATGTAAGCTACTAGAGAACCAAGAAAATATTTTTACACATAAGTGTGCATAGACCTGGGTTTAAGCATTTCTTATTTCTCTAACATATTGGAAAACAGTAAGATTTAAAATTTGTACACTGTAGGGCCCTTTATCCTGCTGTCGACTTTAAACAATCAAATGGAAATAAGCATTCAACACTTCCTACACTTGTACAAAATCCTGTCATGTACATCACGTCATTGGAGCTTCAAAACAAATCTATGAAGTGGACAGAGCCAGAATCTTATCCCTATGGCTAAGAAAACGGAGCCTTAGAAAGGTTAAGCCACTTGCGCCTAATCACCTGATTTTTTGTCTATACTGTTGCTTCCTTCTCTCTCATGTCACACCACATTTGGCAGGCTAAATCTCATCTTAGAAGCAAGGAGGAGTCCTGCCCTTCACCACCTGCCCCCTTAGTCACTGCAGTACCTGTCCCAGCCATCACCAAAATTCCTGAACCAATACCATGCCCAGAAAAAAAAAAAAAAAAAACCCTGAAGCATCACAGTCTGGTTCAGTCTAGTGCCTTCCAGAGGCTTCTTACATAAGAAGCTGGCCTTGCTGATGGAGGGAGGGAAACAACGCTATAGGTCCTTGCTAATAGGACCAGATTTTCTTAAAAGGATGGAGGGTGCACACTTTTAAAAATCAGTCTTAAGAAAATAAATAAAAATCAGTCTTATTGATTGTTGGCTTTTGAATTTTTTTTTTCTCCCCTACACTATCAAAACGAAACTATCTTGTCCATTCATTAAGACAGTATATTATTTGAGGCTTGCAGCAAATTTGCTCCCCACCCCCAAGCCTCACTCTCCAGACTCCTTCCTCCAATTGCAGGAAACAACAGCTAACGTTATATCCCCAAGGCCAGTCCTTTTGGATCTTGGATGTTTTGCTTTAAAAGAAAAAAAAATAGTACCCATTAGAGCTGTAGAACCACCTAGTTTACCCTAGAAAACGCTACCAAGCACACGCCCCCTCCCCTGTGCATTTCTTCCCACATCTCTCTCCTGCAGATGGGTGTGCCCTCATGCAAGGAGAGGAAGCCCAGGGAGCCCCTGGCTAAAAGAAAACCAAAAAGCGAAAAACGTGCCCCAAAATCCTGCCCTTTAAACACATCTTAACTGTTTTGATTCTTTCAATCTCTGCCTCAGCCCTGGACTCTACCCAGGAATCAACTGGCCTATTGCAATTTGCACATCATTATATAACAATGAATTTCCCTCGTTTTCCTCCCTCCCTGGGATTTCATTTGGGGATGTAGTGAACTAGAACTTGCGAGATTTTTCCAGGAAAACACAGGGAGGGGGAGAGGGAGGAGGGGGGAGCAAGAACCTGTGTACATCTCAGTATCATTGCAAATTCATCTCATTGATGTTTTTCCTCGTGGCTTTAAAAAATAATAACCACAGGCCTCAAAACTGCAACCGACAGCTCCCGGCCGTTACCATCATTGTCTGGCCCCGCCAGGGCTGGGCCATCTGCTCCGCGCGTCCGTGCAGCGCCATTACCCCCCAGAGCCCGGGTCGGGCGCTGTCCCTTGCGCCCACGTCCCAGACGGCTTTGTATGCGCCAACACGGACGCCTCCTTGGCGGCAGAAGGGGCAACAAGGGACCAGAGCCCTACCAGGGTCCCAGTCCCAAACCAGAGAACGAGAACACCGAGAGCCCCCCAAAAACGGTTCCTGATCAACAAAAAACGAACGCCTGGCCCCCACCCTCCTGCTCAGCTCATCACATCCCAGTTTCTCCTTCCCGTCTCCACATCATTCCGGTACACCCTGGCCTTTCAGCATCTCCCTGCTGTCATTACGCCTCCGGGCTGAAACCTGCTCCTTTTTGTAAGGAGCCCGAGGAAGGCTCGAGAACGCCCTTTACAGTGGGGGCGGGAGACTCGGGGAGTATCCACTTCCCCATCTCCCCAACGCTGCAGGAATCTAGCCTCGCAGCACGCAGCCCGAACGGAGAACAATATCCGAGCTCCAACCATGCATATTCAATCTGGCATCCATTTGCTTACACCCTGCAGGCCAGCACTGCAGCATCTCGTTATGACAATAAAAGGATACAGCGGTTCTGGCGCGCTACCGAAAACGACCTTAATACACTTACGGTCCTATTTCAAAGCCTTGTGAATTGTGTAGATTATAATTCTTTATTATTGCGTCCCCCTACCACCACAACCGCCACAGCCTTCTTTAGCAATGGGGGGGGGGGGTTGCGTCTCTCTTCCTCCACCCTCCCACTCATCCTTTTTTTAAAATTCCTCAGATGTTCTGTACCAGAAAAGGTTGCTGGCAGACCGCAGATTTCCCAAGTACCAAACTCACCGTGATGCGTGGAATATTTTTCTTCCCCTGATAAGACATTTCTCGCCTGGAAAAAAATAAATTTCAAGAAAGCAACTTTAAAGCAAAAATTCCCGGGAAAGGGGCTCAGTATTTTTGTGGAATTGAAAAAGGTGCAACAGCTTAGCTGGTCTTGCTGGTAGCAGATTTCGGGAAGGCAGGGGACAAATGCAATCCTCTACCTCTCTCTTTCTTCCTCTCTTCCAACACAGCCCCAGCTAGGGCGGAAAAAAAGAAAGAGAGAACAGGAGGGAAGGGGGTGGAAATAAACTACAGCAATAAAAGCCTCGGTTCAAGTCGGCCTCCGCGGCGCATGCGCCGACAGCCACTCCCTTTCCTCTTAGGCAAAAGCCATCCGCTTCGAGAGAGACGAGCACTGATTGGTCAAAATCGTGGAATATGTAAATGAAAGCAAGGAGGGAGGGGAGCAGAGAGAAAGCGCCAAATGCTGCAGTGAGAGGCTGAGGGCGGCGGTCAGTGCGTGCGCCCGAGCTAACAGCGCGCGTTTCGCGCCTTTTCTTTGGGCCTGGGCAGAGGGACCTGCAGCTAGCGGAGGCCCCCAACGCAGGGACAATGGATAGGTGTTTTATTATGAACAGGGAGAGCAAAAACCCAAGGCAGTTGGGGGGTCTTCTGCAGCTCTTGCAGCACGCACACGCTCGCGCGCGCACAGATGGATGCCCGCCCGCGCGCCAATCCGCGGAGGCTGCCGCTGCATCCCTGCGTGGGGTGACTGCGCCGAGCCAATGGCTTCGCTGCCGGCGAGCTCGCGACTGCACCGCTGGCCGGCATTACGCGGCCCGGGAGGGGCAGCAAAGGCCCCCTCACACCCTCCTTTCCCTTTCGCGAATGCTCTCTTGGCCTCCGCCCTGGACTCGACTGGGGAATTCAAATTGCAGCGAGAAAAAGGAAGGCTAGCTGGGCGGGTAGGGCCCTGCGATGCGCCCAAGCGGCCACGCCCGTCCTTCGACGAGCCGAGAAGTGTCGACCTGGACCGGTGCCTGAGAAATGATGCTGCACCGGGGAGGTGTCTGGCGCCGGGTCTGTGCCTGGGACCGGGCTCGGCTCCCTGAAGTGCGGAAGGTGGGCGCGGGGGGGTGGGGGTGGAAATGAGACTGGAAAAAGGAAATCTAGCCTGAGGGCAAGCGCTGAGCTGCAGGCATCTGTTGTGGCAGCTGGAAATGAAAGCCCCGAAATCCTTATTCAGAGCAGAGAAAGGGAGAAACTCGGAGGGAAGCTGTAGTCAGCTGCTGGGTTTGGGAAACTCTCCCTTGAAGCATCCTTTTGTGCCCAAGAACTGTGAGGGCATGGGCACACACATAAAGTGGCAGCAGCCTGTTGAGGCAAAAATGGGACAGTCTAGGGCCCAGGGCCCTGTTCTCAGCCCCAGCAAACCAGTACAGTAACAGTCACGTCCACTTCGACCCACTTGGGGGACTAGGGAGATTATGCTAGTGCCTGCAAATCTACTGAGAAAAAGCTGTTGAAATTATAGCACCCAAGGAACCCAAAGGATTTACAGTGCTATAGACTGTCCCAGACAGTACATTAGGCAGAAAACAAGGAGAGCTTTTATATCCGAACGGAAGGAGAAACTGAGTCATGGAGAAAACCTCCGGGTATCAGAGTTTAAAACAACACGGGCATCCTGACTCCCCAGTTAGAGATTCGAGCCATGCTTAAAATGGCATTCAAGGTTTCTCGTCTAGTAAGTCAACAGGCCTGGGACACTTTGGCTTTGTTGGTCCAAGTTAGACTCTAATGCTCTAATCTTCAGAATCCCTGTGGAAGGAAAAAGCTAATCCAGTTGATCCCAGGGACTCTGGTCTACCAGGGGTCATCCTTTTGGAGGGTTGCCCAGGCAAATATATATGATGGAAATATATGGATTGACCTATGGCTTTGATCTTCTTTGCTTGAGATCAAACAACTATAATCCCTACATAATCTAGGCCAAGGGGCAGTCATGAAAAAAAAAAAAAAAGACTCTTTTTAATTGGATCACACCTACTCAGCAAAGATAAAGCAGATACATACAAAATAATCCTCTGGGCCTATATTCCAGTCTTTCTGCCCCAAACCACCTTGAACACTTTGAATGGTGGTCTGTTTTAACAGACTAAGAGAAGGCATGAATTCACCCTTCAACTCCTACTTCGTAAAATCCACAGTCCCAGAAAGGGCTGTGGGTGAGTGGGCATTCAGTATGCTTCACTGCTGGTTAATTCATTTAAATTCAGTTCAACTATGCATCTTGAAAATACAACAGAAATACTTCCCCTTCCAATTATCTGACGAGCAAAGTGAGTTGAAGTCAGCAAGTACTGGTGTCAGCTAGTAATGCTTAAAGTCACATGTCTAACAAAGCATAAAATGTTCCTACCTGTGAAGCCAACAGTAGTTTCCAACTAGAAGTGTTGGGGAGGTGGGGGAAGGGATCAGGGAGAAGGGTATCTTATTAAAGTATAAGAAAAATAACACTTGTCAAGCACATAAATAACAAAATTCAAATTATTTTGAAATAAAATTACCTCTAATTATGTTGTATATTTATATTCTTATTATATTTTCCTACTCTTGAATTGTTTGTTCTTAACAGAATTTAAATGTATCATGTTATTTATCAAATCTGCCCATTGGATATTTTGTTTTGTAATATAAATGCCAAAGAGGGTTGGCAATGTGTCAGTTTCATTTCCTTATAGTCTTATTTCCAATGAGCATCTTAGTCTGTGATAATTGATATTTCCACTCATAAATATCCAAAGATGTAAAGTTTAAATTGATTTGTCTGTTCTGACTAAAGCCTAAGAGAGCAACTGGCACATTGAAAATATCCAACAAATAGGTTTTAATTGATTAAGGAATAGAAGCGTCAGCAATCTGTATTTCTTACCCACCCCCCATACCTACCACTCAATACAATACGGAAAACTAAGGAGGGGGCAGGACTGCCCACCCACTTTGCACTGACAGACTTGTTAGAATAAACTGTTTTTTTACATTTTGCTTAGAAAAACCTTCAAGGAAAATTTCCTATAAAGTTGCAAGTCATTATCATTGTATCAAATAGTTGAACCTTTCCTCAGCTGTGATTTTTCTGAATTTAAAAAGATTAAATGCATGCCAAACATGAAAAAGCATTGGAAGACTGCCTTTTTCACACCAATGACCTCATCCCAAACATCCTTGCCTTCCCATGTTCCTCCCCCGGCACTAGCGAAGAACAAGATGTAGTAACTAATTGACAAGGTCCTTTAATGAAAGGCTTCTATCTCAGGCATTCTGGATGACCTGGAGGCAGGGAGAAACTGCTGAAGCAGATTCATGGGCAAACAGTGACTTTTACCCAGGGTCCATAGTAGGTTGACCACAGCGGCCTCTGCAACTTCATCTTCCCTCCCTCAAACCCCTCTACCTCAAAGGTGCATTTGAGCACACACACGCACACACATGCACACACATGTGCACACACACCCCACATACTATCAGAGCCAACCTGTCCCTGTCCTTCAGAGCATCTTCTAAAATCTGTGCTATTCCTAGGCTATTCTCTTTATCTAGGATGACTCTTTCCCATCCTCCTTGATGAGTCCTTGAAAACTAAACTTAAATGTCACCCCTGGTATGACGTCTTTCTCCATCCCACTCCCCACTGTATCCACTATATGTTGACATTATATGCCCAAATAATGTATGGTAATTATTTCTGCATTTCTTCTATCAGAAGCTAAGAAGCTCCTAGAAGCCAAGAACTCTGACCTCCTCTCACTCCAATGACCCAGCCCACTGCCTGGACCATAGCAAATGCATAAAGAAATACTGTCATTGCTATTACAGGAAAAGGTTCGCATTGTCTCTCCACATCACCACTGGGGTGAGTTTTGATGCTAACAAAATCCCCAGCTCAGCCCTCTCTCTTAGCACTTCGCCTTGCTGGGTCTTCTTTTGCAGCCAGCCCAGTCCCAGGGCAAGGCTGTGGCTATCCAGGGCTCCTCTTCTCCAAGTCCCTGAAACTGCAAGAGAACCTGGGTATGATGCAGTATATTATCCTTCACATGGGTGTAGCTGCCTAAAATTTAATCTGTGCCTCTCCTAAATAAAACTGCCACTCCTCCCAAACCTGATAAAAGACAGGGACAGAGCATCATTCCTAAAATGAACCCCAAAATTATACAAAGCATCTGTAGTGATTTTTTTCTTCAGAAATTGTTCCTTAAGTTGTTATTTTCTCCACCTTCCCACTAACTACTCTTTGTCATGCCTGTATCATGTATAACTTATCCCATTTATCATATTACGCCACCTATACTATGCTATTTACCTGTGTTTTATTGACTACACAAAGGCTTTCAACTCCATGGAACTAACAAATTATGGATAACATCGTGAAGAATGGAAAAATCCAGAACATTAGCTGTGCTCATGCAGAACCAGTAAATAAACCAAGAGATAGTCATTTGAACAAAACAAAGGGACATTGTGTGATTTAAAATCAGGAAAGCTGTGTGTCAAGGGTTGTGTCCTTTCCCCATGTTTATTCAATCTGTAGGCTGACCAAATAATCCAAGAGGCTGGACGATATGAAGAACAACACACATCACGATTGGAGGAAGACTCATTAACAACCTGCCATATGTAGATGACACAACATTGCTTGCCGGAAGCAAAGAAGACTTGAAGCACTCACTGATGAAGATCAGAGACTATAGCCTTCGATATGAATTACACCTCAATATAAATAAAACCAAAGTTCTCACAACTGGTCCAGTAAGCAACATCATGATAAATGGAGAAATATTGACGTTGTCAAGGATTTCATTTTATTTGGATCTACGACCAATGACCATGGAAGCAGCAGTCAAGTAATCAAACAACATTGCATTGAGCAAATCTGCTACAAAAGACTTCTTGAAAGTGTTAAAAAGCAAAGATGTCACCTTGAGGACTAAGGTACACCTGACCAAGCCATGGTATGTTCAATCACTTCATATGCACAGGAAAGCTGGACAATGAGTAAGAAAAAATGAAGAAGTTGATGCATTTGCATTATGGTGTTAGTGAAGAATATTGAAAATACCACAGATGACTAGAAGAAAAAAACAAATCCATCTTGGAAGATGTACAGCCTGAATGCCCCATAAAGGGAGGATGGAGATCTTCGTCTCAGGTACTTTGGGCGTGTTATCAGGAGGGACCAGTCCCTGGAGAAGGACATCATGTTTGGTAAAGTAGAAGGTCAGCAAAAAAGAGGAAGACCCTCAATGAGGTGGATTGACACAGAGACTGCAGCAATGGGCTCAATCATAGCAAGGATTGTGAAGCTGGTGCAGGACCAAGCAGTGCTTTGTTCTGTTGTACACAGTCACTACAAGTCAGAGCAGAGTCAACAGCACCTAACAGCCATACTATACTATACCATTTATCACATAATATCCTACCTGTACTCTACTCACCTCTACCGTAACTAGGCAAAACTATGTTCACATCCATTTCCTTCGCTTTAATGTTTGAGCTCACAAAGATTAGGAACTTTTCAAAAGCCTAACTCATCTCCTACCCTTATACAGGGGCTGACAGAGACAGAGGCTCAAAAAAGATTGACTGCATAGCTAGATATATGACTAATGACATCCTACCAGGATTTTCAAAAATGTCATCATCATACCACTTGCTGGGAAATGGGGTCAGGGAGATGATATCTGTCCCTCAAACCCCCGGGTGTGAGCTGGCTGCTTTCAGTTCCCCAGGAAGCTGCCTAGTCAGTGTTTCGTCCCAGGCTGGTTCCACCACTGGTCTTGGTTTTATCTTCCCCAATTGTAAACTTAGAGTAATGATTTCTGCTTCTGTAGCCCACCTGCCCTCTTGAAAATACAGTTACAGTTAGGGAAATTAATGTAATGGAGGAGGGATACTCCACAACATAAATTGCTGACAGTAAAAACAGAGCCTGGATATGACAAAGAAGAAAATACAGACTTCACAATGCGGCAGTTTGATGCCAAGGGATGTAGACTCAAATTCAGCCTGCAGGGAAGGTTCAAATTAATGCGGTGGTAAAGAGAAGATACCGGAATTCTTCTTTGCCAAAAACTAAGGGCATTCACTAGGACACTTGAGCTGGAAGTGATGCCTTCTTCACTGCAGATGGAATCAGGCAGTTAAGGTCATTTTCTTTGGGTGTGTGTAACCCCTGAAGGGGCAGAGAATACAATGGAGTGGGGACAGCCAGGGGCCAAAACTCAGTACCTGTCCCTTCCCTTTCCCCACTGATGCATTCTTTACGGGGGGGCACAGGGTACTTGACTGATGAAAGTCAGAGTGATTGGCTGGCTGATACAGATGCTGCTTTTGCTAAAATTAGACAGACTATGTCCAAGTCAGTGGGGGCTGTGAAAGCATCCTCATAAAGTCCTAGACTGCATGAACACATGGGGCTTATCTGTTCAAATCCTGTCAAACATACAACACAAAGGAACAGTGCACTACACAGAATCTAGTACAATTTGACTGTTTCTTATTTCCAGTTAGCAAACAAATCTCCTAAATTATCACTGCATTATCTACCTTACACATCATCCTCTGTGTGACTACTAACTGCCCTTGGGGTCTTTTTGTCAGAACTAGAGAAGCAGATGGCACCTTGCTCCAGCTGCTATGCCTCAGGCCTGCCCTCTGGTGGCGAATGAGAAGCATGCATTCAGGTGCCCTCCACCCTTGTCTCTGGCATGCTGGCCTCAGGACTAAGACAAGGCCTTCAAGATCACTTGTTCCACTAATCCTAAATTTGTCTGAGCATCAGAACCACCTGGGGCTCCAATTCATACCTCCTAATCAGAATCTTCAACGGTAAGACCCAGGAATCTTTTCCTGTTTTTTTTTTTTCGTTTAAACTTGTCTACTCGGTTTGTCCTACTGTGGTGACATGTAGACGTGAGTTTTGAGGCTGAGCCTCTGGTGTTAAAACCCAGCGAGATGCACCTGGTGCATA
>NW_006921640.1:9943780-9965402 GCF_000298275.1 Orycteropus afer afer
GACAGTGTTTCTCTGCTATTCATAAGGTTTTCCCTAGCCAATTCTTTGAAAAGTGGATAACCTCCTCCTTCTTCCTAGTCTGTCTCAGTCTGTAAGCTGTTGAAACCTGTGCACCATGTACAACCCTGCTGGGTTTGAGACACAGGTGGCACAGCCTCACAGCAACATGTCACCACAGTAGGACAAACTGACAAACAAGTTTGTCTCCCTTAGCTGTTTATAACCTCTCCACTCTCCCCACCCTCCCCTTACCTAGATACCTGCCTCTCTCTCTCCGCTTGGGTGTGTCATGGCCTGGGTCCCCAGCCTTACCTGAATCCCTGACTCTGCTTCCTGGCTTTGTTCTGGTCCCTCCCCTGGCTTTTTCTCTGCTTTCCCACCACTTGGGAGGGGCGTGGTCTGGGACCCCTGCCTTACCTGGATCCCTCCTCCTGCTTCATCATGAAAATCCTGTTAGGTACATCTTATTATTTTATAGACAAGGGAAGTAAAGTTCAACAAAGCCTCTTAGTTCCATGCCTAGGTTCACAGAGGGGAATTCTAATCCAGGTCTGTCTAACCTCAGAGGCCCATGGGATGAGTTATTTAAATGATAAACTACTTATTTAGTAACAACTAGACCTTGTGATAAAATGGGGATTAGGATATCTGTTATCTATTATTATCTATTTATTTTACCCTGTCATTGTCCCTGGCTCCCACTCAAGGAGTCCAGAACATTCCTATCAGTCCACCTAGATCTGCTTTCCTTAGAAGCTTCCCTTTGTTCCAGAAGTAATTCTCCATCATTTTCTTTCTTCATTACCCAGCAGGACTCAGGTTCACTGAATATCCCATCCATCCTCTCACTGGAAACATTTTAAACTAACCAGAACCAGTTGTCATCAATTCAGAATTGACCGATGGTGACCCCAGGTGTGTCAGAGTAGAACTGTGCTCCATCAAGTTTTCAATGGCTCATTTTTTGGAAGTAGACAGCCAGCCCTTTCTTTCAAGGCACTTCTGGATGCACTAGAACCTCCAATCTTTTG
This sequence comes from Orycteropus afer afer, assembly GCF_000298275.1. Lineage (NCBI taxonomy): Eukaryota > Metazoa > Chordata > Mammalia > Tubulidentata > Orycteropodidae > Orycteropus > Orycteropus afer. Next base: position 9,944,812 of record NW_006921640.1, read on the forward strand.
CTTAGCAACCAAGTGCCGAATCAGTAAAGCATCTGCACCAGCCATGGAATTTGATCACTAACAAAAAAGTTTCAATGAACGATGAGCGATGAGCGATGAGCGATGAACACTTAAATGTATTATATCTCCCAAAGGCATCTGCAGCTAAAAAAGGAAGATGATTAACCCAAGGTAGAATTTCAGGCCTGCAGGCTGTTTGCATAAATCAGGTCCAGCTGTTTATCAAGATTGATTTGCCCAATCTGAACCCCCGCCTTCCTTTCGAGCCTCATCCTGTGCTACCTCCCCCGCCCACCCACTGCACTTACTGTACTCCACCCTGGGCTCCTTTCATTCCCTTCCAATGAGCCTTTCCTGCTGTTCTTCCTTCTTCTTGGGCCGCTCCTCTCCCATTCATTGAATGGCTCACTCCTTCTCCTCCTTCATTCGCCTCCTCCTCAGGAAGACCTCCCTGACCAACCTATCTGAAATCTACCCACATATTTGCTGCTATTCCTGATCTTGGAATTCTTGGGTAGTGGAAACAGTTAACACAACTGGCCGCTAACTGAAAGGCTGGAAGTTCAAATCCACCCTGAGGCACCTCAGAAGAAAGCTCTGCAATCGACTTCCAAAAAATCAGCCATTGACTTCCAGCCAAACAAAAGACATGCATATGAGCTGAACATTTACACTAGGTAGATACAGTCCTTGGAGACAACAAGCATGGGAGAAAGAAGGGCTGTTTATGTACAGGGAGACAGCTCAGGAGGCAGGAGTGCATGAAGGGATGGACACAGGGAAGAAGTAATGATCGGGAGGAAGGGGAGATGTTGCAATGTGGTAAACTGTAGTCAATGTCATGAGACAAAGTGTATGTGAACTGCTGTATGGAAAGTGAATTTGCTCTGTAATCTGTCACCCAAATCACAATTAAAAAAAAAAAAAAAAAAAAACAGTCATTGAAAACCCTGTGGAGCAGAGTTCTACTCTGACACTCATGGAGTTATCATGAGTCATAGTCAATTCAACAATTAGTAAACTGATATTCCCTGTCTCAGAGCTGTTTTCTCACAATAATCACAATTTGGAAGTATTTGTGTGTTTGTTTACTTTGGTATTTTTAGTCTGTTTCTACCTCTCATTCACAAACTTCCTAAGCTACTTTGTTCTCCAGATCACCTAACAAGGACCTCCTAATACTCAATGACCAGGAGCTGTAGTAACTGAATTTGGCTTCCTCTTGTCAAGTCTACTCTTCAGACTTGGGCAATGGGTTCCATCAAACCCAGGTAATACAATACATTCTCATCAATCTGGACCTTCCTTGATTCAGAATCTGCATCAATTGTGAACAGGGTTGAGAAAGTGTTTACTGCATACCCTGAAAGTTTAAGTCATATTTCAGGGGTTTAAATCTCTTAAAAGAATGAGTCACTTTCAAGTGCTGAGTACCACCTACTTACACAGAAACACTGACGGCTCCTGCCCATTTGTTCAGTCAAGTTCTCTAGAGACCTCTTTGTGTAATTTATTAGCTTTGTCTATGAATTATTCAAAGAAGTACATTTGAACTACTGTCACAATTTAAGGAAATGCTGAATTTTCCCTTATTCCAATTGGCCCTCCTACACATGTTTGGTCCTCCCGCCCCCCAGGTTGTCTTCAGGTTAGTAAGAGTTGACTCTGGATCATGTGCCAGCCCTTAGGAGACCTAAGGGGTGTCTGGGGTGGGTTCACATGCTGCTCCTGCACAGTCTCCTCCTCGTGGTGCAGGGATGTGTGCACAGATGGCTCACAGGCCGGAGGGCATGTGTTGTTGTACATCCATTGAATCTATCTTTTTAGGTGCTGACACAGGCTCTTGAAAAGCTGTGGTTCTCACCTTAGGCCTGAGCTGGGGGCTCACTAGCCCCAGAGTGCCATCAGTCCAAAGACCTGGTCTCCCTCCAGCTTCTGAGAACATCCAGCTGCCCCCACAGAAACAGAATAGGACCTTTATTAGTACATAAGAGGATAAGGAAATCATTGAACAGCAAATTGGAGTTGTGCCAGAGCCAATTATCTGTAGCATATGTGGACCTCTAAACAAGATTCAAAGCCCTGGTGGTGCAGTGTTTAAGTGCTCGGCTGCTAATGGAAAGATCAGCGGTTCAAACCCACTCAGAGGCTCCGTAGGAGAAAAGACCAGATGATCTGCTCCTGTAAAGATTACAGCTAAGAAAACCCTACGGGGCAGTTCCACTCTGTCATATCAGTCAAAATCAACTCAACAACACACAACAACCACAATTGGATTTAGCCCCTGGGTGGTACAAATGGTCAGCACTCAGCTACTACCAGTAGGTTGGCAGTTTGAACCTACCCAGAGGAGCCTCAAAAGAAAGGCCTGGTGATCCACTTCCAACAGGTCATAGCCGTTGGAGCCAATGGAGCAGTTCTACTCTGCACATAAGGAGGTGTCATGAGTAGGAATCAACACAAAGGCAACTGGACTGGTAAACTAGATCCTGCATCCATCAGGCAGTATTTAATTCCTGTAGACACCACAGTGAAACCAGAGGAGGAATCTGAGTGCCTGCACACAGGGTTCAATAGTTCCTTTCCATTCCATCTGGAATTTAAAAATAAAGTTGAAGTACAAAATGGCCACTTCAAGGTGGCTGGACTGAGAAAGGAAGAAAGTAAGCTTAGGGACTTGAGACACAAGGTGATGGTGTGGTGGTTACCATTCATCTCTTTTGCTCTCCATCTGTCTGGGGTACCACCATCTTTCACATGCATAATTAACTTGGGCTCTGCTTCTATGTTTATTCTGGTCTGAAGTGCTTTTTCTAAAATGCAGATCTGACCATGTGACCCTATTGCTTATCATGCTTTAATGATCAAGTTGAAAATCCTTAGCATGGTACCCAGGCCACTATCTTCTTCTCTTGCCTTACCTCTCTCAGTATCCCAATTTTACACCCCATGCCCCAACCAAAGAACCAAACCCACTGCTATAGAGTAGATTCCAACTCATAATAATCCTTTAGGACACAGTAGAACTATCCATAGGGTTTCCAAGGCTTTAAATCTTTACAGAAGCAGACTGCCTCATCTTTCTCCCATGGAGTGGCTGGTGGGTTCGAACCACCAACCTTCTGGTTAGCAGCCAAATGCACTGACCACTATGCCACAGTGCTCCTTACCCCACACCCCAAGAACATCAAATTCCGCATTCCCTAAATGTGTAGGGCAGTCTGTCATGAGCCCTGGCTAATGGATATCTCTCCCATTCCCTCTCTGACTGCTCATACTGTCACCTCCTCTGTGCCCCCAGGTAGAGCTGACCACTCCTTCTGTCATGCCCCACTGAACCCTCCACAGACTTCTAACAGAGCAACTGAAACAGTTCCCTGCGCCTATTTCTTCATACATTGTCTCCTTTCCTAGACAAAAAGCTTCTTGAAGGTAGAGGCCATAGTTTATTTCTTCCTTACCCATCATTGGGCCTTACACAAGATAGGCACACAACATATTCTAAAAGGATGGATGGATGAATGAAGGATGGATAGATGAATAAATGAATAAGCTCCCTGGACAAAAGCCCCAGTTATAAATACACTGATATTGAGACTTAAGTCTAACATGATATTCCAAGGCACAAAATCCTAACCAGGCTCTGTATGAAGCCTATCCCTTTAGTTAAAGTTCCCAGGAGGATGTTTGTATGACAAGCTCCAAATCAGAACAGTAGGAAAAAGCACTAGGGTTGAGCATGTCAAGTTCTGTTGTTGTTGTTGTTGTTGCTATTAGGTGCCCTCAAGTCAGTTCCAACTCATAGTACAACACAACAAAACACTGCCCAGTCCTGTGCCATCCTCAAAATCCTTCTATACTTGAGCCCATCATTGCAGCCACTGTATCAATACATCTCGTTGAGGGTCTTCCCCCTTTTTTGCTGACCCTCTATTACCAAGCATGATATACCTCTCCAGGGAATAGTCCTTTCTGACAACATGACCAAAGTAGGTAAGATGAAGTCTGGCCATTCTCACTTCCAAACAGCATTGTAGCTATACTTCTTCCAAGACAAATTTGTTCATTGTTCTGGCAGTCCATGGTGTTTTCAGTATTCTTCACCAATACCACAATTGAAAGGCATCAACTCTTCATCTGTCTTACTTCTTCATTGTCCAGCTTTCACGTGCATATGAGGCAACTGAAAATACCATGTCTTGGGTTAGGCGCACCTTAGTCTTCAAAGTGACATCTTTACTTCTTAACATTTTAAAGCTTTTTTTTTTTTTTTTGCAACAGATTTCCCCAGTGCAATGTGATGTCTGATTTCTTGACCACTGCTTCCAAGGATGTTGATTGTGGATCCAAGTAAAATGAAATCCCTGACAACTTCAATCTTTTCTCCATTTATCATGATATTGCTTTTCAGTCCAGTTGTGAGGATTTTCATTTTTTTTATGTTGAGTTGTAATCCCTACTGAAGACTGGAGTCTTTGATCTTCATCAGTAAATATTTCAAGTCATTCCCACTTTTAGCAAGCAAGGTTGTGCATCTGCATATCGCAGGCTGTTAATGAGTCTTCCTCTAATCCTATGCTGCATTCTTCTCCATAATACCTGGCTTCTCAGATTATTTGTTCAGCATACAGATTAAATAAGTTTAGAGAAAGGATACAACCCCAATGCACACCCTTCCTGACTTTAAACCATGTAGTATCCCCTTGTTCTGTTTGAACAACAGCCTCCTGGTCCATGTCAGATTCCTCATGAACATAATCAAGTGTTCTGGAATTCCAATTCTTTGCAATGTTATCCATAATTTGTTATGATCCACACAGTCAAATGGCTTTGCATAGTCAATAAAACACAGGTAAACATCTTTCTGGTCCCTAAGAGCCAAAATATGACCTTGAGTGGATCCCACCTGTGTCAAAGCCTAGTATATAATTTCTACTAGAAGGATGAAGCCAAACATTAAAAGGCTTTACAGTAATAATAATAATAATAACAGCATGCAATATCAGGAAACATGGCCATTTCTGGCTTAAGCCACCCTCTGAGTCTTTGGCCTCCTCAAGATTAATATTCAATAGGAGGTCCTCTTGGGCAACCCTGGAAATGTGCCCTCACTTGCTGGTGAAGGTTGCTTTGCTGCTTAGGATGACTGCAGTGAGAGGCCAGCTGACCACAGCCCATTCCCTCCTCTGCATCACTCTGGTCCTTCCTAGCATGGTCAATAAGTGCCTTGCCCTCTCCCTGCCTTCAGGGAAAAGTATTAGACCTTTAACAACCTGAATGCCTGGCTACTCCTTCCCCAGGTGTGGCAAAGGCCACTTGACAGACAGCTTCCTCCAAACTTATTTAACATGTAAACCTCATGCAGCTCTCCTGTGGAAACTGTGTCTGCCCACACCAGTATGAGTCAGACCACCACCTAACACATCACTGAGAGATGGCAACATTCAGGACATTACAGGTGGTCATTATAATCTAATCATGAAGAAAAGAGTGACCCCAAATGACTGTGCTCTGACACCTAGAGCCACCAAGCAGAGGGTCTAGAAACGGACAGAATTTTTTGCTGGTCTTTATACCATCTTAAAAGCATCCTCCTGGCCTGTTTCCTCTCTGTTGTTAATACTATCTTGCCTCAAACTTCCCTGAAGTAATGTGAGGGCAAAATGTGGTGGCTTCCTTTCTATACCCTGCCTCTTCATCTTTCACTCCTTTTCTTTCCTCTCAAATTTGTGAAAGATCTGCCTCAAAGCTATTAGTGTCTTACCTGCCCACAGTCTTGTGAATCCCCACACACAGCTTATGTCCAATTTCCAGACTAGCCAAAATGGGATGTGGGTGTCTCATGTTCCTGTAGTCAGAGGTTTAGGATTAGGTATTTTCCACTGAGAGAGGATTCAGCCTCTTACAGCTAACAAAAAGGCTCTTGTCGACTCCCTCAAGTCACCATTTCCTCCTTCTTCCTGAAGAAACCTTTTGAGGCCAAGGGACTCCTGTGATTGTCAGTCTGAGCCCAGGCTACTCCCAAATGCCACCAGCCAGAGCCTGCCCACTTCCGCTTTCCTATAAGACTAGGGTCCTCTCTGGCTCTTGACAGTCTTCCTTGTAGGGATGGATGCTTGCTCTGCACCCCAGCCTGATGGATTCCAGGACTGACATCTGATATGTGTGGGCAGTTGCCTGCCTACCAACATATGCTGCTCAGAATGCCCCACTCTTTGGTCTCATCCCAGGGCCCACCTTCATGATGGACCACTGGCCTATGCATCTTAGAGCCCCACCACCACCACGATCCTCACCACTGTCACCCACCTTGCAATGTGACTAAAGATAGCAGAACTGTTTGTTTGATTGCCTTCATGGCCCCTTCCCTCTGAATGTGCATCTTATCTTATACACTCACAGTTGTTGCTATTGTTAGGTGCCGTTGAGTCAATTCTGACTCACAAGTGACCTCATGTGACAGAGTAGACCTGCCCCACAGGGTTTCATAGACTGCCACATCATTCTTCAGTGGAGACACTAGATGGGTTTGAACAACCAACCTTTCAGTTAGCAGCCAAATGCTTAACCATTGTGCCACCCAGGCTCATTTGAGAATAACGGATAAAACCAGAGTCAAGTGAAGAGGGGGCTTTTCCATTGATCTAACACTATCAGATCTCTACAACTCACTAAGTTATAACCCAGAGAAGTGTTTTACGCTTGTATAAGAGACACGATAAAACTGCATGAGTCATATGCCTATAATCCCTATCCTGGGTTCATCGACTCTCCACTGGATAATACCTAATAAATCAGTGCAGATATAAAATAACCACTTGTCTGTATCAAAGGGAGCTCGGGGGTGTAATGTCTAAGGCATTTGACTGTTAACTAGAAGGCTGGTGGTTCAAACCCATCAGCCACTCCTCGGAAGAAAGACTGGGCAATCTACTTCCGTAGCGATACCACCTCTGAAACCCACGGAGGGTTGCTATGAGTCAGAAGAAGAACAACTTCTGAGATGGCACAATCTCTCTTCCATGTCCTTTCCATCACCTGGAGCAATGCTTTGTAACAGAACTTTCTGTGATGATGGAAATGTTTTGTATCTGTGCTGCCCAATTCAGTAGCTACTAGTTGCACGTGGCTATGGAGCCCTGGAGTTATGGCTAGTGTGACTGAGGAACTGAACTCTTAACTGCATTTCACTTAAGTAATTTAAATTTAAATAGCTATGGCTATCATATTCAATAGCATAGACCAGCAGGCCTGAACCAATTGACACAAATCACAAACAGGGGGCCCAGAAGCTAGATCAACCCAGAGGCACATTTTGTTTGATCCACATAGTGATTTTAATTTATTTTGAATCACTCTGTAGCTAATGTTAAAAAATCAGGAGATATCTCATGAAAAAGCCACATTTCCATCTTCTTTGGGAAAATCAGAAAGACGTTCTAGGCAACTCTAGTGTCCATTCCCACATGGCACAGTGCCTATAGTGGGGTAGCAGCTGCCCTTAAGTAGTAAAAGAGGAGTGGGCTCATTTTCTTTCTTCTCCACAACCCCCTGCTGTCTCCCTGACACTGAGGCTGAGCTGCATTTACCATCTGTCATTTACCTTTTCATCCATGAATGTCACATGTCTACCTAATTGGCTCCAGAGTGGCCCTGCTGTAAGGTCTGCTCTAGCCAACCAGAGATCTACCCAACTTTTTGAACAAAGTTTTCCCCCTGCCTGTGACTTTAAAGATCCTTAAGTAAATGTAAATAGAAAAAGAACTTCTATGAAACAGTTGCTGTTTGTGAAGAGTTTCCACATACCTTTCCATTTAATCAGTGAAATCAATAGGATCAGTCCAATTATGCAGATTAAAAAAATATGGTCTGAAGAAATTAAATAACTGGGCTAAGATCACACTACTAGAAAAAAACATACCCAGAATTCAAACTAGGATTAAGCTGATTCCAATATGCCCCAACCAGCCATTCCATAATGTAATTTCCAGAATATGACACTCTTGTACTTTTGCAAAAGGCGCACTCTTGTTCACTGTCATCTCGCAGCTTCCATTCCACTTCTCCACATTTATTCAGGAGATAAGCAACTAAATCTGTCTTTCTCTCTGTGACACTGCATTGTGACAGAGAATGCTAACTGTTCATCGAATGCACGGTCTCCTCTTCTCAGGCCACACAACTGAACTACATCTCCTAGCTTCCATAGCATCTCCATGTGACTGAGTTCCAGCTAATAGAATGTGAGGGGAGCTATTGTTTCTTCAAGGCCTGAGACAGAGAATTCCCTCTGTGTTCCTTCAAGTTCTTTTCTCCCTTTAGCTGACTGGAATAATGATCTCGGACAACCTTGGGAGCTACATGTTGATGATAGTAGAACAATCAGCAGCCTGAGTCCCTAATTAACTGCATGGAGCAGGGGCTTACCCCCCAATTCCTGCCTGTTAATCAGGAACACCCATCTTGGACTATTATATGAGGCAGAAATAAATAAATAAACTCCTCTTATATTTGAGCCATACATCTTAGAGTCTATTTCTTATAGCAGCAATATTCTTTCTACCCAAACTACTAAAATTTGTGTAAAAAAAAACACACATCACTAACATCTCCATTCCTTCACTTTCTTGACTTCCGTGACATTGGCCTGCCACTATCTTCAACTCTCAGGGCTACTACATGTACCCTTAATTCCACATGACATAATCAAAACTAGATGAATCACTTTCTTTATATACCAGCTGGACTTCATGATCCATCAACCCAGTAATTCTCAACAGTAGCATTGTTCTATTACTCTTATCTGCAACCTCTCAATCCTAGAGCAACACTAAAATGCACTATTCTTTCACCAATGCTATTGAGAACAGCTAGAGAAGACCTCATACTCCCTTAAATATTGAGACAGATAAGCCCAGTAAAGCCTCTCATCAGACCTTTCACTTGTCCCTGATTTGATCACTCTCTCATGCCTCTCAGCAGCTGTCATAACCTTTACCATTCCTCATTCTTTGCATGACATACTCCATCCTGCCCTCACGGAACTCACAGTCTGCTGGAAAGATAGATGCTGGATCAGGAATAATAAATGCACAACTTATTCCAAGCACAGAATCCCACACCCCCATCTTTTTTTCCTTCCCTTTAGTCTCACATGAAGAGGTCATCCTGTGCAAGGGTTGTTCCTGAAGCTCTTGGTCCCACCCCCTTGCTCTCCTGGATCTCAGCTTCCTCTCTACTACTCACTCCCTTCAGCAGAAACATCCTCCAGCCTTTCCTATTCCCCCTTGGCCCTGTATTTCTCACCAACTATTGCCCTATCATTCCCCTTCCCTTATAGTTAAGCTTTTAAAATGTGTAGTCTATATTCAAGGAGCCCTGGTGGCATAACAATTAAGAGCTCGGCTGCTAGCCAAAAGATTAGTGGTTGGAACCAACCCAGTGGTGCCTGTTCATGTAAAGATTACAGCCTAGAAAGCCCTATGGGATAGTTCTACTTTGTCACATGAGATCACTATAAGTCAAAAATTGACACAAGGGCACCTAACAAAAACAGTCTATATTATATTCGTGGTCTCCACTCCCTCAACTTCAACTCCCATTGGCTTCTCAACCCACTATAATCTGGCTTCTCTGCAGGTCCTTTGAAAGAGCTTGGACAAAAAGCCCCCAGACTGGTAAACCTAAGGTACACTGTAGTCTTTATCTTACCTGATCTCTTTGTGATATCTGTCATTATTGTTTCTACCTTTTTTTCTTCAAACTTCTCCTATTTTGCTTCTATGACAACTTTTTACTGGTTCTCTTCATACCCTCTGACTCTTTCTTCTAAATATTAATTGTGGGTTCCTCTTACCCTGTCTCAAATGTTGATGATCCCTGGGGCTGTCTTCCTGTGCCATGGTTTTAGCAACCACTTGAATGTTGCTAACTTTCAAATATTCATTTCTGACCCCTCATTCATTCATTCATTCATTGAACAAGTATATATTATGTGTGTCAGTGGATAAAATGACAAAAAAAATAAACACTGACAACAGCCCTGTCCTTTCAGAAGGTACATTTTAAAATGGGTGGTCATTTAATAAACAGGTAAAGAAACAAACAAGGTAACTAACTATAGATTGTGTAAGTGCTGTCCAGGAAATAAATAGGCAGAGGGTAGAAAGGGAGGTGAAGGACATTTTAGATATGGTGGTCTAGTAAAGCCTTTTTACCCCATGATATTTAAGTGAGGATTTGTTTCTAGGAGCAAAAATTAGTACTTTGTCTCTGGAAGGAAAACCTGGACTTAGACTGGCAGCAGAGGTAAGGACTCAGCTTCTGGAGGGAGAAATCAGAACTTGGTAGCTGGTGGCTGAAGTTAGGACTTAATCTCTAGAGAAGGATATTAGAGCTTCATTTTGGACTTAGTCTGTGGCTTGAAAAGTGAGGACTATCATCCTGGACTAAGATGAGGAGGAGCCAGCCATGCAAATATCTGAGAGAAGAGAGCTGAAGTCAGAGGGAACAAAAATGGAAAAGCTCTGAGATTAGGATTAGTTGAGATGTTTGGGGAACAGAAAGGAGACTGGTGTGATTGAAGAACTGTGAGCATGACAGAGTGGTAAAGATGAGTGTGGCAGTTTAGAAATATTGCCACAATTATTTGACATTCTCTTACCAAGAGGTGGAGTATATACCTCCTCCCCTGAACTCTGACTGGGTTTATGACTGCTTTGATCAAAGAAACACAGTAGAAAAGATGCCATTTGCCCTCTGAGGCTAGGCCAAAAAGGGCCATGCATTTTCCACTTTGTTCACAGGAACTCTTGCTCTCAGAGTTCTGAGCTGCCTTGTAAGAAATCCAACTACCCTGAAGCTGCTATTATGTAAAGAAGCCCAAGCCATGGAGGGGCCAAATGTAGGAATTCCAGTTGACAAACCGAGCTGAACCCAGCCATCCTGCCCTCACCACCAAAATGCCAAACATGTAAATGAAGAAGGTTCCAGAGGATTCCACCTCCAGTCATTCAAGTCATCTCCACCCATTTAAGTTTTCTCAAAAGTGCCACACATTGTGGAGCACAGACGATACATTATGCTCCACTGTGTCCAAACGCAACCCACATAATTCATGTGCACAATAAAACTACTGGTTTGTCACCACATTTTATGGTAGTCTGTTATACAGCAATGTCTACCTGATATGACTGAAGTCAAAGAGGTAGGCAGGAGTCACCTATTCAGAATATATAAAGGACATAGAGAGGAGTTTGGATTTTATTCTGTTTTAAATAAAATCATTTATAGGTTTTAATTAGGGAGTAACAAAATCGGATCCACTCTTTCAATATGGCTACAATGTGGTGAAAGGGAATGTGGTAGTTAAGGTAGTTAACAGTTAAGTTACTGTAAGTACTAGGTTCTAGTACATACAGTAAATGCATATGTAACAGACCCATGGAAATGAATAGTTGTATGTGTGTATCTGTGTGTGTGCTTACTATGGTAAAATATACATTAGTATAAAATTTCTCATTTTAATCAGTTTGAAGTAAACACTTCAATGACATTAATTACATTTAAAGTGTTGTATAACCATCATCATTATCTATTTCCAGAACCTTTTCACCATCCAAAACAGGAACTCCTATGCCTACTTAGCAATAACTTCTCATTTACTCCCCTGCCCCTCGAAACTTCTATTCTGCTTTCTGTCTCTGTGCATTGGCTTTTTCTAGATACCTCATATAAGTGAAATCAGACAATAATCATTTTTACATGCTAACTCTTGAGCATGTTTTCAAGTTTCAGCCATGTTATAGCATGTATGAGGAATCATTCTTTTTTATAGCTAAACAAAACTGACAAATAACTGGTGGCTCTTTGTCATGCTGTCAGTGTTTTATACTATGGTGGCTTATGTATTGCTATCATACTAGAAGCTATATGCCACCAATATTTCAAATACCAGCAGGGTCACCCGTGGTGGACAAGTTTCACCAGAGCTTCCAGACTAAAATAGACTAGGAAGAAGGACCTGGCAATCATCTTCCAAGAAAAATTGGCCAGTGAAAACATTATGGATACCAGTGAAACACTGATATAGTGACTGAAGATGAGCCCCACAGGTTAAAAAGCACTCAAAATATGACTGGGGAAGAGCTGCCTCCTCAAAGTAGTTGTTGTTGTGTGCTGTTGAGTCAGACCCAACTCATAGAGACCCCTCCCTGGGTTTCTGAGGGAGTATCACTATGGAAGTAGATTGCCCCATCATCCTTCCGAGGAGTGGCTGGTGGGTTTGAACTGCCAGCCTTCTGGTCAGCAGTCAAGTGCCTTAGGCACTATGCTACCAGAGCTTCTCCTCAAAGTAGAGCTGACCTTAATGATATAGATAGAGAGTAAAGCTTTCAGAACCTTTATTTGCCGATGAGATGACTCAAAATGAGAAGAAACAGCTATAAACATCCACTAGTAAATGGGATGTGGAAGATATGACATATGAATCAAGGAAAATTGGAAGGTGTCAAAAATGAAATGGAACACTTGAACATTGATATCCTAGGAATTAGTGAGCCCTTACCTAAATGGATGTCAGAAGAGACATCTGAAACTTGCTCTTGAACATAGAATAGCTAAGGTGAAAGGAAGACATGGTGCAGTAAAAGAGCTGAACAGAAGATTTCAAAGCGAGGCTCAAGAAGACAAACTAAAAGTACTATAATGAAATGTGCAAATACCTGGAGTTAGAAAACCAAAGGGGAAGAACACACGCAGCATTTCTCAAGCTGAAAAAGAAGAAAAAAATTCAAGCCTCAAATTGCAATATTAAAGGATTCTATTGGGCAAAATAAGGAGCTCTGGTGGTGCAGCGGTTAAGGTATTTGGCTGCTAACTAAAAGGTCAGCAGTTCAAACCCACCATCCACTCCATGAGAGAAAGATGAGCCACTCTGCTTCCATAAAGTTTTACAGCTTTGGAAACCCTATGGGACAGTTCTACTCTTTCCAGTAGGGTCACTATGAGCTAGAATCAACTTGATGGCAGTGGGTTTGGTTTTGTTTTTTTATAGACAAAATACTTAACAACACAGGAAATATACAAAGAAGATGGAAGGAATACCCAGAGTCACTGCACCAAAAAGAAATTGCAATGTTCAGCCATTTCAGGAAGTAGCATATGATCAAGAACCAATGGTACTGAAGGAAGAATTTCAAGCTGCACTGAAGGCATTAGTGAAAAATAAGTCCTCAGGAATTGACGGAATAGCAGTTGAGATATTTCAACAAATGGATGCAACTCTGGAAGTACTCATTCTACTATGCCAAGAAATTTGGAAGACAACTGCCTGGCCAACCGACTGCAAGCGATCCATATATGCGCCATTCCAAAGAAAAGTGATCCAACAGAATGTGGACATTATTGAACAAAATCATTAATATCACAAACAAGCACAATTTTGCTGAAGATAATTCAAAAATGGTTGCAGCAGTATATTGACAGAGAACTGCCAGAAATTTAGGCCAGGTTCAGAAGAAGACATGGAACAAGTGATATCATTCCTGATGTCAGATGGATCTTGGCTGAAAACAGAGAATATATCAAAAAGATATTTTATTAACTATGCAAAGACATTCCACTGTGTGGATCATAATAAATTATAGATAACATTGTGAAGGATGGGAATTCCAGAACACTTAATTGTGCTCATGCAGAACCTGTACATAGAACAAGAGGCAGTCATTCGAACAGCATAAGGGCATACTGCCTGATTTAATGGCCAGGCTTCATCTCACCTACTTTGGTCATGTTGTAAGAAGGAACCATTCCCTGGAAAAGGATATCATGCTTGGTAAGGTGGAGGGTCAATGAAAGAGGGGAAGGCCCTCAATGAGATGGAGTGACACAGTGGCTGCGGCCATGGGCTCAAAGAGCAAGGATTGTGGAGCTGGTGCGGGACCTGGCAGTGTTTCGTTTTGCTGTGCAGGGTCGCTATGAGTCAGAGACGACTCAATGGCACCTAACAACAACAAGCTTGATTTAAAATTAGGAAAGGTGTGCATCAGGGCTGCATCCTCTCACTATATTTATCCAATATGTATGCTAAGCAGATAATATAAGAAAATGGAAGAAGAACATGGCATCGGGATTGGGGGAAGACTCATTAACAACCTGTGATATGCAGATGACATAACCTTGCTTGCTGAAGGTGAAGAGGACTTGAAGCACTTCCTGAAGACGATCAAAGACTACAGCAGCCTTGAGTATTGATTATACCTCAACATAAAGAAATAAAAATCTTCTCAACTGGACCAATAAGCAACATCATGATAAACAAAAATATTGAAGTTGTCAAGGATTTCATTTTACTTGGAACCACAATCAACGTCCATAGAAGCAGCAGTCAAGAAATCAAAGGACATACTGCATTGGGCAAATCTGCTGCAAAAGACCTCTTTAAGCGTTAAAAAGCAAAGTTGTCACTTTGAGCACTACGGACCCAAACCCTGGTATTTTCAATCACCTCATATGCATGCAAAACTGAACAATAAATAAAGAAAACTGAAGAAGAATTAATGCCTTTGAATTATGGTGTTGATGATAAATATTGAATATGCCATGGACTGTGGAATGAGGGATATCATTGCTGATGTCAGATGGATTTTGGCTCAAAGCAAAGAATACCAGAAAGATGTTTACTTGTGTTTTATTGACTATGCCAAGGCATTTGACTGTGTGGATCATAACAAATTATGGAAGAATGGGAATTCCAGAACACTTAATTGTGCTCATGAGGAACCTGTACATAGAGCAAGAGCCAGTCTTTTGAAAAGAACACTGGAACTGCAATCAAGAAATCAAACAATATATTGCATTGGACAAATTTGCTACAAAAAAAACCTTGTTAAAGAGCAAAGATGTCACTTTGAAGACTAATGTGTGCCTGCCCCAAGCCAGGGTATTTTCAGTCATCTAATATGCATGTGAAGGCCCTAGGGGATGGCCTCAGGCCTAAGGCAGTCACCTGCCACACCCAAGGTTGGCAGTTCAAACCCACCAGCCGCTCCCAACCAGATAGCCCTGCTGTCTCTTTAAGAGCTCTGGTACATAGTGCCTAAGGCACTTGACTGCTAACCAGAAGGCTGGTGATTCAAACCCATCAGCCACTCCTCGGAAGGAAGCTTGGGCAATCTACTTCCGTAGTGATACTGCCTTGGAAACCCAAAGAGGGGTCACTATGAGTCGGGTCTCACTCCAAGGCACATAACAACAACAACAACAATATGCATGTGAAAGCTAGACAATGACAATGCAAGAGTATCAATGCATTTGAATTATGGTGTTGGTGAAGAATACTGAATGTGCCATGGATAGCTAGAAGAACTAACATAACTGTCTTGAAGCAAACACAGCCAGAATGCTCCTTAGAAGTGAGAAAAGCCAGACTTCGTCTTTTGTACTTTGGTCATGTTGTCAGAAGGGCCAGTCCCTGGAGAAGGATAACATGCTTGGTAAAACAGAGGGTTGGTGAAAAAGAGGAAAACTCTCAACAAGATGGATTGACACAGTGGCTGCCAACAATGGGTTTAAGCATGGTAATGATTGTGAAGATGAAACAGGGCCAGGCAGTGTTTTTTTTTTTTCTGTTGTGCATGAGGTCGCTAATAACTAGAAACTGATTTGATGGCACCAAACAATAACAACCACCAACAAAAAAAATGTGTCTTGCAAGACATAAAGCCAGAATGTTCTTTATAAGTGAGGATGGTGAGACTGTCTCGTGTACTTTGGACATACTGTCAGGAGAGACCAGTCCCTGGAGAAAGACCTCATGCCTGGTAAAGCTGAGAGTCACTGAAATAGAAGAAAACCCTCAACAAGATGGATTGACACAATGTCTGCAACAATGGGCGCAAACATACCAATGTTTGTGGGGATGGCACAGGACCAGGCAGCATTTTGTTCTGTTGTGCTTAGGGTCTACTAGGAGTTGAATTCCCTCAATAGTACCAAAGAATAACAAATGGCTGAATCAAACTCCATTGTACGTATATACTCATTTTGTTTATCCATTCACCTGCTGATGAACATGTAGGTTTTTTCTACCTTTTGGCCATTAGGAATAGTGCTGCTATGGACATTTGCATACAAGTATCTGTCTGCATCCCTGTTTTCAGTTTGTGTCAAGGAGAGGCTATATACCTAGGAGTGGAATTGTTGGGTGATATCTTAAATCTATGTTTAACTTTTTAAGGAATAGCCGAACAGTTTTCCATAGTGATTGCAGCATTTACATTCCTATCAGCAATATACAGTGGTTCCAATTCCTCCATATCCTCTCCAATACTTATTAATTTCTGGGTTATTTTTAAAGAATGCTTGTAAAGTGGCATATTATGTGATTCTGACTTATATTTTCCTAATCAGTAATGACATTGAGCATCTTTCATGTACTTATTGGCTATTTGTATGTCTTCTTTAAGGAGCTTTGATAGCATAGTGCCTAAGGCACTTGACTGCTAACCAGAAGGCTGGCAGTTCAAACCCACCAGCCACTCCTCGGAAGGAAGGTTGGGCAATCTACTTCCATAGTGATACCACCTCGGAAACCCAAGGAGGGGTCGCTATGAGTCGGGGCCGACTCGACGGCACATAACAACAACAACATGTCTTCTTTGAAGAAATGTCTTTTCAAGCCCTTTGTCTAGTTTTTATTTTTATTTTATTTTATTTTTTACTATTGTTGAGTTGTAGGAGTTCTTCATATATTCTGGTTACTAATTCCTTATGAGATACATGAGAGCTGGAACTCATCAGGACTGCCTTGTTTTTTGACACTCACAAGTTTTCTACCTTTGACACAGGATACAGTCTTACCACTTTTCCATCACTTGTTTTAGTGGAAAATATTTGAGTTTTCCTTCTCTGAAAGGTTTCCACCTTACACATGTTCTGGCTTTTGCAGGTTTTACCATATATGATTTTCGAATATTTTCTCCCACTCTGTAAGTTGTCCTTCCATTCTCATTTGCCCTATCACTTCTTTCCAGGTTGCTATAGGCAAGCAGAGGATGAGATAATAGATACTACAGCAGTGATACAGGGTGCCATACTAATAATGGACAATTGCTCTCTTGTAGTAACTCTTCTTCTTCTGAGAGACCACAAATCAAATTCAAACTCTTCTTTACAGACCTGGAGCCCCATAAATATTCATCATATAATTAATGATGTTTCTTTTCTTCCTGGTTATAAATAAATGGAATTAGGAAAACTATTGTTGAATTTACTTAGATTACACTAAGGTCCATGTGTACCTTAACTAAAAGAGTAAATTATATGGCAGAAACAGACCATGTAATGCTTATAAAACTCCTACAGGAAGTCTCCTTATCTCCAAGTTATGCTTTTAATGTTTCTAAGAGATGAAAGGAGCCCTGGTGGCACAGTGTTTAAAGTGCTTAGCTCTAACTGAAAGGTCATCAGTTTGAACCCACTAGTCACTCTTCAGGAGAAAGATAAGGCAGTCTGATCCCATAATGATTTAAAGCCTTGACAAGCATTGATCTACAAGTGGATAGATGGGTGGACAGGGTGAATGATCAGGTATGTCTAGGCAAGGGGTAGTGTGTCCATGACCATGCATAGGGTTAGCAGACAATGTTTCTACATATGTATTTGTATGTGCTGTAAGAATGTCTGGGTGTATATATAGTACAGCTGACAAGAAGCAAGGTCGTGGTGACTTTTTGGCTGCAGTCAGCTACCTGGAGGGAGTGAGCAGTTGGACCTACAGCCTTGGGACTGTGGTTGCAGGGACATCAAGCTCAATTGGCATACCATACTGTACAAAAACACTGTTCTATATATATCCTACTTTGGTGAGCAGCAACTGGGGTCTTAAAAACTTGCAAGTGAACATCCAGATGCAACGATGGGTCTCTCCTTGTGCTGTAATGAATTATTCGGTATGGCTTTGCTAGCATAGTCTTTGTAACTCCCACCGGATTACTGGGTGGGACTATGTGAATAAGGTGTGTAGAACTCTGATGTTGGGATTTGTCAGTTTTGTCACTATGCCAGGCTTAAAATGAGCCTTCCTAGAGGCAGAGAGGGAATCTCACTGCCATGAAGAGAGAAGAACTGGAGGTGAAGTAGAGTGTGTCCTTGGATCTAAGATCCCTGCACTGGACCTCCATGGCAGAGATGCCCAGCAAAGAGAGATGCTCCAGCAGAGAGAGATGCCCTGGGAGAGAGAGACACCCTGGCAGAGAGACACCCCAGCAAAGAGATGGCTGCAGTGGAACCAAGGGGCACGAGACAGAGCAGAAGGCTTACCTGGACCATGGAGCAAGAAAGCTGAGTGCCCTTGGCAGAAGACTTGCTGAAGGAGGGGGGTGCACCTAGATAAACCTATGTTGTTGTTGTTATATGCCGTCGAGTCAGATCTGACTCATAGTGACCCCTCCTTGGGTTTCCGAGGCAGTATCACTATGGAAGTAGATTGCCTAAACTTCTTTCCAAGGAGTGGCTGTAGGCAGTGCTAAAAGAGCTTTGTAACATTTTCCCAAGCAGGGCAGAGGCCAGGCAGAGAGGCCAAGAGCCAGAGAGAAAAATGTCTGAGGACACAGCAGAAGAGGGACTGTCCTGACCAAAGAACTGTATCCTGAGAGTGTTCCTGAACCTGAATTGTAGCCTGTTATTTCCCTAATAAACCCCATAATTGTGAGTATTGCCTGAGAGTTCTGTGTGGTCATTGCAATGAATTATAGAACCCAGCAGAAAAGTAGTGAATGCTGTGGGAGGGATGGTTGGTATCAGAATTGGTAAAAGGCTGGAGAGTGTCAGCATGTCTGGCCTCATAGGAGTAAGCTTTGGGCTGCTGATGGTAATTCTGTCTTCCTCTTATGAAGTTAGAGGAGGTCAGAAGATGCCATCTACCAGTCCTTTTTGCACTCCTCATCCAGAGCAAAGAAGAATGAAGAAAACCAAAGATGCATGGAAACAATTAGTCCAAGGAACTGGTACACCATACAATCCTCAGCCTATGACCATGAGACCAGAAGAACTAGATGGTGCCCAGCTACTGCTGTCAACCACTCAGAGGGTGGTTGGTGCAGGTGATCCTGGATAGAGTGGGAGAACAATGTGAAACAAAACTCAAAATCACAAAATAAAAATAAAATAAAACCAGGTTTGCTGGTCCAATAGAGCCTGGTGAGACCCCTGAGACTATGGCTCCTAGTTACTCTTTGAGTCTGGAACTGAACTCACTTCTGTAGCATCAAACAATAGACAGGCATATGGGGTGAACATTTACATCAGGTAGATACACTCCTTGGAGTAATCAATCATGGAAGAATACAGGGATATAGCTGTGGGAGTGGGGTAGTGAATGGGAGGGAAGGATGCAGGAAGAGGTAACTACAAGGAGGAAGTGGGAAGGGAGCTGTTACATTGTGGGGAATTGCAGTCAAGGTCATGAAACAAAATGTGTATGGAAAAAGGATTTGCTCTGTAAGCTTTCACCCAAATCACAATACAAATTAAAAAAAAAAAAAAAGATTTACAGTCTTGGAAACCCTATGGGGCAATTCTGTGTCCTATAGGGTCGCTATAAGTTGGAATCAACTCAGTAGCAATGGGTGAGATCAGAGATGAAACTGCATCAGTCAGAGATTATCAGATGTTACCAAGATTCATCATTTCTGCTCCAGGTAGGGAATAGTTCAAATGCCTTCCCCTAAGAAGTCCTCGCTATATCCAGCTCATGGAATCTGGTTGTGAGCTGTAGGTAAACTCCTGTGTGTCCATTTTCAAGATAAGAATATCTCAGATCTTCAGTCAAAGTTCTTCTCACCAGCAGAGGGCTGAAATCATTGTAAGTAAAATCTACATGTTGTTTTGCAGTACTTTAAAGTAAAGGGGGAAGAGGGCCAATTCTTTGACAAGGCTCCATCTTAAATGTCCTAGTACATGTCTTTATTCATAAGTTTTCAGTGGCCAATTTTTTCAGAAGTAGATGGCCCCGTTCTTCCCAGTCTGTCTTTGTCTGGAAGCTCTGCAGAAATCTGTCCACTATGGGTGACCCTGCTGGTATTTGAAATACCATAGCATAGCCTCCAGCCTCACAGCAACATGCAAGCCACCACTGTACAACAAACTGACAGACAAGAAGACCAAAGAAGAGTTGATGCCTTTGAATTGTGGTATTGGTGAGAATACTGAAAATTCTATGGACTGCCAGAAGAATGGACAAATCTGTCCTGGAAGAAGTGCAACCAGAATGCTCCTTGGATGTGAGAATAGCCAGACATCGTCTCACCTACTTTGGTTATGCTGTCAGAAGGAACCATTCCCTGAAGAAGGATATCAAAGTAGAGGGTCTTAAAAAAGGGGGAAACCCTCAATAGGATGGATTGACATAGTGGCTGCAACAATGGGCTCAAGAAAAGCCCATTGTGTAAAGATGGAACAGGACTGGGCAGTGTTTCATTATGTTTTATACAAGGTTGCTATGAGTCACAGCCAACTCAACAGCACCTAACAACAACAACACAGTACATGTCTTTTTTTTTTTTTTTTTTTTCAATTGTGATTTGGGTGAA
>NW_006921640.1:9968212-9984642 GCF_000298275.1 Orycteropus afer afer
CACGATGCTAAATCTCTCAATTAGTTCCAGTAGATTTTTGACTGAGTCTCTTGGGTTTTCTAGGTATAGGATCATATCATCAGCAAATAGGGATTCTTCCTTACCAATTTGTATAACACAGTACGTGTCTTATTGCTCATTTATAAGTAATCCAAGGAAATCTGTGAAGATCCTAAAACACATCCCCAGGAGCATTCTTGGTTAGCTTTCAAGGCTGTCATGTCTGCTCCTGATTAATAATTACACTTAGTCTTTAGCTAAACCACCTCTGGATAGTATTAGTAGCAATAAACTATTCCCTACTGATTAGACATGGTAGAGCTGGGATGTGAAAACATCTCATGTGATGTCACAACACAGCACATAATAAGATAGGAATCATGTTCTCTAGTTGTGGGTGGTAATTTGTAAATGGGCACTAAAGTTATTTGGGGTAGTACATGCTGAAACCATCATAGAAGGTGGAAATCCCTGGGGGCTCCTCCCTATAACCCAAACTTTCAATTGGAACATGTTCAATTTAATACAAGCCAGAGCATAAAAGACCTTGATGTGGGTAGAGAAGAACTTTCGGAGCATGACACAAAGGAAAAGATTGAGAGAGCCAACAATATAGAAAATTTTGAAGTCTTAATAACACACATAAAATTGAAAGGCAGGTGATAAACTAAGAAATTATAGTAAAGATATCTTTAATTAACTCTTTATAAATCAATAAGATAAAGATGACCATTTCATTGTATTTTTAAAAAAGAACTAGGCAAAGGACATGAATAGGTAATTCATAAAAGAAGAAATAAAATGCCCCAAAATATGAGAAAATAATATAAATAATATAAGGTGCAACTATTGGTCTCTCCCCATCTGGAGCAAAGAGTGAGGAAAATCAAAGACACAAGGAAACAATTAGTCCAAAGGACTAATGGGTCATGTGAACCCCAGCCTCCATGACCCTAAGATCAGAAGTAGATGGTGTCCAGCTACCACTGCTGACCACAGTGAAATGGATCATAATGGGAGGTTCTGGATAGAATGGGAGAAAAATGTAGACCAAAACTCCAAATCATAAAAATGACCAGGCATATTGGTGTGATAGACACTAGTAGAACACTGGAGACGACAGCCCTTAAACACCCTTCAAGTCTGGAACTGAATTCAACCCCTATGGCTCAACTTTTAGCCGAATGACAGACAGGCCTATAAGATGAACAATATAACAGGGAGGTACGCACTCATTAGAACATCAACCATACAAGATTAAAAGGGTGGCATATGCCCAGGGATAAAGCTAAGAAGATAGGAAGGGATAGGAAAGAAAGATGAAGATAAATGGTAAACACAGGAAGTAGGAAGAGTGCTATTATATTATGGGGATGGCAATGAATGTCAAAAGATAAAATTTGTATTAATTGTTGAAAGGAAAACCAATTTGCTCTGTAAATTTTTACCCAAACCACAATAAAAAAAAAAAATTTTAAAAAAGGACAGTATTTCATCTGTGCAACTATTAATTTTTTAATGTGCACAATACATGGTTAAATGGAAAAAAATCACAAAACATTACAGATATTATGATCCTATTTTTAGAAATATAAATACACAGTGCATATATACACAATAAATGTAAATACATGCATGTGTATAAATTAAAAACAAAAACAAACTCTAGAAGGACATATACCAAAATGCTAATATCATCGATAGTTACTGAGCATTTATTGTGTGCCAGGTATTGTTTCAAGCTCTTTATGTGTATTAGTTTATTCTACATAACAATCCTAAAAGATAGTTTACTATTATTATCATTTCAGTTGTATAGAAGAAAAAACTGAGGCACGGTGAGATCAAGTAACTCTTCTAAGAATTTGATCCCAGGCAATCTGGTGGCAGTATCCACACACCTAATACAGCTGTAACAGTGGTGACCATTGGGTGGGATTAGGGGTGAGTTACTTCTTTATGCCTTTTTGAAATGTCTGACTTTTTCCACAATAACCACATGTTACTTCTGTAATTGAAAAAAATATATATATATATATTACTGTGCAGGGTGAACAACTAGGAACGCAAAACAGTTTGGGGGAGGAAATCACAGAAAACATTTCAAAGTCAAATCTAAATTCAGATCATCAGCATCACTGCTTGTCTCCTGGCGAGGCTGGGCCATGCACTATATGGAGCCAAAGGCTGGTACACCAGTGTTTTGCAAACATTTTGACCAAGATCTTCATAGTTTACATCATGACCTAACATACATTATGTGTGTATAGACAACTGAAATAAAACAAAGTGAAATATTTTATCTCTTCGAAATTGGTTATAGCCTCCTATATTGAATTTACAATCCATTAGCATCACTTGCAAAACTTTTAGATGACTATGAAGAAGCAATAATTGTTATGATTGATTGATAGTGTGACTGTAGGACCATCCCTCTGACTTCTAACAAAACTTGATATCTGAAATTTGGAGTGTTATTCTACTTATACTTTCTGACTTCACAAGCCATCTGCCATGGTGCTTGCACATCCATCTCTTAGGTGGTCAATGTTCAAAACTACAGAAAGCCCATGGCTTTCTGAGGTTCTGGTATACCATGCAGAAGGTGACTAACACAAGGCTCACCAGCTCCCAGGACTTGAGACCTGGAAGGAAGGACTAGAACTAGGAAGGATCTGGAACCTGCTCAGAGTTGAGGTAATACTCATTGCCCCTGACATTTAAGGAGTCCTCTAAGGTCCCTTCTTCCTAGGCAAGCTCAACTCTGGAGATGGAGCCTTTCCAATGCATGGCTTTCAGTGAAGGCTGCTTGGAGTTAGCTGTAGCCCCCCAATAACTTCAGGTGACTTTCTCTAATCTTAGAATTAAGACAGATCACCCAGAGACCTGCAGCCCCATATTCAAACAACCAGCAACCGCAACTCCCAAGAATACCAAGTCTCAAAGACCTCCCCTCAATGAGAACTGTGTACCCCTGCCTCTGCTTTCATAAGTTATACTGCAATGATAGTCCCTCACCTACCCCATTCAACAAATAATGTACCAAGCACTCTACTAGGTCCTGGGAATATAAAAACAGACCAAGTCCATATTACCAAGGAACTTATGGGTCAGAAAGAGAAGCAGAATATTAATCACACTAATGAATGCATAATTATGAACTAAGAAAGGTTACTGAAGGAATAATAGCTGTGTGCTTTGAAAACATGGTGGTCACAGCAGCAAGTGGAATAGGTTACAGGAGACTCAGATTAGATGAGGGGAGACCAGTTCTTAGGCTATTACAAGACGCCCAGGGGAGATAGAGGGCAGCTGGCACAGTGCTGCACAGTGGAAGAACAAAACTAGCTCTAATCCTACCTCTGTCACAAATGAACTATGTGACCTTGAGCAAGACAACCATTCTGAGCCCCTAACTTGCATCTGCCAAGAATCTATTTCACAAGGTATTGTGAGGATTAAAAGAAAAAGGGCCAGAAAATTGTTACACATTTACATAAAAAGTGCTAGTTTTTATAGTAGATAGATTTTTAAGATGGTTCCCAATAATGATTCTGCCTTCTGGTATTCACACCCTTGTGTAATTCCCTCCCTTGAATACAGGCTGGACACAGTGACTTGCTTCTAACAAATAAAATATGGCAAAAATGGTGGGATTTCAGTCTTATGACTGAAATCAGTGGCTTCCATCTTGCTGGCAGACTCTAGTGCCTTATAGTCTTACAAGCTTTGATGAAGCAAGCTGTCATGCTGGAAAGACACACATGATAAAGAATTGAGGACTTGCCAACAGCCGGAAGAGAACTGAAATCCTCAGTTCAATAACCCATGAGTAATTGAATCCTGCCAACAACCATGTAAGTGAGCTTGGAAGCAGATGCTTCTCCCAGTTGAAGCACAATCCTAGCCAACACCTTGACTGCAGCCTGTGAGCAATCCTGAAGAAGGGATCCTAGCTAAGCTGTGTCTGGATTCTGATAAATGTTGTTTCAAGGCACTATGTTTTGGGGTGATCTGTTATGCAGCCATGATGTTTTGGTTACTTGACGCTGCTTTAACAGAAAAACACCACAAATGGGATGGATGACTTTAACAACTAGGGATTCTCTTGCAGTTCTGGAGGCTAGCAGTCCAAGTTCAAAGTGCCAGGCTCTAGGAGCTGGGTGAAAGCCCCCCAACCTTGGGCTTCAGCTCTGCCTCTTGCTCTCAGCCCACTGGGGAGCTAAAGGTGTCTCTTCACTCAGGCAGCTGCTGGGTGTTAGCTGAGGCTAACAAGCCAACGTAGACAAATAAAATGACATAGTCCCAATATTACCAAACAAAATGGTAGGCCACTAGTTCAAGTCCGGAGATAGTCCCAAGCTCAGCAGGAAACATGGTAGGGTGCTAAATGAAGACTCAGCTACATGCAGGGTTCAAGTGTGCCAAAAAGCTGCAGACCATTCCCAAAGCTTCTCCTTATACACTGGAAGCAGACCACATCCCTAAAGCAGCTACTCAGCTGCCCAGGGCAGATTCCACCACGGGGCGGCTGATTGCCAGTCTCTTCATGGGGAGTAACTACAACCAGCTGCCCAGTCACTCAAAATCATGCCCAGCCAAGTTGACACATAACTTTAACTACCACTCATAGATAACTAATGCATTATTATTATTAGCATACAAACATGACTTATCACGGTTACTGCTACTATTTGTACTGGAGTAGGAGTTTTTTAATGTGGGAAGAGCCAATAGAAATTTTTCAAGTTAGCAAAGACTTTGGTAGAGTGGCAGAAATTTGGTCAAGAAATCTCTATTTTTTCAAAAATTGTTCAGGTGATTCTGAGAATTGGTATATTTGTCTAATCCTAGAATCCCAGGCATTAGGGTGCTGGTAAAATGGCAATGCTGAATTTAGGGGTCTGGTCTCCTAAGAGTACCTGACACTTTGGCTTCTGATGGATCACTCCTGCAATGAAGCCAGCCATCTTTATGGGCAAAGTAAGAATACTGGCAGTGCACTATTCCTTGGTCATACCCTCCAGGTAGGTATCATTGACAAAGCCATAGACATAGGAGTTTCCAGAGCTTCCAATAGCAAAAGACTGCCTTACCACTGTATACCTCCCACTCCCCAGGGCATCTGCCCTCCTTGGAAAACCTCAACTTGGGCTATGTACTTAATTCCACTCAATCATTCATAAGAAAGGATGTTAAGCCTGAGGCTAAAATTGTTTTAAGCAACTCACTGGACCACTAGCTCCCAAAGTGTGGAGGTACCTGAGGTTGACTCAGATAAGCATTTTTTATTTGAATAGTTATGTACTCATTGTGCATCAGAAAAAAACATAACCATCATGTCAATCCAATATTTCTACAGATTTTGCTGCTTAACCCAAAGTTAAGTAAAAAATAATAAAATAATACAAGTTGTTTCCTTCTTCTTCCCCTTCCCCTTGTCAAAGCGGTGCAATCAGCTGGCATTACCTGGGTGCTATGAGTTGGATCCAACTTGATGGCAATGAGTTTGGTTTTGGTTTTAGCAGAGGTAAATAGAGAGTGTGGAGAATCCAGTGCATGCAGGGATATTGAACAAAATAAGTTAAAAATATTAAGGAAAATGAGAGTCACACATCTCACTGTCAAATAGGAAAACAGAGGAGGTTAGAATTAACACTCTAATGCTGGGTTGGTATTAGAAAAATCAGTTTTTAATATATGGAAACAGAAAGGTAGATACATACATACATATAACTTTATGTGTATGTGCCTATATGTATTTATAGTCATATATCTATTTTCCATACATATATGACTATAAATACATATAGGCCCATGTCCACTGAGAGAACCTAGAAACAATAAAACTCGGTAGTAGTAAGCACACCTGGCACCCGGATCTTGGTACCTAATACCATTTTCTACTAAAAGGAACCAGAGCTCTTTGAAAAAAATGGTTGATTTCAGGAATGGGCCAGGGAAAGTACAAGATGATTCTGGGGCCATTTGCTATACCACAAAGAATGATGGGACATGTCAAAAGTCCAGAGGAACCCTTATGAAGAGGCTCCCAGTGGTGAAATCAGGGACAATTTCAACATCAAAATCATACCAAATTATAATCCATTAAGTAAAACAGAAATGCATAGACCCATACAGATATAAATAAATAAATGGAGAAAAGAGACCTTACCTTAGACTACAATGAGTAAATACAGAAGGAATGATGGAATTTTTTAAATTACAACCTTTTGGCAGCCAACATAGTAAAATTTCATTCAGGGGAGAGTCATCATTGGATGTTAAAAGTGGTGGGTGAAAGCTTGATGAGGATTAAGACATTTATATAATCTCAAAATCACCCCCCAAAATTCTAATTAATCACCTACTAATTCATAAGTATATTAACAACCTGCGATAAGCAGATGACACAGCCCTCCTTGCCGAAAGTGAAGATGACTTGAAGCACTTACTGATGAAGAATAAAGACTACAGTCTGCAGTATGCATTGCACCTCAACATAAAGAAAACAAAAATCCTTACAACTGCACCAATAAGCAGCATCACAATAAATGGAAAAGAGATTGAAGTTGTCAAAGAATTCATATTACTTGGTTCCACAATCAACAGCAATGGAAGCAGCAGTCAAGAAATCAGATGACATAGTGCACCAGACAAATCTGCTGCAAAAGACCTCTTTCCAGTGATGAACAACAAAGATGTCTCTTTGAAAACTAAGGTGCGCCTAACCTAAGCTATGGTATTTTCAATTGCATCAAATGTATGTGAAAGCTGGACAATGAATAGGGAAGACTAAAGAAGAGTTGATGCTTTTGAGTTGTAGTGTTGGCAAAGAATACTGAAAGTACCATGGACTGCCAGAAGAACTCACCAATCTGCCCTGGACGAAGTGTACTGGAATGCTCCTTGGAAGCAAGAATAGCCAGACTTAGTCTCACCTACTTGGTCATGTTGTCAGAAGGGACCATTCTCTGGAGAAGGATATCATGCTTGGTAGGGTGGAGGGTAGCAAAAAAGGGGAAGGTCCTCAACAAGATGAACTGACACAGTGGCTGCAACGATGGGCTCAAGTATAGCAGGGATTATGGGGCTGGCACAGGACAGGACAATGTTTCATTCTGTTATACATAGGGTCACTACGAGTCAGAGCTGACTCAACAGCACTTAACAACAGCAACAATAATTCATAAGTATAGAGTTGTTTTCAGTTAACTTTAGATAAATCTGGCAGACACCACCTTTACCAAGTGCTAAAAGTTAACATCACCAGTAAAGGGGTGTTCTGGTTACCTAGCACCACTCTTACAGGAATATACCACAAATGGGATGGCCCTAACAAACAGGAGTTTATTCTTACAATTTGGAGACTTTAAGTCCAAGGTCAAACTGCCAGGCTCTAGGGCTGGGTAAAAGACCCTCAACCCTGCGTTGCAGCTCTACCTCCTCCTCCCGGCCCATTGAAGCTAGAGGCTTTTCTTCACTTAGCTGCTGGCTGCTAAGGCTGACAAACCCAAGATTGACAAGTAAAAAGACACAGCCCCAATGTTACCAACCCACACAGCAGGCCATTACTTCAAGTCCTTTGTAAGTCCCAAAGCTGATAGAGCATGGCGGGCTGCTGAACAACGACATGGCTACATGCAGGGTCCAAGCGTGCCATAAGCTAGAGATCGTTCCCCAAGGCTTCTGCTTATATTCAGGAAGCAGACCACATCCCAAAGGCAGCTACTCAGCTGCTCACAGTAGATTCTGCCATGGAGCTGATTATCAGTCTCATCATGAGAAATACTACATCCAGCTGCCCAGCCACTCAACCAGGCCCAGCCAAGTTGACACTCAAACTGAACTACCACAAGTGACAAACTGACATCATGGGCTTCTTAATATGATGCTCTGAGAAGACTAGGAAGTTCAGAGGTAGTCATATTAAAAATGCAAAAATCATGAAGAAACATCAGATTTCCAAGCTGAAGGATATTCTACAAAATAACTTGCCTGTGATGTTTATAAAAGAAGCTCTGCTGGTGCAGTGTTTAAGGCATTTAGCTGCTAACCAGAAGGTCAGTGGTTCAAACCCACCAGCTGCTCTGCAGCAGGAGGATGAGGCAATCTACTTCTGTAAACATTTACAGCCTTGGAAATCCAATGAGGCAGTTCTACTCTGATGTACAGCACTGCTATTGATTGGAATCAACTCAATGGCAGTAGGTTTGGTTTGGTTTTGGACTCTTCCCAATTACCAGGGTCATAAGAGACAATAAAGATAGAGGTGCTGTTCCAGATTGAAGGATACTACAGAGACACAACAACTAAATGTTAACACATGGTCCTGACTTGGATCTTGGACCTATAAAGGACATTATTAGGACAAAATCTGAATAGAGTCTGAGGATTAGATGGTAGTATTGTATCAATGTTTATTTTCTGATTTGGATGGTTATGCTTCATTTATGGAAGAAAGCACACATTGAAGTACTAAATGGGGCATAACATCAGCAATTTACACTCAAATGATTCAGAACATAATAAGAGAGGTGTGTGTGTGGGAGGAAGGAGCTCTGGTGGCATAGTGCTTAAGGCATTTGACTGCTAACCAGAAGGCTGGCAGTGCAAACCCATTAGCTACTCTGCAGAAGGAAGATGGGGCAATCTACTTCCGTAGAAATACTGCCTCAGAAACCCAACGGGGGGGGGGGGCACTATGAGTCAGAATCAACTCAATGGCAGTGAGTGTGTGGGAGGGGGGAGAGAAGGATTAAGGCAGATGTAGTAAAATGCCAACAATTAATGAAATTGGGTGAAAGGTATACATGAACTCTAGCATTTTCCAAACTTTTCTCTAAATTTGAAATTATTTCAAAATATAAAGTGAATTTCTATTTGAAAAAAAGCACAGGTTGACTTTTAGAAAATATTAAATAAATAATAATAAAGGTTGTATGCAGGTGTGGCAAAACAAAGGTCTTGACCTAGGACTCCTCCACTTGCTCATCCTGCAACTCCTGAACTTCCCTGGATTTTGCAATAGTTGGTGGGGGGCTGGGGAGAGTTACCCTAAACATGAAAGTGGAAAATCAAGACCATTTGTCTGCTTCTCCCAAAACACCTAATTTTTCCTTAATTATCCAAATATTTAGGCAATAGTGGGGAACTATTGCCTAATCCTTTCTATAGGAATTATGTCTAATTCCTTCAGTCCTTTAAGATAAATTTAGCTATAAACAAATCTATTTAAGCCACTACTCAGAAAACTAATTTATAAATTTTTCTACCAAAATATGTATCCTTGTTACTTATCATAAACTCTACAGCTACAGTAAGCTCACAGCTACAAAGGCTATGCCAGGTTTAGCAGACATTTTCTCACCCATTCCCAAATAGAGTCCATTTGGTGGGCTGAGTTAGGATGTATTTCACATCTTCATCATTCTTTAATTGACTTTACCATCATCAAAGCTGCTTCTAGAATCTTGCCCTTCACCATTTCTCTGTTATATGGTTCTGTTTTACTTCCTTTAGATTTATTTCCAGATTCTTTCATTTAAAGACAATGTACTTCCCTTCCAAATCCTCTATTCATGTCCTTCCCAGGTAATAAAGTACATTTAAATACAAAAAATTTATCGCAACTTTTATTTTATAACACCTTTTTGAAAATGATAGCCCCAGATAGGTATTGTTATCTGTGTTATCATAACCTCAGTTTCCTCATCCATAAAATGAAATAGTAACATTTCCTACCCTAGAGGACTGTTAGGAAGAGTCAATGAAATAATGCATGGGATATTAGCTTGCTACTATGGGAATATACTGGAAAGACAGTGGAAAGAGTGAGAGACCATAATCTACAAGAGGAATCTAAACCACACTCAGTATCTGCCACTCCCTCAGTTCATTTATGGGCCAAGTGGCCAGATGAAGCTCCTTACCACAGGTGACCATGCTTTTAGTCACTTGACCCTGCAACTGTGGCATTATGCCCCACTCAAACCCCTATAATATATATATATATATATATATATATTTTTAATTGTGATTTGGATGAAAGTTTACAGAGCAAATTCATTTTCCATACAACAGTTCATACAATTTTGTTGCATGACATTGATTGCAATCCCCATAACATAACAGCTCTTTTCACACTTCCTCCCTCTGGTTACAGTTTCTCTGTGTCCTTCTCTCCTATGCATTCCTTCACTTTGAGCTACCTCCCTGTGCAAAGACTGCCCTTCTTATCTCCCATGGTTGATTGTTCTAAGGAGTGTACCTACCTGGTGTAAATGTTCACCTTAAAGGCCTGTCCATTGTCTGGCTGGAAGGCATGGGAGTTATCAATTCCAGTCCTGAAAGGAGACTAGGGCCCATAGTCTCGGGGGTTTCACCAGTCTATATCAGACCAGTAAGTCTTGTCTTTTTTTATTTTTTTGACTTTTGTCCCACATTTTTCTCCCACTCGATTTAGGATCTCCTACACTGATCCCTTTCCAAGTGGCTGACAGTGGTAGCTGGAGACCATCTAGTTTTTCTGGTCTCACTGTCATGTAGGCTGAGGTTCACATGGTCCACTAGTCCACTGGACTAATTGTTCCCATGTGTCTTTAGCTTTCTTCATTCTTCTTTGTTCCTGATGAAGAGAGACCTATTGTCTCTCTTCTTAGATGGCTTAGATAGCATCTTAGATGGCTGCTTGCAAGCTTTTAAGACCCCAGTTGCTATACACTAAAGTAGGAAACAGAACAATGTTTTTGTGTGCTATGTCATGCCAATTGAGCTTGATGTACCCCACAACCATGGTCCCAAGCCCACAGCCCCAACAACTTGCTCTCAGGGTGGTTGGCTGTGGCTAAGAAGTTATCATAACTTTGCCCCTGTTAGCTCTATCATATATATGGACATTCTTATTTAAAAAAAAAAAAAAAAACCTAACACTGCCATCAAGTCATTTCCGACGCATAGCAACCCCCATTGGGTTTCCAAGGGTATAAATCTTTATGGAAGTAGATTGCCCAGTCTTCCTTCCATGGAGCAGCTGGTGGGTTTGAACTGCTGACTTTCCAGTTAGCAGTCAAGTGCCTTATCCACTACACCACCAGAGATCCTTGGACATTCTTATAGCAGCTACAAATATGTGTATAGAAATATTATCTGCAGACTTACATATGGTCATGGGTATATTCCCTTTTGCCTAGACATACCTGATCATTCAGCTTGTTTACCCATGATCTTCCTGTAGATTTATGTTATTACTGATAATGCAGTATTGTGTATGTAAAAGTGTTTATCTTTGATGTTTGTTATCTCTTGTGCACCTCTCTGTGTTTCCTTTTCCTTAATGTTATTGTCTTTATCACCTGCTTTTGGCATATTGCCTTCCCCTTCACCCAAGTGAATACTTATCTCTTACCTATCTAGCAATTTTCCCTCCCTTCCCCTTTCATCCCTGGTAACCAACAAAGAAAGTTTCCTTCCATATGTAAATATTTCCTTGACTTTTTACAATAGTAGACTAATACAATATTTGTCCTTCTATGATTGACTTATTTTACTCAGAATAATGTCCTCCAAGTTCATCCATGTTCTGCGGTGTTTTGCAGATTCTACATTATTCTTTGGGAGCTCTGGTAGCATACTGGCTAAGACACTTGCCTGCTAACCAGACGGCGGGTGGTTCAAACCCACCAGCCACTCCTTGGAAGGAAGGTTGGGCAATCCTACTTCCGTAGTGATGTTGTTGTTATTGTTGTTATTTGCCATCGAGTCGGCCCCAACTCATAGCAACCCCTCCTTGGGTTTCTGAGGCAGTATCACTACGAAAGTAGGAATGCCCAACCTTCCTTCTGAGGAGTGCCTGGTGGGATACTGCCTCGGAAACCCAAGGAGGGGTCGCTATGAGTCAGGTTTGACTTGACGGCACATAACAACAACAACATCACACAGTATTCCACCATGTGTATGTACCATAGTTTGGTTTTCCATTCCTCTGTTGATGGGCACTTAGGTTGTTTCCATCTCTTTGCTATTGGTGTCATATCTAATATGACAGTGAACATAGGTGTGCATATATCTATTTATGTCATGGCTCTCCCTCCTTTAGGATATATACCTAGTGTACTGCAAGGTTTTGCATCTCTTAAAATACTTTTGCTAATCAACAAATGGTTCTGAGATGACCGGACATCCACAGGTAATAGAATGAGTTGGACTATTACTTTACATATGAAAATTAACTCAAAATGAAGCAAAAATCAAAATAAAGGCTAAAGCTATAAAGCTCTTAGAGAGAAAGTTTCCATGACCCTGAAGTAAGCAATAGTTTATTAGATATGACACCAAAAGTAAAGCAACAAAAGAAAAAATAAACTGGACTTCATTACAATTAAAAATTTCTTTGCAGCAAAGGACATTATCAAGAAAGTGAAAAGTCAACCCACAGAATGGGAGAAAATATTTGCAAATCATATATCTGAAATATCTAGAATATATAGAGAACTCTCAAAACTCTGCAAAAAGACAAAAACCCAATTATAAAATGGGCAAAGAATTTGCATAGACATTTCTTCAAAGAAGGTATACAAATAGCCAGTAAGCCACAGAAAAGATGCCCAAAATCATTACCCATCAGGGACATTCAAACCAAAACCACAATGAAATGCCACTTTGCACCCACTTTGTTGTTGGTTCTTGATCATATGCCACTTCTTGATATAGCTGAATATCAACCAATTCTTTTCTGTACAGTGACTCTGTGTATTCCCTCCATCTTCTTTTGATGCTTCCTGCATTTTGGTCTTTTCTTCCTTTCCTGTCTTTTAAATGACCTTTTGCTCTCTTCACATATGATGTCCTTGATGTTATCGCACAATTTGTCTGGTCTTTGGTCATTCGTGTTCAATGTGTCAAATCTATTCTTGAGATGGTCTCTAAATTCATATAAGAGATACTCAAAGTTGGATTTTGGCTTTTGCAGGCTTGTTTTAATTGTCTTCAATTTAAACTTGCTTTTGAGCAGTTAATGGTCTGTTCCACAGTTGGTCCCTGGCCTTTTTGTGACTAAAGATATTGAGCTTCTCCAACATCTTTTTAAACCGATGTAGTCAATTTGATTTCTGTGGATTCCATCCGGTGAGGTCCACATGTGTGGTCACTGTTTATATTGCTGAAAAGATATTTGTAATGGATAAGTTGTTAGTCTTACAAAATTCTATCATGTGATCTCCAGCATCATTTCTATCACAAAGGCTGTATTTTCCAACTATCGATCCTTCTTCATTTCCAACTTTTGCATTCCATTCACCAGTAATTATAAATGCATCTTGATTTCATACTGGATCAATTTCTGATTGTAGAAGTTGGTTGTAGAAATCTTCAATTTCTTCATCTTTGACTAGTGGTTGGTGCATAAATTTGAATAATGGTTGTATAAAATATTCTTTTTGATGATGAATACACCATTCCTCTTCAATTTGTCTTTCCTGGCATAGTAGACTATAAGATTATCTGATTCAAAATGACCAGTGTCAGTCTATTTCAGGTCACTAATGCCTAGTATAGCAGCTCTGGTAGCGTAGTACCTAAGGCATTTTTGACTGCTAACCAAAAGGCTGGCAGTTCAAAATCACCAGCCACTCCTCAGAAGGAAGATGGGGCAATCTACTTCCGTAGTGATAATGCCTCAGAAACAGCAGTGAGTTTGGTTTTTGGTTTTTGGTCTTAATGCCTAGTATATAAATCTTTACATGTTCCATTTCTTTTCTGATCATTTCCAATTTTCCTAGATTCATACTTCATACATTCCACCTTCTGATTATTAATGGATGTTTACATCTGCTTCTTCTCATTTTGAGTCATTTCACATTAGTAAGTGAAAGTCCTAAAGCTTACTTCATCCATGTCATTAAGGTCTACTATACTATGTTGTTGTAATGCTGGAAGCTATGCCTTTGGTATTTCAAATACCCATGGTTGATAGGTTTCAGCAGAGTTTCCAGAATAATACAGATTAGGAAGAAGGATGTGGCAGTCTACTTCTGAAAATATTGGCTACTGAAAACCTTATAATAGCAGTGGCGGAAGATGAGCTCCTCAAGTTGAAAGGCCTTAAAATACAACTGGGGAAGAGCATGCACCCACTAGGATGACTATAATTAAAAAGATAGACAGTAACAAGTGTTGGCAAGACTGTGGAGAAGTTGGAAGCTTCATACATTCTTGATGGGAACATAAAATGCTGTAGTAGGAGGAATGAAGAGTGACTGCTAATGGCCAGAGTTGCTTTAAGAGACTGAAAATATTCTAGAATTAAGTAGTGATAATGGTAGCACAACTTTGTGAATATACTAAATTGTGCACTTTAAAAGTGTGAATTTTACAGTACCTAAATTATATCCCAATTTTTCAAATGCTTTTTGCCAAAGCCCATTCTTCTCATATAGCCCACCCAAGCTCTATTTGCCTTTGGAAGATACCCTCCCCATCTTCTTCACATAAATATAGAGTCGACCAAAGATAAACTCCCTCAAGCACCTGTCCCTCCACCTACAACTTCATCCCTGAGTTCACATTCTCTGCTCTGCTGGAAGAGAAAGCCTGATCATCCTCGACCAAACCTGTCCTCCTCTGCACCTGAAACCAGTCCTTCCTTCTTGTCAGGGAACCACACCCCCTCCTATAAGACTTACCCCCGCACACACACCAGAGCCTCCCTCTTACTATACAAACATGATCAGGGCTTCCCCAGCTTACCAAAAGCAAATTAAAAAGTACAGATGCACAAGGGCCCTCCCCAGTGCCTGCCTCCCCTGAAAATCATCTGTTTTCCTTAAGACGCAGAAGAGTTCCCCATTCCCAGCTACTACCTCATGCTCTATTGTCCCTGACCTGACACAACCTGGCTGCTGCCATCCACTTGCCATAGAAACCACTCTCACAAAGATACAGCAACTGCCTCACAGTCAACCCCAGGAGGCCCTTCTAGGTTCCTTGTACTTGATTTTTTTTTTTTTTCCCTGCATTTCACACTGTTGACCTGTACCTTTTGAGATTTCCTTCTCTTCCCTCTGTATCTTGACTTTTATGATGTTGTTGTTACTGTTGTTAGGTGTCAGTGAGTCGATTCTGACTCATAGTGACCCAAAGTGACAAAGTATAACTGCCCTATAGGGTTTTCTAGGCTGTAATCTTTCGAAAACTAGGTCTTTCTACCATGGGGCTGCTCAGTGCATTCAAACTGCCAAAGAAGGTGAGCATTTAAGTGTCCACAAGGACTCTTTATGATATTAGCTTATCAAAACAGCCATTTATTAAGCACTTGTTAATACCAGGTGTAGCAGCTCTGGTGGTGTAGTGGTGTAAGCATTCAGTTGCTAACCAAAAAGGTTAATGGTTCAAACTCACCACCTGCTCCACAGGAGAAAGAGGAGGCAGTCTGCTTCTGTGGAGATTTACAGCCTTGGAAACCCTATGGGACAGTTCTACTCTGTCCCATGAGGTCACTATGAGTCAGAATCAATTCAGTGGCAGTGGGTAATACTAGCCACTATACTTTCACCAAGCCTCTGGATTAATCTGAACCGTGTTATACAAGGAAGTAGATGTTACCTCTCTTTTTCTTATACAGCATCAGGGCCCAGTTTAGTTATAACTGGGGCCCAGCATTCAGTAACTGATTCCCAGGTCTAGATAGGTCCAACATCAGTGCTCTTTATACCATGCTACTTCTCTCTCCTGGTATCAATCCTAGTCCTCCATGTTAATGGTGTACCATCACTATCTCCACATCCAAAACTCTGCATTTTGAGTTCATTTCCAGCTGGTTGTCAGATGCTGGAAGACAGATCCTGCACAATCCCAGAAAGTCACTCTTGTGCCCATTTAGAGCAGCCACAAGCCACTGAGCTGCCTTTCCACAGGGATTAATTTGGAAGGCCCCTGTGCTCTCTTCAAATCCTCATCATCTGCCTCCTCATTTGCCCATGCTGTTTCCTTATTTTATCTTTTGTTCTTCAAAGCTAATTCTGATATCCCCTTTACTTATCTTGTTGTTGTTGTTGTTGTTGTTGTTAGGGGCTGTCAAGTCGTTTGCAACTCATAGTGACCCCATGCACAGCAGAATGAAACACTGCCCGATCTCACTCCAGCTCCAAGATCCCTGCTATACTTGAGCCCATCATCACAGCCATCATGTCAATCCATCTTGTTGAAGGCCTCCTCCTTTTCCGTTGACCCTCCACCCTACCAAGCATGACATCCTTCTCCAGGGAATGGTCCCTTCTAACAACATGACCAAAGTAGGTGAGACAAAGTCTGGCCATTCTCGCTTCCAAAGAGCATTTCCTCTTCCAAAGGTGCACTTCCTCCAGGACAGATCTGTTAGTTCTTTTAGCAGTCCACGGTACTTTCAGCATTCTTCGCCAGCACCACAACTCAAA
>NW_006921640.1:9985600-9992195 GCF_000298275.1 Orycteropus afer afer
GATATTAATGATATTGTTCTATAATTTCCACATTCTGTGGGATCACCTTTCTTTGGCATTGGTACAAATATGGATCTCTTCCAGTCAGTTGACCAGGTAGCTGTCTTCCAAATCTCTTGGCATAACCAAGTGAGTGCCGCCAATGGGGCATCCATTTGTTGAAGTATCTCAATCAGTATTCCGTCAATTCCCAGAGCCTTGTTCTTCACCAATTCTTTCATTGCAGCTTTGACGTCCTCCTTCATTACCATTGGTTCTATATCATATGCCACCTCCTGAAATGGATGAAGATCAACCAGTTCTTTTCAGTACAGTGACTCTGTGTATTCCTGCAATCTTCTCTTGATGTTTCCTGCATCATTCAATATTTTACCCATAGAATCTCTCAATATTGCAACTCAAGGCTTAATTTTTTTCTTCAATTCTTTCAGCTTCAGAAATGCCGAGTGTGTTCTTCCCTTTTGTTTTTCAGACTCCAAGTCTTTGCACATTTCATTATAGTAATTTGTTTTGTCTGCTCGAGCTGCTTTTTGAAATCTTCTGTTCAGCTGTTTTATCTTGTCATTTCTTCCATTTGCTTTAGCTACTCTCCGCTCAAGGGCAAGTTTGAGTCTCTTCTGTCATCCATTTTGGCCTTCTCTTCTTTTCTTGTCTTTTTAGTGATCTCTTGCTTTCTTCATGGATAATATTCTTGATATCCTCCCACAATTCTTCTGGTCTTCGGTTGCTAGTGTTCAATGCATCAAATCTATTCTTTAGAAGATCTCTAAATTCAGGAGGGATATATTCTAGATCATATTGTGGCTGTCTTGGACTTGTTTTAATTGTCTTTAACTTCACGTTAAACTTGCATATGAGCAGTTGATGGTCTGTTCCACAATCAGCTCCTGGCCTGGTTTTGGCTGAAGATATTGAGCTTTTCCATTGTGCCTCTTGCCACAGATGTAGTCAATCTGATTCCTGTGTGCTCCATCTGGTGAAGTCCACATGTAGAGCCGCCATTTGTGTTGTTGAAAAAAGGTGTTCGCAACAAGTCGTTTGTCTTGCAAAATTCTACCATGTGAGTTCCAGCATTATCTCTGTCACCAAGGCCAAATTTTCCAACCACCAGTGATTCTTCTTTGTTTCCAACTTTTGCATTCCAGTCACCAATGATAATTAACACATTCTGATTGCATGTTCGGTCAATTTCAGACTGTAGAACTTGATAAAATTCTTCAATTTCCTCATCTTTAGCTTTGGTGGTTGGGGCATAAATTTGAATAATAGTTGTATTAACAAGTTTTCTTTGTAGGCGTATGGGTATTATCCTATCACTGACAGCATAGTACTTCAGGGCAGATCTTGAAACATCCTTTGTGATGATGAATGCCACGCCATTCCTCTTCAAACTGTCATTCCCAGCGTAGTAGATCATATGGTTGTCTGATTCAAAATGGCCAAAACCAGTCCATTTAAGCTCACTAATGCTGAGGATATAGATCTTTATGCGTTCTATTTCATTTTTGACAATTTCCAATTTTCCTAGATTCATACTTCATATATTCCATGTTCCGATGATCTGCAGCTGTTTCTCTTCAATTTGAGTGGTGCCACATCAGCAAATGGAAGTCTCGAAAGCTTTACCTTATCCATAGGAGTAAGGCTGGGTTTACTCAGATGATGCAGCTTTTTCCCTGTCTTATTTTGAGAGCCTTCTAACCTAAATGGACTATTCATAAAGTTGCATGGTAACTTTATGAAACACAAACAGTGTTTCTTTGTTATTCATAAGGTTTTCCCTGGCCAATTCTTTGAGAAGTGGATGGTCTCTTCCTTCTTCCTAGTCTGTCTCAGTCTGTAAGCTGGGCTGATACCTGTGCACCACGTGCATCCCACTGGGTTTGAAACACCAGTGGCTCAGCCTCAAAACTCACATCAACTCATCACCATGGTTACTTATCTTAGCCCTTGGCATTTCAGTCTTCATGACCAGCAAATAATTTTTACTTCATTCCTTGACTAATGGATTGAATGAGTATCTGACTATACCAATTCCAGAGTTATCTCGGTTTTGAAATTGTTCTACTTCACTCAAAGCCAATGTGTGACATTCACATAAATGTCCTTCCAGTACCTCAAACTCAAAATGTCCAAAGCAAAGCATATGTGCTCTCTCCATACTGCCTCCCTTTTCTGTATCCAAATTTGGTCAATGAACCCTGAGCCCTGCTACTTCTGTATCACCACCCTCCACATCTCAGAATCTCTGACTAACTCCTTTATCTGGAATCCAGTCACTTCTCAAAACCCACCCAGAGAAACCACAGAAGAAAAGGCCTGGTATTTGATTCTGTTAAGATTATAGCTAAGAACAGACAATGTTTCTACAAGTGTATTTTTATGTTCTGGAAGAATTCCCAGGTATATAGTAGAGCTGACAAGGGACAAGGTTGTAGTCACATCTTGACCACAGCCAGCTACCCAGAGGGGGTGAATAGTTGGACCTGTCAGCTTGGACCATAGTTGCAAGGAACATCAAGATCTACTGGCATAACATAATACACAAAACATTGTCCGACATCCTACTTTGGCAAATAGCAACTGGAATCTTAAAAGTTTGCAAGCAGCCATCTGAATGCAACAATGGATCTCTCCTCATTCAGAGCAAAGGAGAATGAAGAAAAGCAAAGATGCATGGAAACAGTCCAAGAGACTGGTACATCATGCAATCCTTAGCCTATATGACTATGAGACCAGAAGAACTAGATGGTGCCTGGCTACCACTGTCAACCACTTGGAGGGGGATCTATGTAGGAGATCCTGAATAGAGAGGGAGAGCAACATGGAACAAAACTCAAAATCATTTGAAAATAAAAAAGGGGACCAGGGTTGTTGGTCTGATAGAGCCTGATGAAACCACTAAGACTATGGCTCCTAGCTGCCCTTCAGGTCTGGAATTGATCCCACTCCTGTGGCTTCCAGCCAAACAAAAGATAGGTATATGAGCTGAACATTTACATTAGGTAGATACACTCCTTCGAAAGATCAATCACAGGAGAATAGAAGGGCTGTCTGTGCACAGGGAAACAGCTCAGGGGGCAGGGGTGCATGGGAGGGAAGAACACAGGGAAGTGGTAACTGTGGGAAGAAGTGAGAGGGGAGCTGTTGCATTATGGGAAATTGCAGTCAATGTCATGAGACAAAGTGTATGTGAGCTGCTGTATGGAAAGTGAATTTGCTCTGTAAACTTTCACCCAAATCACAATAAATTTTTTTTTTTAAAAAAAAAAAAAAGATTATAGCCAAGGAAATTCCATGGAGCATTCTACTCTGTACACATGTGGTCACCAAGAATCAGAGTCAACTTGATGGCAACTAGCAATAACTCCCTACCTCCAAAGCTCCCACTCAGATCAAAGGCAATATCATCTCTCAGGTGACATATTACAGAAGCCTCCTACCAAGACTCCTTGCTTCCACCTTTGTTCCCCATCACCAAGAGTAATTTGAAAACCTAGGTCATATTATGTCATTCCCCTTCTCTAAACCCTACAGCTGCTCCCCATTTTAATGAGAGTAAAAGACAAAATATTTAAGATAGCAAAAATGCCCTACAGATTCTGGGCCCTCATGACTATTCTGACCTACTCCTGTCCTTGGCTCACTGCAGTGTAGTAAATTACTTAGTGTGGCTTCTCTACTCGTAAGTCTTTGTAAACTCCGAGGTGGAATTTGCCATGAGCAACTGAGGAGCTCCTGATTGCTAAAGTTGTCCACCTGGGGTATTTCTGTTGGGAGTGGCACTAAACAATGTTCTGGGAGGTTCCTGCTGTCTCTCAGGTGTTTAGAATTATGATGTTATGATTGGTTAGTTTGGCCACTGTGGTGGGCTCAAAAGGAGGCCTCCTAGAGGCAGAAGTCTCTCTCTGACTGCTGGCTGAGGAAGGACATGCCCCTGAGAGACGTGCGCTGCAGGGAAAGAGATGCAAGAGACACGCATTGCTGAGAGAGACACCGAAGGACATAGACTGCTGGGAGAGACACTATGAGAGATGGCGGGCTGGGAGAGAGACTGAGCATTTTTCCTAAACTTGAATTGTAGCCTGGTGCTTCCCTAATAAACCCCATAATCTGTGAGTTCTGTGTGACCACTGCAGTGAATTACTAAATCCAGGAGAGAGGTGGTGGGTGCTTTGGGAGGAACAGTTGGTGAAAGGGCTGGAGGGAGGCAGCATGTCTGGCCTTGCAGTAATAGGCCTTGGGCTATTGATGGTGATTCTGTCTTCCTCTTGTGGGGTTAGAGGAGGTCAGGAGATGTGGCCTCCTTGCCCTTTTAGCACTCTACTCCAGTCACACTGGCCCACTTGCAGTTTGTCAAATATACCAGGTAGATCCTTCCTTAGAGCCTTTACCCAACTGTGCCTGTGCCTGGAATTCTCACCCCCAGATATCCTGTTGACCAAATCCCTCACCGACTTCAAATCTTTGCTGAACTCTCACCTTCTTGATAAAGAGCCCCCCACATTGACACCATATTCCCCCTTACCCTACTCCACTTTCTTTTACTTTACTTTCTTACATTGCAATGACTATCTTTTAACATATTATATAATTTATTTATGTGTTTTGTTTACTGTCTGTTTCCCTACATCCCTCCCCATTAGAAAGTGATTTGCCAAGAGCAGAGTATTTGTCTGTTTTGTTCACTAATATATCCTAAAATCCTTGAAGGATATATTACCAAAACCCCCCCAAAAAAAAAAAGTTAGGCACTCAATGGCA
Organism: Orycteropus afer afer; assembly: GCF_000298275.1. Lineage (NCBI taxonomy): Eukaryota > Metazoa > Chordata > Mammalia > Tubulidentata > Orycteropodidae > Orycteropus > Orycteropus afer. The sequence goes on from NW_006921640.1 coordinate 9,990,365, forward strand.
TATGTTAGGCACACAATAAACATTTATTGAATGAATGAACTCCTCATGCCTCACTTGGACTAATTGCAACAACCTCCCAACTTATCATTCTGCCACTAGATTAGTGGGTTCTCCACATTCCTGCTAGAACAATCTTTTTTAAACAGACATCTAATCATATCACTCCTGTTTAAAGCCCTCTAGGTGAGTTCCATCAGATCTCCAAAGACTCAGAAATGTTATTTAAACTCTTTCAGAGGAGAAAGAAGAAAAACTTCTAAAGCCTAAAAAGCATAGCATTTGAAGAGTAAAACCTGGGAAAAACCATATATGAAGAAAGAACACTAAAACTGTATCACTTAAGGTATTACAGGGGAGGTTTCAAATGGAGTCTTGTCAATAATTGCCGTTTTAATTCCCTCTAGCATCTTAGTCCCTGAAAAACTAGGTACAGCAGTTTGTATTGGAGATTCTGGTGCTCTGAACAGCTCATTGAGTCAGAGTGCACCAAACTCAGGGGAGTAGCATTGGAAAGGAGAAAGAGACAGGGGAAAAAAAACAACAAGATCAGGAGATCCACCCTGCGGAGCACCAACAGGCAGCTAAGAAAGGCCACTGAAGACCTCCCGGGGGGAGTACCAACCAGCAGGCAAGAGAGGCCATCCAAGACCTCCCTAGGTTAAGGAAGAAGACATACCACACCAGCATACCAGTGACCACACCAGCATACCACCAACCACACCAACATACCAGTGATCACCCCAATGAGCTAACTTCAGCACCTGATTTTATTGGTAACTTGGGTTGGCTAGGGGCAAGCAGGCATGTCCAGCACCACTGAAACCTGAGCAGAGAGTTCATTGGTGCTGCAAGAGAGCGGGCCCAGGGAGGTGCCACCACAGCAGATCACTGAGCAAGCTTGGGTCAGCTTTGTGGCACTGAGGGTCCCACACTTGACTTTTTCAGTAATACGGGGATCACTGGGTCTGAGCAGGCACTGGCCTGACTCCAGTGCTGCTGAAACCAAACAGATCTTTGGTGACACGCGTGGGCGGGCCCAGAGAGGAACTCCCATGGCGGATTGTGGTGTGGGCAGCACAGGTCCACAGGCCCTGGGAGGAACTCCTGCCATGGATGGCAGTCAGGGCCAGTGCTGTGGGTGGGTGGGACCAGAGAGGAACTCCCACGGCAGATTATGGAGCTCGGCAGTTGTCTCAGATTGGCTTTTTGGTGACAAGGGGCCTCAGGAGCAGAGTTTTTGCATGTGTCTGAGCCTGGCAGAAAGTAGCGACCCCCTAAAAATTGGGCTCTTTCCTGAATTTGAGCTGCAAGCTGTGAATAATAGTACAACATCATCATTAGAAGCCTGCTTAAAGCCCTAGAAACTGCTCCTAGCAACAGGGAGCTTTCCTTCTTCCTCTCTTCTACTCTCACCTTCTCTGTCAATAACCTCACTCATCCAAAAGAAGAAACCACATTCATCCACCATAATACCTCCCAATTCAAATTCTAAACCCTCTTTATGAAAAACAGAAACCCATATCCACACTCCATACAGTGATTCCATCATCACAAAAGAAAACTGCAGAGCAACCCAGCATACCTGAATTAATAACTAAAAAAATAAAATACACCAGCTCCACCTTTTCAAAATAATAAATCATAAAACCAAGACAAAACAAATCAATACATAACCAACAGTTAAAGACAACCTCAAAATGTCTAGGAGGGGGAGTTCAGGCAAGATGGCGAACTAGGCAGAAGGATTGCACAGACCCTCTTCAACAAAGAAAAGGGAAACCAATTAACACAGACACAGAAGATAATCTTGGACCCCTGAGCCTTGAAGGGA
>NW_006921640.1:9999870-10013994 GCF_000298275.1 Orycteropus afer afer
CCCACACAAGATAGATCCCAAGAGAAAAACACCGAGGCATATTATAATCAAACTCTCCAAAACCAAAGACAAAGAAAAAATTTTGAGAGCTGCCTGGGACAAAAGAAATATTACTTATAATAATCAAACAGTTAGGCTGAGCTCGGAATACTCAGCAGAAACCATGCAAGCAAAAAGGCAATGGGATGGCATAGATAAAACACTGAAATAAAAGAACTTCCAACCAAGAATACTATATCCAGCCAAATTATCTGTCAAATATGAGGGCGAAATCAAGGCATTCCCAGACAAACAGAAATTAAGGAATTTTGTGAAAACCAGACCAATCCTACAAAAAATACTTAAGGAAGTCTTTCCAATAGAGAACCCATAACAGAAATCAACAAAATCAGTGTACATGGCATCAACACTAAAACCAAATCAGAAATAGAAAGTCAAAATAAGACCATAAAATATTGTAAACTAAAAACAAAGGAAGTCAATCAGCACATGACAACAGCAACTAACCTATTAGAGGGAGTAAAACTTCTAGGTACAAACTTCCAAATGGAGAGGAAAACAGGACAATGTCTTCACAGTATGCACTGTTCTAAAAATGTAGAGAAAAGAATTCACTCTAAGGTAACCAGAGAGAAAATTAACAATCCCCCTAAGCAAATCCAAAAGGAAGGAAAATATATGGCTTTAATAAGCACAAAACCAACAATAAAGAAGAAAAGAGAGGAAACATTAGGGAACAAACTGAACTGAGCACAGAAAAGTATATGGATCAAGGAAACACCAACAACACGACAAAAAAAAAACACAATAGAATGACAGCAATCAATTCATACTTATCACTAATTACACTCAATGTGAATGGACTAAATGCACCAATCAAGAGAAAGAGAGTGGCAGACTGGATAAGAAAAGAAGACCCATCATTATGCTGCCTGCAAGAGACCCACCTTAGACACAAAGATAAAAACGAATTAAAAGTTGAGGGATGGAAAAATATATATATACCAAGCCAATGGTAACCAAAAAAGAGCAGGAGTGGCAATATTAATTTCTGACAAAATAGACATTAAGGTGAAAAACATCAATAAGAGACAGAGAAGGGCATTATATGATGATGAAATCGTCAATTGACAAGGGAGTCATTATAATAATAAATATTTATGCACCTAATGAAAGTGCTCCAAAATATGCAAAGCAAATATTAACTCAATTAAAAGGGACAATAGACAACTCTACAATAGTAGTAGGAAACTTTAACACACCACTTTCAAAGAGGGACAGGTCAACTAGAAAAAAACTCAATAAGGATACAGAAGAACTCAGCAATACAATCAACCAACTCGACCTCATAGACATATACAGAGCATTTCACCCCAAAAAAGCACAATTCACATTCTTCTCCAGGGCACATGGATCATTCTCCAGAATGGGCCATATGTTAGGACATAAAACAAACCTCAATAAATTCAAAAGCATTGAAATACTACAAAGTATCTTCTCGGACCACAATACTATAAAATTAGAAATTGATATTAGGAAGATCAAGGAAAGAAAACATCAAACATATGGAAGCTGAACAAGTCATTGCTCAAAAACTACTGGGTAATAGAACAAATAAAATCTGAAATAAAAAAATTTCTAGAAACAAATGAGAATGAAGATACATCATACCAAAACCTATGGGATACAGTGAAAGCAGTATTCAGAAGACAGTTCATAGCAATAAATGCATACATCAAAAAGAGGAAAGAAACAAATTCAACACTCTAACTCACCAACTCCAACAACTAGAAATAGAACAACAGAAGAATCCTATAGTATCTGGCAGTAAAGAAATAATAAAGATCAGAGCAGAAATAAATCAAACAGAAAACAAACAAACAAACAAAAAAAAAAGCCAGAAAATCAACAAAACAAAAAAACAGTTCTTTGAAAAGACTAATAAAATCGATAAACTATTGGCAAATCTAACAAAAGAAAAGAAAGAGAAGATCCAAATAACAAGAATTGTAAACAAAAAGGGTGTCATCACAATAGAACTAACTGAAATAAAAAAGATAGTGATAGAGTATTATGAGAAACTGTACTCCAACAGATTTGAGAACCTAGAAGAGATTAACAAGTTTCTAGAATCACAAGACCCACCTAAACTATCCCACTCAGAGATAGAATATTTGAACAGACCTATAACAAAAGAAGAAATTAACAGGTCATTAAAAAAAAACTTCCCACAAAGAAAAGTCCTGGCCCTGATGGCTTCACTGGAAAATTTTATCAAATATTCAGAGAAGAGTTGACACTTATGCTACTCAAGCTATCCCAGAGCACAGAAAAAGATGGAATACTCCTAAACTCATTTTATGAAGCAAGCATAACACTAATACCAAAATCAGGGAAAGACAACACTAGAAAGGAAAACTACAGACCAATATCCCTCATGAACATACATGCAAAAATCTTTAACAAAATCCTAAGCAACAGAATCCAACAACATACCAAAAAATTAATACACCTGGACCAAGTAGGATTCATACCAGGTTTACAAGGATGGTTCAACATCAGAAAAACAATCAATATAATCAACCACATAAACAAAACAAAACAAAAGAACCATATGATTAAATCAATCGATGCAGAAAAGGCATTTGATAAAATCCAACATCCATTACTATTCAGAACTCTCAGCAAAATAGGGATAGAAGGAAAATTCCTCAACATAATAAAAGGTATATATGCAAAGCCAATGGCCAACATCATTATTAATGGAGAAAGACTCAAGGCATTCTCCTTACAAACGGGAACCAGACAGGGATGCCCTCTATCACCACTTCTATTTAACATTCTGTTGGAATTCCTGGCCAGAGCAATAAGGCAAGAAAGAGAAATAAAAGGCATACGAATTGGCAAAGAGGAACTAAAACTATCTCTATTTGCAGATAATATGATCCTGTACATAGAAAACCCAAGGGACTCAATAAAAAAAAAAAATTACTAGTGCTAATAGTTCAGAAAAGGGGCAGGATACAAGGTCAATATACAAAAATCAGTTGGATTCCTCTACATCAACAGAGTCCTCTGGTAAAGAAATAAGGGAAACAATACCATTTACCATAGCTACGAAAAACATAAAATATCTAGAAATAAATCTCACCAGAGACACAAAAGACCTATAGAAAGAAAACTATAAAACACTGCTACAAGAAACAAGGGCACTACAAAAATGGAAGCACCTTGTTCCTGGATAGTAGACCGAATATTGTGAAAATGTCAATACTACCTAAAGCAATCTACACATTTAATGCAATCCCAATCTAGATTCCAACAAAATTTTTTAAGGACATGGAAAAACCTAATTACTAATTTCATATGGAAAGGAAAGAGACCTCAGATAAGCAAAGCACTTCTGAAAAAGAAGAACAAAGTGGGAGGTCTCACACTCCCAGATCTTAATAACTACTATACAGCTACAGTAGTCAAAACAGCATGGTACTGGTACAATGATACACAGATAGACCAATGGAACAGAATCTAAAGTCCAGATATAGATCCACCTGTCTATGGTCAGCTGATCTTTGACAAAGGTCCAAACCCCATTAAATGGGAAGAGAGAGCCTCTTTAACAAATGGTGCTGGCAAAACTGGATATCCACCTGTAGAAAAATGAAGCAAGCCCCATACCTCACCCCATACACAAAAACAAACTCAAGCTGGATCAAAGACTTAAATGTAAAACCCAAAATTATAAAATTCATCAAAGATAAAATAGGGGCAAATCTGGGAGCCCTAATTTACAGCACAACTAGACTGTCAAGCATAACCCAGAATGTGCAGGAGGTAGGAGAGAAGCTAGATGACTGGGACCTTTTAAAAGTTAAGTTCTTATGCGCATCGAAAGACTTCATCAAAAGGGTAAAAAGAGAACCTACAGATTGAGAGAAAATATTTGCCTATGATATTATCTGACAAAGGACTTACCTCCAAAATCTATAGAAGACTTCAACCCTCAACACCAAAAAGACAAATAACCCAATTCACAAATGGCCAAAAGACTCGAACAGACACTTCACAATAGAAGATATACAGGCAGCCAACAAACACATGAGAAGCTGCTTGCGATCATTAATCATTAGAGAGATGCAAAACAAAACAACGATGAGATATCATCTCACCCCAGCAATAATAGCAAAGTTCAACAGGACAGAAAATAACAAATGCTGGCAAGGTTGTGAAGAGATTGGAACTCATGTGCACTGCTGGTGGGATTGTAAAATGGTACAACCATTGTGGCAAACAGTATGGCATTGCCTTAAAAAACTGAAAATAGAAATACCATTTGACCCAGCAATTCCATTACTAGGAATATATCCTAAAGAGGTGAGAGCGCACAAACAGACATATATGTACACCTATGTTCATCGCAGCACAATTCACCATAGCAAAGAGATGGAAACAACCTAAATGCCCATCAACGGATGAGTGGATAACCAAATTATGGTACATGCACACAATGGAATACTATGCTACATTAAAAACAATGAGGGATACGTGAACCGTCTCATAACATGGATGAACCTGGAGGATATTATGCTGAGTGAAATAAGTCAATCACAGAAAGACAAGTACTTTGTGAGCCCATTACTGTAAAAAGATGCCTGGGAAAGGGAACTCACTTTGTAGGTCACCGGGATGGAGAGGGAAGGGGAGGGATACATTTTGGGCTAGTTGGGGCTTACACACTGACATGAGTAAGGGGAGGGATATATGGAAAAGAACTGTGACCATTGTGATAACATTAGGAAATGGGAGGACACCGTATTGTGCACATAGGAGATAGACAACAGATGCTAATACCAACCAATGTGTCCACAATACTGCATTACCATTAACACCAAACACCAGGCTACAGATAAACACATAACCACCTGAGAGGATCAGATGGGGGTCAGTGAACAGGAATATACTCCAGACCAAGGATAGATTCAGCTGAGGCTAGTCTTGCACAGACACCAGGGATACAAAGTACCAGCAATCCTTGCAGAAACAGAAGACAGACACAGAGTAATCCCTCACAGACACCTAGACACTATGGGAGAGAGATCCAATAGATCTACCGTCTCAGGACCATAGAACTGGGGCACACCAGACTCAACTGGCACAATAAAATACATAAAAGCCTTGTTCCACATCCTACATTGGTGAGTAGCAACTAGGGTCTTAAAAGCTTTCAGGCGGCCATCTAAAATGCAGCTAATGGTCTCCTAGCATCAGAAGCAAAGAAGAATGCAAAAAAACAAGGGCATTTGGAAGCAATCAGCCCTAGGACACGATGGCCCTCGAGACCAGAAGAACTAGATGGTGCCCGGCTACCAATGCCAACTGCTCAGGAAAGGATCAAATCTGGAGATCCTGGATAGAATGGGAGGAAAAACGTGGAACAAAATCCAAAAACTCAATAATGACCAGAATTACTGGTCAGATGGAGTCTGATGAGACCCCCCATTACTATGGCCCTGGAATGCATTCTGTGCCTGGAATAAAACTCACTCCCAGGGGCTGGCTCTCATCCCAATAGTTAACAAGATGTACATGCAGACCACTCAACTCAGATAATGCACCCACATATTCTATGGTAATACATCCCTTAGAGCAATACACCATAGGGCACCAGAGGACCAACATTCAAATTGACGAAATGCAGGACAAACAGAATTGCATAAATATGAGGAGCACAGGGGGAGGGTTACTGGGCAGGGAGGGGAGGAGACTGGGTTAGGTTGGACACAGTAAATGAGGAGTGAAACTAAATGTACATGTAACATTGAATGTAAAACAAGCTCTTAATATAAAAAAATTAAAAAATAATTTTAAAAAGATGGGGGAAAAAAAAAAACAGGCTTACTGGTCTCATAGAGACTGGTGAAACCCCCAAGACTATGGCCCCTAGTCACCTTTCAGGCCTGGAATTGAACTCACTCCCATGGCTTCCAGCCAAACAATAGACAGGCATATAAGATTAACATTTTCACCAGGTAGATACAAACCTTAGAACAATCAGTCATGGGAGATCAAACCAAAACGCAAACTCACTGCCATCTAGTCGAGTCCGACTCACAGCAACCCCTCCTTGGGTTTCCAAGGAGGTATCTCTATAGAAGAAGATTGCTCAACCTTCCTTCCGAGGAGTGGCTGGTGGGTTTGAACCACCAGCTTTCTGGTTAGCAGTCAAATGCCTTAGGCAGTATGCTATCAGAGCTCCTTTCTATGGTTAGGGGGGGAAAAAAAAAAAAGACATTTCCAATAGCCTTCTTTCTATGGTTAGGGAAAAAAAGAAAGAAAGAAAGAAGGCTATTGGAAATGTCTTATTGTGGAAAAAAAAAAATCAATAGTAAATAATACTAAACATTTGCACAAATGAGTACTCTGTAAGAGGCATTAACAGAGTCCAGAAATGACCCCTATGTTGGAAGAGAAGACATACATTTCAATTGCACTAATAGTTGGCATGACTTGAAAGCACACTTGCTTATAAAGCTTCCTGTAAAAGTCACCGCTTCCTTTTCAAACAGGAATAATAAAACTCTACATTCTGCAATTTGAAATACTGGGTTGCTATAAATGGCACAGGTAGGCTTTTGGGTAGGTTTGGTCAGCGATTACATACAACCACAGCAGCCATGCCAGATATTGTGGGGAAGAAATAAATGTATCTGCAAAAAAAAAGGGAGGCTATTCAAAATAAGTATGTAAAAGTATTCACTAAGAAATACTGGTGACAAACTAAACTGGCAGAGAGAATGTAGCAGAATGGTAAAGAATTTCCAGACTCTAATTCAGGCAACTTTACTAGTAAAGGGTTTGATAAGGAACAAAGAATATATATATTATATATAAAAAGAAAGAGGAAAATGTGTATTTACTGACATGAGATAATATTCAAAATATATTGGGGGTTTTTTTTCTTTTTTTTTAATTTTTGTTGTGATTTGGGTGAAAGTTTACAGAGCAAATTCATTTTCCATCCAGCAGATCATACACATTTTGTTTCACAACACTGATTACAATTCCCCACAATGTAACAGCTCTCTTCCCAGTTCCTTCCAGTAGTTACCTCTTCCCTGTGTCCTTCTTTCTTCTGCATTCCTGCCCACCCCCAGCTATCTTCCTGTGCAAACACTACCCTTCTGTTCTCCCACAGTTGATTGCTCTAAGGACTGTATCAATCTGAAATAAATGTTCACCCCATATGCCTGACTATATTTTGACTGGAAGCCACAGGAGTGAGTTCAATTCCAGAACTGAGGGGTAACTAGGGGCCATAGTCTCAGGGGTCTCACAAGGTTCTATCAGACCAGTAAACCTGGTCTTTTTTTATGATTTTGAGTTTGGTTCCACATTATTCTCCCACTTTATCCAGGATCTCCTGCACTGATCTCTTAAGGAACAAAGAATAATTCTAAATAAAGATGAATGTTACTAAATTTGATGAAACTAAGTATTTCACAGCCTGAGACCTCCAAGTTTCTGGAACGACTAGCACAGCACTTATTCATCACACTTAGTTATCAAATTCTGTGCTGCCACTACCAGCTGGGGACACAGTCAAGCAAGTTTCTGGACAAATTGTTCAGTCCCATTAAAGATATTAAGGCAATTATGCTGGCAGAGCAACATCTCTGATGTTGCACAGTAGCAATCTGCCAGCGTCAGTTCAAATTATCAATTAGCAAAATTCACACCTTCTTTAATTTTGGCAATCAAATATCCATAGTATCTCAATATTAATTAATTCAACAAACATTTACTAGACCTGTACTAGGAGAAAAACTAAGTCTTATCAACAAACTTACAATCAATAGATAAGATGAGATACAAAAAATTATGGCATAGTGCCTAAGGCATTTGACTGCTAACCAGAAGGCTGGCGGTTCAAACCCACCAGTCACTCCTCAGAAGAAAGATTGGGCAATCTACTTCCTTAGTGATACTGCCTCGGAAACCCAAGGAGGGGTTGCTATGAGTCGGGACCGACCCGACAGTAGTGAGTAATGTAGTACAGAGTCCTACTTACTTAGCACTAAATATATGCTTTCTGATTTCCTTAGGACATAAAAGATGTCAAATGCTATGAAAATTCAGAAAAGAAAGCAGTTATTACTAGCCTCAGAAAAAAAGGATATGATTTCATTTACTTGTGAAAATTAATCGAGGAATTAACTTGTTTAATAAAGTTTACTCCAGAAAGTATTTCCTCAATGAAAGGGGAATATTTGTATAATTCTGAATAAAATGTTCATAGTCTTGAAAACGGAATAAAAATAAAGGAGAGGATATCTGACCTCTTTCACAAAGGCAAGAGGCATTGCAACTAAACTCAATGGCCAGGTATTGTTTAGATGCTGATGGGGGCAGGATTAAAATCTAGGCAAGAAAGACCAACATTAAACAAGTAAATAACAACAGCTAACACCTATGTAGACTTACCGTACCAGGCACTGTTCTAAGTGCTTTACATTCTCACAACCACACTCTAAGACAAATACCGTTACGGATTAGATTGTGTCTTCAAAAATATGTTGTAAATCCTAACCTCTGTGTTTGTGATTATAATCTCATTTGGCAATGGGTTATTTTTATCATGTTAACAAGGCAAGATTAGTATAGAGTTCATCTTGAGTCAATCTCTTTTGAGATATAAAGAAACTAAACAAGTGAGCAGAGCAGAGATGGGAAAAGATAGATGCCAAGCCCCATGAAGATTTCCCAGGAGCAGAAGCTCAGAAGAGACAATGTCCTTCCTTCAGAGCCAACAGAGAGAAAGACTTTCCCTAGAGTTGGTGCCCTGAATTCAGACATCTAGCCTTCTAAACTGTGAGAAAATAAAATTCTGTGTTAAAGCCTCCCACTTGTAGTTGTTATTGAAGCATTAGATAACTAAGAATTTGGTACCAGAAAGGTGGGGTGCTGCTCTAACATACCTAAAGTATGGAAGCAGTTTTAGAATTGGGTAATGGGTACAAGCTGGAAGAATTTTAAGATATCTAATAGTAAAAGCCTAACTTGCCTTGGAGAGAGTATTGGCAGAATTATGGATGTCAAAGGCAATTCTGATGAGGGCTCAGAAGGAAGTGAAGAGAGCTATATAGAAAGTCTCTAACATCTTAGAGAATATATATGGCACCAGCAATAGACTATTGCTAGTGAGGATTTCAAAGAAAATGATGAACATGTGACTGGACAATGGATGAAGGGCAATGTTTTTTACGCAGTAGCAAAGTACTTGTATATCTGGCTGGAGATATTTCTAAGCAAGATCTTAAAGGGCTATGTGGTTTCTCCTTGCCACTTATAGTAAAATGCAAGAGCAAAGATATGGACTTAAAAACTGTGCAAAATGAAAACAAAACTTAAAGATGTGGAAAATTCTGTTGTACAAACTAAGGACATGTGTCCTAGAATTTCCACCAAGGATATGGCCATGTGATCTTTTGTTAAAGAGATTAAGCCTGTGACTGATGGATCTAACCATCACAGCAGAAAACCCATCAGCTTAAACAGAAAGGGACAAAGAAAGAAGAAAGAATACTGCCTGCCTCTTGGAATTCTATAAGCAGGAAAAAAGCCAAAGGAGTTACATCTGTAGTCCTCCAAGAAAAGGACCATCCCTAGAGCAGCTTGGAAATCAGCAGATCTGTTGGAAGGAGCCTGGGAAGCCAGGCCTTCTTGGTTTCATAGGGTGGGGCCATGGTCTCCTGGATTTCAAAGCGTGGGGCCATAGCACTCCTAGGTTTTGAAGCGTCTGGATCATCACAAACTCAGTTCCAGAGTGTGGGGCAGCAATTAAGTTGTATCAAGGGGATGGGGCTGCTGCCCAAAACTGAAAGGGCAGGTTGTCATGCCCAAGGGGCAGAAGAACGGGCCCACCAGTGTCAAGGAGGTGGGATCACAACTCAGAAGGACTAGGAAAATGGGGCTGCCCAAAGCCTAGGAAACAGAGTTGCTGTCCCTGCTCTCTGGGCCTGGAAGGCAGAGATGAAGCCCAGAGTCAAGGGCCTCCACCCAGTTTCCAGATGCCATGGCCAAAACCCAGAGTATGCAGGGCAAGGCCATTGCCCAGATAGTCTCAGAAAACAGAGGATTATTTCCAAGCTTGAGAACTAATATAAATTGTTTGGCTGCGTTTTGGACTTGCTTGGTACCCATTATCCCTTCTTTCCCTCCAATTTCTCTCATTTGTAATGGAAATGTTTACCTTGTGCCTGTTCCACTACTAAACTTTGGAATCAGATAACATGCATTGTACATTTAACAGCTTTACAGATGAAGAGGAATTTTGTCCCAGGATGGAATATGATTGAAGTATCACCTATATTTGATTTAAATAATTAAGAAGATGAGATTTTGGACCTGATTTAACACCTTTGGGATAATATAATGGGGTGAATGTGTTTTGCATGTGGCAAGGACATGAATTTTGGGGGGCCCAAAGGGTGGAACCACCACTCATCTGTCAGTTTGTCATGCAGTGGTGGCTTGCATGTTGCTGTGATGCTGGAAGCTATGCCATCAATTTTTCAAATACCAGCAAGGTCACTCATGGTGGACAAGTTTCAGTGGAGTCTCCAGATTAAGACAGACTAGGAAAAAGGGTGTGGCCAGGTCCACTACTAAAAAAAAAAAAAAAATGGGGCAGTGAAAACCTTATGAATAGTAGGGAAACACTGTCTGACATAGTACCAGAAGAGGAGCTCCTCAGGTTGGAAAGCACTCAAAATACGACTGAGGAAAAGCTGCCTCCTCAAAATAGAGTCTGCCTTAATGATGTCAATGAAGTAAAGTTTTGGGGACCTTCATTTGCTGATGTAGCATGACTCAAAATGAGAAGAAACAGCTACAAATATCCACTAATAATTAAATGTTTAATGTACTGATTATGAATCTAGGAAAACTGGAAATTGTAAAAAATGAAATGCAATGCATAACAATCAATATCCTAGGCATTAGTGAGATGAAATGGACTGGTGTTGGCCATTCTGAATCAGACAATCATATGGTCTACTATGCTGGGAATGACAAATTAAAGAGGAATGGCATTACATTCATTGTCGAAAAGAACATTTCAAGATCTATCTTGAAGTACAGTGATGTCAGTAATAGGATAATATTCATATACCTACAAGGAAGACCAGTTAGAATGACTATTATTCAAAGTTATGCACCAACCACCAAAGCCAAAGAACAAATTGAAGATTTTCACCAACTTCTCCAAACTGAAACTGACCAAACATATCAAAATGTATTGATAATTACTGGTGATTGGAATGCAACAGTTGAAAACAAAGAAGCAGCAGTATTTGGAAAATATAGTGTCAGAAATGACAATGGAGATTGCATAATAGAATTTTACACAACCAACAACTTATTCATTGCAAATATCTTTTTAAACAACATAAACATGTTTAAACAACATAAACACATGTTTAAACAACATAAACACATACACACATGATCGTTATGAGTCGGATCCAACTCAAGGGCAGTGAGTTTGGTTTGAGTTATACACATGAACCTCACCAAATAGAATAAACTGGAATCAAATTGACTACATCTATGGGAAGAGACAGGAGCTCTGGTAGCATAGTGCCTAAGGCATTTGACTGCTAAACAGAAGGCCGGCGGTTCAAACCCACCAGTCACTCCTCAGAAGGAAGATGGGGCAATCTACTTCCGTAGTGATACTGCCTCAGAAACCTAAGGAGGGGTCGCTATGAGTCGGGTCCAACTCCATGGCAAACAACAACAACAACAACATGGGAAGAGACAATGGAGAAGCACAGTACCATCAGTCAGACTCCATTTGAAACCTCCCCTATAATACCTTAAGTGATATGGTTTTAGTGTTCTTTCTTCGTATATGGGTTATATTTGCTCTACTCTCTGAAGTTTCATTACCATTCAGTAAATTATTATTTTGAAATTAACAATCCCCCTAAGCAAATTCAGAAGGAAGGAAAACATATGGGCTTAGTAAGCACAAAACCAACAATAAAGAAGAAAAGAGAGGAAGCATTAGGCAAGAAACCGAATTCAGCACAGAAAAGTATATGGACCAAGGAAACACCAACAACACGACAAAAAAACACAATAGAATGACAGCAATCAATTCATACCTATCACTAATTACACTAAACTCAATAGCAGTGAGTGCATGGGAGGGGGAAGAGAATGATTAATGCAGATGTAGTAAAATGCCAACAATTAGTGAAACTGGGTGAAAGGTATACATGAACTCTAGCATTTTCCAAACTTTTCTCTAAATTCTAAATTATTTCAAAATATAAAGTAAATTCCTATTTGAAAAAAAAGCACAGATTGACTTTTAGAAAACATTAAATAATAATAAAGGTTGTACACAGGTGTGGCAAAACAAACAAAGGACTTGACCTAGGACTCCTCCACTCACTCATCCTGCAACTCCTGAAGTTCCCTGGATTTTGCAATAGTTGGTGGGGGGCTGTCTCACAAAGTTTTCCTTGTGCCTATGAGGTGTAGTAAATTACTAGTGTGGCTTTTCTACCCATTGTTGTTGTTGTTTGCCATCGAGTCGACCCCGACTCATAGCGACCCCTCCTTGGGTTTCCAAGGCAGTATCACTACAGAAGCAGGATTGCCCAACCTTCCCTCCGAGGAGTGGCTGGTGGGTTTGAACTGCCAGCCTTCTGGTGAGCAGTCAAGTGCCTTAGGCACTATGCTACCAGAGCTCCTTTCTACCCATAAGTCTTTGTAAATTCCAAGGTTGTTGTTGTTGTTGTTATGTGCTGTCGAGTCGGCCCCAACTCATAGCGACCCCTCCTTGGGTTTCCGAGGCAGTATCACTATGGAAGTAGGATTGCCCAACCTTCCTTCCGAGGAGTGGCTGGTGGGTTTGAACCGCCAGCCTTCTGGTTAGTAGTCAAGTGCCTTAGCCACTATGCTACCAGAGCTCCCAACTCCAAGGTGGGAATTGCTATTAGCAACTGAGGAGATCCTGATTGCTAAAGTCCTCCACCTGGACTATTTCTGTTGGGAGTGGCACAAAACAATGTTTTGGGAGGTTCCCACTCTCTCTCAGGTGCTTAGAGTTCTGATACTATGATTGGCTAGTTTGGCCACTCTGCCAGGCTCAAAAGGAGGCCTCCTAAAGGCAGAGCTCTCTCTGACTGCTGGTTGAGGAAGACGTGCTGCTGAAAGAGACACATGCTCCGGAAAGAGACACGTCCTGCTGGGAAAGAGACTCAAGAGACATGCGTTGCTGAGTAAGACACCAAGGGACCAGCACTGCTGGGAAAGAGACTGTGAGAGACTGTTGACTGAGGGACGGTGGGCTGGGAGAGAGCCTGAGCATTTTTTTCCTGAACTTGAATTGTAGCCTGTGGTGCTTCCCTAATAAACCCCATAATCTGTGAGCTCTCTGTGGCCACTGCAGAGAATCATCGAACCCAGGAGAGAGGTGGTGGTGCTTTTGGAGGAACAGTTGGTGAAAGGGCTGGAGGGAGGCAGCATGTCTGGCCTTGTAGGACTAGGCCTTGGGTTACTGCTGGTAATCCTGTCTTCCTCTTGTAGGGTTAGAGGAGGTCAGAATATGTGGCCTCCCTGCCCTTTTCACAGCCTATGAAGCACTTTTGAACACAGTTATGAGTAAGCACATGGGTTGTCTTATTTTGCAACATTTTTAAATTTTTTTGAAATATTTTCTAAATTTAAAAATGTTATCTAGAATTCTTATTATTTAGAATTTAATAATATTTCATTCTGAAACTTAAAACATTTAAAAAAATTGGAAGACTGAATTTCTAAGCCCACAACAGCACCGTCTACATTTAAAGGTTCTGAAAAAGATAAACATATTAAAACACATTTTTCACTTAAAAAATATTATTTACATTAATTTGTAGTTGGGTTTATTACTGTTACTTTAAAATGAATTAATAAATCTATTTTAACCCTCCAATTTTAACTTACAATATGATAAATATAGATAGCTATCTCTGGTAGCATAGTGGCTAAGACACTTGCCTGCTAACCACACGGCTGGCGGTTCAAACCCACCAGCCACTCCTCGGAAGGAAGGTTGGGCAATCCTACTTC
>NW_006921640.1:10014094-10019107 GCF_000298275.1 Orycteropus afer afer
GACTCGACGGCACATAACAACAACAACAACAAAATAATTCATATAAACAAAGCTCTATGAGGCCCTCTGTAACTTTTAAGAATGTAAAGCAGTCTTTTGACACCAAAAAGTTTGAGAATCATTGACTTAGAGGACAGAGAGGAGAGTGTGAGTCAGCAGAGGACTGAGGGAGAGAGGCTGGTGACTAGGAGGAAAGCGAGGAGAGTGTGGTATTTTAAATGTCAGGAAGAGTGTTTCAAAAAAGGAGGGCATGGTCATAAACTGCTAGGTGGTACGGTAAGATAATGACGAGGAAGGAGCAACTGAACTTAACTATATGGAGGATACTATGACCTTGACAAAGGCAGTTTCAGTGGAGATAAAATCCATATTATATGAAAGCAGGCTAAAGAGTGAATCCAAAATATATAAACAAATCATACAAATCAACAGAAAAGACAAATTAACCAACCAGTTGCCATGGAGTTGATTCCAACTCATGGCAACCTCATTTGTGTCAGAGTAGAGCTGTGATCCATAGGGTTTTCAATGCCTGCTTTTTCAAAAGTCAATCACCAGTTCTTTTTTCTGAGGTGCCTTTATCCAAGTGGGCTTGAACCTCTAAACTTTGTCAGCAGCAGAGAACTTTAACTGTTTACACCACCCAGGGATTTCTGCAAATATAGGAGAGTCTTTAGAACAGTTTGCTATGAGAAAGCAGGAGGATCTAAAGAGGATTGTGGAGTCAAGAGAGGAATTTGTGAATTGTGGTGTTGCTGCTGATGATGATGTTTTAATGGAGATGAGAGATGACAAGTTGTATGTTGATGTAAACATCCAGTAGAGAATGCTGTGGGGTGGAGAATTTCAGGAGATGGGAAGCAATTGGATTCAGAACACAGTGAGCAGATTGTACTTAAGCACAGCAGGGATCCTTCTTCTGCTGTGACCAACAGGAAGAAAAGATGTAACAACAAGAAGATGACTAAATTTGGTGGCAAGAAGATAAGTGGGCGCTTCTCTGAAGACTTGTTATCCCCACAAATGAAGTCATTCACTGAGAGAGAGGTATAGGGAAAGAGTATGTAAGATTTGAAGAGGAACAAGAAAATGTGAAATATTTGTCTTGCACTGTAAAGGGCTGAATGGCCCTTTGTAGTTTGTGGCCATCAATTACAAAAATAAAATACAATAAACCCTTCCTCCCAGTACTCCTACAATAATGCTTCCATACCTTTGCTACAGCACTCATTAAATTATCCTGGAGGTATTTACATGCATGTCCACCTCCTACTCATTTTACAATATTAACAGCTAATAATGTGATGGAGCCCCTCCTCCGGCCAAGCATTTTGCATACAATACTCTATTCAGTCCTCAAAATAACCCCATAAGTTTAACTATTTAGATGGCCACATTTCAAATAAGGATGTAGATGAAAAGAAAAGGTAATTTGGTCCAGGCCACCATGAGTTATAATTCAAGATGTCTCTAAGCTTGTTAAAGAACAAAGACATCACTTTGAATACTAAGGTATGACTTATGTAAGCCATAGTGTTTTCAATCACCTAATATGCATGTGAGAGCTTGACAATGAATAAGGAAGACCACAGACGAAATGGTGCGTTGGAATTGTTGTGTTGGCAAAGAATATTGAATGTTCCATGCTGCTGTTGTTGTTAGATGCTGTGGAATCGACTGACTCATAAGGATGCTATGCACAACAGAACAAAACACTACCTGGTCCTGTGCCAGCCTCACAATCCTTGCTATACCTAACCCCATGGTTGCAGCCACTGTATCAATTCATCTCATTGAGGGCCTTCCCCTTGTTTACTAACCCTGCACTTTAACAACCATGATATCCTTCTTCAGGGAATTATCCCTTCTGACAACATGACCAAAGCATGTGACAAAGTCTGGCCATTCTCGTTTCCAAGGAGCATTCCAGCAGCACTTCCTCCAAGACAGATTTGTTTGTTCCTCTGGCAATCCATGGTACTTTCAGAATTCTTTGCCAACACCACAACTTAAAAGCATCAACTCTTTTTCAGTCTTCCTTATTCATTGTCCAGCTTTCACATGCACATGAGGCGATTGAAAATACCATGGCTTGGGTTAGGCACACCTCAGTCTTCAAAGAGGCATCTTTGCTTTTCAGCACTTTAAAGTTTTTCCAGCAGATTTGCCCAGTTCAATACATCATCTTATTTCTTCTTCTTTTTTTTTAATACATTTTATTAAAATAAAATTTATCTACAGTGAAATACACAAAACTAAAGTGACATGGGTCAATACTTTTTTTTTCTTTCTTTTTGCAGTGTTCCCTCCTGTTCTGGTTACCCAGTGCCATTCTGACAAAAATATACCACAAATGGGATGGCTTGAACAAACAGGAGTTTATTCTCTTCCAGTTTGGAGGCTTTAAGTCCAAGTTCAAAGTGCCAGGTTCTAGGGGCTGTGTGAAAGCCCCCTGACCTTGGGCTTCAGCTTTACCTCTTGCTCCCAGCCCAATGAAGCTAGAGGCATCTCTTCACTCAGGCAGCTACTGGCTACTGAGGCTAACAAGCCCAAGGTCAACAAATAAAATGACACAGTCTCAATGTTACCAAACCACATGGCAGGCCATTAACTCAAGTCCACTGTAAGTCCCAAAGTCAGAAGAGCATACATAGCAGGCTGCTGAACAACAACTCGGCTACATGCAGGGTTTAAGCGTGCCATAAGCTAGAGACCATTCCCCAAGGCTTCTCCTTATATACAAGAAGCAGACCACATTCCCTAAGGCAGCTACTCAGCTGCTCGCAGTAGATTCCACCATGGAGTTGATTACCAGTCTCATCATGGGGAATACTACATCCAGCTGCCCAGCCACTCCACCATGCCCAGCCAAGTTGACACACCAACTGAACTACCACACCTCCCTTCCCCTCCTACAACTGGTACCCCCGGTAACCAACAATGAAAGTTTCCTCCCATATATAAACCTTTTCTTGACTTTTTATAATAATGAACTAATACTGTTTTAGTCCATCAGTGATTGACTTATTTCACTATTTGCTCCAGGCCACCATATTATATAATTCAAGATGTCTCTAAGCTTGTTAAGGAACAAAGACATTACTTTGAATACTAAGGTGTGCCTTATCCAAGCCATGGTGTTTTCAATCGCTTCATATGCATGTGAAAGCTGGACAATGAATAAGGAAGACTGAAGAAGCATAATGTCCTCCAAGTTCATCCATGATCCATGTTATGCAGTGTTTTGCAGATTCTACATTTTTCTTTAGTGTTGCATAGTATTCCATTGTGTATATACCATAGTTTGGTTATCCATTCTTCTGTTTATGGGCATGTAGGTTGTTTCCATCTTTTTTCTATTGGAAATAGTACTGAGATGAACATGGGTATGCATGTATCTATCTGTTCTTGTCCTGGCTCTCACTTCTTTAGGATATATACTTAGAAAAGGCATTGCTGGGTCAAATGGTATTTCTAATTCCAGCATTTTAAGGAATCACCATACTGCTTTCCACAGTGGTTGTATCATTTGACAGTACCACCAGCAGTGTATGAGAGCCCCAATCTCTCCACATACTCACCAACATTTACTATTTTCTGTCTTGTTGAACTTTGTGGCCAATGCTGGGGTGAGATGGTATCTCATTGTTGTTTTGATTTCCATCTCTCTAATGGCCAAAGATTGTGAACATTTCTTCATGTACTTGCTGGCCACCTGAATATTCTCTTTGGTGAAGCGTCTATTCATGTCTTCTGCTCATTTTTTTAAATTTAATTTTAATTTTTTTAATTGTGATTTACTTGAAAATTTACAGAGCAAATTCACTTTCCATACAGCAGTTCACATATACTTTGTCTCATGTCATTGACCACAGTTTACCACAATGCAATAGCTCCACTCTCACTTCCTCCCAATAGTTACCTCTTCCCTGTGTCCATGCCTCCATGCACTCCTGCCCCCTGAGCTGTATCCCTGTGTATAAGCAGCCCTTCTTTCTCCCATGATTGTTCTCTCCAAGGAGTGTATCTACCTCAGGTAAATGTTCCACTCATATGCCTGTCTTTTGTTTGGCTGGAAACCACAGGTGTGGGTTCAATTCCAGACCTGAGGGGCAGCTAGGGGCCATAGTCTCAGTGGTTCCACCAGGCTCTATCAGACCAGCAAACCTGGTCCTTTTTTTTTATTTTCAGTTTTGTTCCACATTGTTCTCCCTCTCTATCCAGGATCTCCTACATAGATTCCCCTCCAAGTGGTTGGCAGTGGTAGCCAGGCACCATCTAGTTCTTCTGGTCTCATAGTCATATAGGCTACAGATTGCATGGTGCACCAGTCACTAGGACTAATTGTTTCCATGAATCTTTGATTTTCTTCATTCTTCTTTGCTTTGGACGAGGAGAGATCCATCGCTGCATCTAGATGGCTCCTTGCAAGCTTTTAAGATCCCAGTCACTACTCACCAAAGTAGGAGGTGGAAAAATGTTTTATGGTATGCCAATTGTGGTATGTTATGCCATGCCATATTATGTTATGTTATGCCAAAAATGGTATGTTATGCCAATTGAGTTTGATGTCCCCTGCGACTGTGGTCCTGAGCCCACAGGTCCAACACTCGGTCCCTCTGGGTAGCTGGCAGCGACCCAGAAGTGACTACAACCTTGCCCTTTGTCAGCTCTACTATACACCTGAGAATTCTTACAGATCATACACATACACTTATAGGACCACTGTCTGCCCTCCCTATATATGGTCTTGGGTACACTCCCTGCTGCATAGACATACCTACTAGTTCAGCCTGTCCACCCATCTATCCACCCATATACCTATGTTTACCTTCACTGACAACGCAGTACTATATGTGCAAAACGGTTCACCTTTGTTGTTTGTACCTCCCATGTACCTCTCTATGTCCTCCTCTTTCTCAATGCCACCATGTTGATCACTCACATTTGGTACATTGCCCTTCTCTTCACCCAAATCAATACTTATCTCTACCTATCTAACAGTGTTCCCTA
>NW_006921640.1:10022611-10023564 GCF_000298275.1 Orycteropus afer afer
TTTCTGGGTTATGTCATCTTGTGTATTAATGGTCGGTTGTTGTTTGCTATTTTTGGTTCTCTGTTCAAAGGACTCTCTTTAGTATCTCTTGTAAGGTTGGTTTGTTTCTCAATCCTTTTAAGATACTTAAATATAATTCTTTTGAATTCCTTATCAGGGAGTTCCAATGCTGCTTTTTCTTCGGGGATGTTTTCTGGGTCTGTATCCTGCTCCCTTGTTTCTACCACTTTATCTTGCTTCTTTGTGTGGACTGTGATGGTCTGTTGTCTCTGAGACATCACGGCATTGTTGTATTTAGATCTCTGTTAACTGTGAAGAGCAGCTAAGGGTGAGTTAGGCTCTTCTTGGTGGTTGTTTATCATTGGCCCGTTGGTGGAGAAGGAAGTGGTTACTCTCACTCAGTAAGTGAACCTGCAGGAGGTGTGGGTGTAGTTGTGTTGTACGGGGACTGTTGCTGTCTTCTACTCAGTTAGACAAAAATAACAATTGAACAACCATCAAAACAGTAAAAGCAAATGGACAAAAACCCACCATGGAATCACACAGGAACAGTAATCAAAAAGTAGAAAAAAGGGAAGAAGGGGGGACAAATGCAATATCTGGGCAGAGGGCAATAAGAAAAAAAAAAAGGTAGAGGAGGAAAATAATGAAGAAAAAAAAAGGGAAAAATGCAAAAAAAGAAAAATAAGTAACGGGGTTAAACACAAGAAAGAAAAACAAATTACAACCAGGAACATGAAAAAGAAAAAAAAGTGAAAACTAGAACCTGGGAGGGGAAGAGTAAAGAATAATAGTAAAAAGGACAAAAGTGATAATAATAATAGTAGTTTTAAAACAGACAAAAAGAAAAAAAAAAAAAAGGTGGGGGCCAGGTTTGCTGGTCCAATGGAGCCTGGTGTAACCACTGAGACTATGGCCCCTAGCTGCCCTTCAGGTCTGGAATTGAACCCACA
>NW_006921640.1:10023909-10037312 GCF_000298275.1 Orycteropus afer afer
AAAATAATAAAAAAAATTAAAAAAAAAGAAAAATTAAAAAAAAAAAAACAGACAAAAAGAAACAAACTAAAAAAAAGAAAACAGAAACAAAAAATCGGGGCAGGGCAGGGCACCCAGGGTCCGTCGGAGCACACACACTGGGATGGAATTGCTGCTGGCCCAGAAGATGAGTAGGAGTGAGAGATATGTGCACCTCCGTTCACCAAGGGGGCGTGGGGTATAAGAGTAACAAGGGAAATGTCGCACCTTTCCAGTCATCTGCATCCAGAATGTCCTTGCGGTTCCTGGCAAGTGGAATCTGTTCTTAAGTCCCTGAAATCTGGGAGAATGCTGTCACTTTAAATATCCAAAATGTTCAAGCCGCTTGTAAACATTCAAAATGGCTGTGCCCTCTGGACAGACAAAAGTCCACAGCTCAGCCCACCTTCCTCTTCACTGCTTCCTCTTTTATTTCCCAGCTACCAGAGCAGTCCTCTGTGCAGCCCTGGCTAGCAGGGATGATTTTTAGGTTAATTCTTAGGTCCTACCACCACTCAGCAATATCCAAGCTGTCTGTGCCATCAGGATCACTGCCAGACTGCAGCTCCATATGTCTCCTTTTTTGGTGTTTTCATGCAAATTTTTCTGCTAGTTGGAGTTGAGTCCACTTCTATATCCTTCCCTTCAAGGCTAAGAGGTTCAGGATTATCTTCTCTATCTGTGTTAATTGGTTTCCCTTTTCTTTGTTGAAGAGGGTCTGTGCAGTCTTTCTGCCTATTCCACCATCTAATCCAAACCCTAGGCTATAATCCCTTCTGCCCATTTTCTAACTAGATTGTTAATTTTTTTGTGGTTGAGGTGTTGGAGTTTTCTATAAATTTTAGAGATAAGTCCCTTGTCAGATAAGTTGTTGCCAAATATTTTTTCCCAATGTGTAGGTTCTCTTTTTACTCTTTTGGAGAAGTCTTTGGAAGCATATAAAAATTAATTTCTAGAAGGTCCCATTCATCTAGTTTATCTTCAACTGTTTGTGCATTTTGGGTTATGCTTAACAGCCTAACTATACCATAAATGAGGGCCCCTAAATTTGCCCCTATTTTTTTCCTGAGGAACTTTATAGTTTTAGGTTTCACATTTAAGTCTTTGAATCATGTGGAGTTAGTTGTTGTGTCTGGTGTGAGGTACAGATCTTGTTTCAATTTTCTTCAAATGGATATCCAGTTTTGCTAGCACCATTTGTTAAAAGGACCACCTCATGCCCATTTAATGGATTTCAGCCCTTTGTAAAAAATCAGCTGACCATAAGTTGTGTCATCTGATTTCTTGAGTGCTGCTTCCATCAATGTTGATCTTGAAATCAAATAACATGAAATCTTTGACAACTTCAATCTTTTCACCATTTACCATGATGCTGCTTATTGGTCCTTTTGTGAGGATTTTCATTGTCTTTATGTTGAGGTGTAATCCATACTGCAGATGTAGTCTTTATTCTTCATCAGTAAGTACTTCAAGTCATCCTCACTTTCAGCAAGGAATGTTGTGTCATCCACATACTGCAGGTTGTTAATGAGTCTTCCTCCAATCCTAATGCTGCATACTTCTTCATATAGTCCAGTTTCTTGGATTATTTGCTCAGCAAACAGACCGACTAAGCATATGGTTAGTAACTGCAACCTCTCAGAATGGATCTCAGATTCCATCTTATTTAGCCACACTTGTAAGAACTGCAAGCCATTTTTCTTCTCCCTCCCTGTCACATATCTGCCTGCTCCCCCATCAAGTATTAACGACCTTTGCTGTAACATATTAACTCATCCTTAGCATAGTTTTAAGCAGTAAAACTTGCTAGCCAGCAGCATCTTATGAGAATACACACAGGTGATGGTCCAGGGTCCCCTCCTGATTGGTATCTGGCACCACCAAGTCTGAAGCCAGTTATGTACCCCTCTGTTCCCAGTCACATACCCCCCACCCCCAATTCCTCAAACTCAGATATAAATATCCCCGCCAAATGGGAGGGGTTAATGGTCATCTTGGATCCACTCCAGCTCACTGCTGCTGGACACTGAATTGCTAGCAACATCTGTAAGTCTGCTTTCTTTTATCCTTTATCTTTTAAATCCTTTCTCTCCTGATTCTCTCTGTTTCTGTTCTGAATAAACATTCTTGTCTTTGCCTACACCTCTGGGAAAGTTTTGAGGACTGCCATTACCTACTCAGGAGTAAGTTTTAACCTTTTTAGATAATTCCCATGACAATAACTGTGGTGAAAGGATACAACCCTGACCCACTCCCTTCCTAATTTTAAACCATGCAGTATCTCCTTGTTCTGTTCGAATGACAGACTCCTCATCTATGTACAGGTTCCTCATAAGCACAATTAAGTGTTCTGGAACTTCTATTCTTCTCAATATGATCAATAATTTGTTATCATCCACACAGTCAAATGCTTTCGCATAGTCAGTAAAATACAAGTAAACAACTTTCTGGCATTCTTTGCTTTCAGCCAAGATCCATCTCACATCAGCAATGATATCCCTCATTCCATGCCCTTTTCTGAATCCAACTTGCATTTCTGGAAGTTCCCTGTTAACATACTGCTGTAGCTGTTTTTGAATTATCTTCATGAAGATTCAACCTGCATGTGATATTAATGATACCAAAACCAAAACAAAACTCACTGCTGTCGAATTGGTTCCAACTTTTGGTGACCCTTCCTTGGGTTTCCAAGGCAGTATCTCTATGGAAATAGATTGCCCAGTCTTCCTTCTGAGAAGTGGCTGGTGAGTTTGAACCACCAGCCTCCTGGTTAACAGTCAAATGCCTTAGGCACTACACCCCCAGAGCTCTTGATATCAATGATATTGTTCAATAATTTCCACATTCTGTTGGATCACCTTTCTTTGGAATATGTACAAATATGGATCTCTTCCTGTCAGTTAGCCAGGTAGCCGTCTTCCAAATTTCTTGGCATAGACAAGTAAGTGCTTCCAGCACAGCACCATTTGTTGAAACCTCAATGGGTATTCCATCAATTCCTGGAGCCTTGTTTTTCATCAATTCTTTCAGTGCAGCTTCAACTTCTTCCTTCAATACCATAAGTTCTTGATCATATACCACCTCCTGAAATAGATGAACATTAAGCAATTCTTCCATCTTCTTTTGATGTTTCCTGCATCATTCATTATTTTGTCCATAGAATCTTTCAATCCTGGAACTCAAGACTCACATTTTTCTCAGTTCTTTCAACTAGAGAAATGCCAAGCATGTTCTTCTCTTTTGGTTTTCTTTGCACATTCCATTATAATAATTGACTCTGTCTTCTTGAGCTGCTCTTTGAAATCTTCTGTTTAGCTCCTTTATCTTGTCATTTTTTTCCATTTGCTTTAGCTACTATCCATTCAAGAGCAAGTTTCAGAGTCTCTTCTGACATCCATTTTGGTCTTCTCTTGCTTTCCTGTCTTTTTAATGACCTTTTGCTTTCTTCATGGATGATGTTTTTGATGTCATTCCACAATTCATCTGGTTTTCAGACACTGGTGTTCAATGCATCAAATCTATTCTTTAGATGGTCTCTAAATTCAAATGGGTTACAATCAAAGTCATATTTTGGCTCTCCTGAACTTGTTTTAGCTCTTTTCAGCTTCAACTTGAACTTGCATATGAGTAGTTGATGGTCTGTTCCTGGCCTTGTTTTGGCTGAAGATATTTAGCTTCTTTATCACTTCTTTCCATATATGTAGTCCATCTGATTCCTGTGTATTCCATCTAATGAAGTCCACATCATTTATGTTGTTGAAAAAAGATATTTGCAAATAATAAGTCATTGGTTTTGCAAAATTCTATCATGCAGTCTCCAGAGTGATTTCCACCAAGGCCATATTTTCAAACTACCGGTGATTTTTCTTTGTTTTCAACTTTCACATTTCAATCACCAGTAATAATCAACACATCATGATTGCATGTTTGGTCAATTTCAGACTGCATAAGTTGGTAAAAATCTTTAATTTCCTCATCTTTGGCTTTGGCAGTTGGTGTATAAATTTGAGTAACAGTAGTATTAACTGGTTTTCCTTGTAGGCATATGGATATTCTACTATTGCTGAAAGCACTGTATTTCAGGATAGATCTTGACACATTCTTTGTAATGATGAATGCCACACCATTCCTTTTCAATTTGTCATTCCTGGCATGTTGCTGTTGTGCTGTTGTTGTGTGCTGCTGAGTCGGGCCGGACTCATAACGACCCCTCCTTGGGTTTTCAAAGTGGTCACTACGGAAGTAGATTGCCCAACCTGCCTTCCGAGGAGTGGCTGGTGGGCTTGAACTGCCAGCCTTCTGGTTAGCAGTCAAGTGCCTTAGGAAATATGCTATCAGAGCTCCTATTCCCAGCATAGATCATATAATCATCTGATTCAAAATGGCCCAAATCAGTCCATTTCAGCTCACTAATGCCTAGGATATGATCTTTATGCATTCCATTTCATTTGGGGTAACTTCCAATTTTCCTAGATTCATACTTTGTACATTCCATGCTCCAATTATTAATGGATGTTTGCAGCTGTTTCTTCCCATTTTGAGTCATGCCATATTAGCAAATGGAAGTCCTGAAAGTTTCCTCCATCACACCATTAAGGTCAACTTTACTTTGAGGAAGCAGCTCTTCCACAGTCATAGTTTGAGTGCCTTCTGACCCAAGGAGCTCATCTTCTGGCACTATATCAGACAATATTTGAGAAGTTTTCCAGTAATATATCACACAGTATTTCACTGCTATTCATAAGGTTTTTACTGGCCAATTCTTTGAGAAGTGGATGGTCCCTCCCTTCTTCCAAGTCTGAATTCGTCTGGAAGCTCTGCTGAAACCTGTCCACCATGGGTGACCCTGCTGGGATTTGAAATATCAGTGGCATAGCCTCCAGCCTCACAGCAACACACAAGCCACCACAGTACAACAAACTGACAGACAATGAACCATGGACCACCAGAAAAATTAACAAATCTGTCTTGGAGGAAGCTGGAATGCTCCTTAGAAGCAAGAATGGACAGACTTTGTCTTTCATACTTTGGTCATGCTGTCAGAAGAGACCAGTCCCTGGAGAATGGTATCATGCTGGGTACAGTAGGGTGTCAGCAAAAAAGGGGAAGTCCTTCAATGAGATGAACTGGCACTGGCTGCAATGATGGGCTGAAGCATGGCAACAATTGTGAGGATGGAACAGATCTGAGCTGAGCAGGGCTTTGTTCTTTTGTACACAGGGTCACTATGAGTTGGACCCAACTCAACAGCACCTAACAACAAGCCTATTAAACTTATTCCAATGCTTTCCACACTAATTTCTCCAGTGACATTCAAGGAAACCTCAAGAATTAAGTTTGAAACACAGAAATTGGACTGATCTTCTAACAGAAATACATCTTCTTACCTAACTAAATGGCCTGGCCAAAACCAAACCAAACTCACTGCCGTCGAGTTGGATCTGACTCCTGGCGACCCCTCCTTGGGTTTCCAAGGTGGTATCTCTATGGAAGTTGATTGCCCAGGAGTGGGCACTTTCTTCCAAGGAGACTGCCCACTTCCTTCTGAGGAGTGGCTGGTGGGCTTGAACCACCAGCCTTTTGGTTAGCAGTCAAATGCCTTAGGCACTACACCACCAGAGCTCCCAAATGGCCTGAAGGAAGTGTGTGTGTGGGGGGCTGTTTGGTGATAATATCATTGTTGTTTTCAGCTGCCTTCAAGTCAGCGCCCAAGTCCTGGCAACCCCACTCACAATGGAATGAAATGCTGCCTGGCCCTGCACCATAATCATCATCAGTTGCCGAGAGAACTGTTGTGATTCATGATGTTTTCAATGGCTGATTTTCAGAAGTAGATTGCCAGGGCTTTCTCCTTAGTCAGTCTTAATCTGTAAGCTCTGCTAAAACCTGTTCAGTATCACAGCAACACGCAGCCTCCACTGAGAGTCAGGTGGTGGCTGCGTATGAGGTGCACTGGCCATGATCAGTCATTTCTCCCACGTGGAAGGTCAGAATTCTACCACCGAGCCACACTTTCCCAGCAAATCATTAAAGGACCCTAAAACCAGTCCAGAGTCCTGTTGGGCCTGAAAAGGTTATAGAATGTCTGTGCATTAATTACTCTGTCTGATTCCAAACCTGGATAATTCCATGCAGGGCCTAATTCCTGAATTCTGCCTAATTTCAGAGTCTACACCTAATTAGGATGTGACAAAAAATGCCACAAATAAATTAAAGGTTATTTTTTAAAAAAATAATAACATCATAAAGATGCACTTTTGCTGGTGTACTATCATTAAGCTAAGATAGCTAAGACAATGTGGGGTCTAAATTATAATGTTTACTCTTACTGGGTGAAATAAAGGCCAGGAGGTAAAGCTGATGCTTCCTGGAAACCTATTTTTGCTAATTCTATCACTGAAGACAAAGATCATTTAGTGAGTAGAGTTGTAGTGGATAGTTTTATTCAGTTGCTTTTTTTCTAACCACCTTCACTCAGTTTTTACATAATCATATGACCTGTAGAAAATGTAGTACATTTGTTGGGAAAAACAAAACAGGACTTTAGTAGTCAGTGTTAATATTAAATTTTACCTGAACTCTGTGAATTAGAAAGAGAAGTTCTGGTGGTGAAGTGGTTAAAACATTCAGCTGCTAACCAAAAGGTCATTGGTTCAAACCCAACAGCCACTGTATAGGAAAACAATGAGGCAGTCTGTTTCTGTTAAGATTTACAACCTTGGAAACCCTATGGGGCAGTTCTGTTCTGTCCTATAGGGTCACTATGAGTGAGAATCAACTTGATGGCAGTAGGTTTGGTTTTTTGCTTTGGGAATTAGAAAACAGCAATGGTTAAGGAAATCCTCACTCTGTACCATCTTTGTTCTGGAGAATGGGTTGCTGCAAATAACCAGCCTTCCCATGTTGTTGTTGTTGTTGTTATGTGCCGTCGAGTCGGACCCGACTCATAGCGACCCCTCCTCGGGTTGCCAAGGCAGTATCACTACGAAAGTAGAGTGCCCAACCTTCCTTCTGAGGAGTGGCTGGTGGATTTGAACCGCCAGCCTTCTGGTTAGCAGTCAAGTGCCTTAGGCACTATGCTACCAGAGCTCCTAACTTAGTCATCTGAGACTCACAGATGCCCCTTTGTTTACCTCTGACAAAGCCAGACACAGACCCTCCAAATTCACATTCCTTGCCTCATAAATGAGTGACTCAATTGCTTATGCCCACCGATCAATCTGAAACAACATATATTCCAATCACATTTTTGTTAAGCTGCTCTCCTTCCTCTAAGTCCCTGAACTTTGGCCCATCCTCAGCCTAAACCAGTATATGACCCCTCTTTAAGGGCCCCTCCTGGAAAATAGGCTGACCTCAGTGTAAAACATTCTGAGTTACTATTGGATGATGCCATCTGCTCATTCTATTTTCCCACACCTGGGTTCTTTCTATCCTTTTTTAGTATCAAAAGAAAGAAAAAGAAAAATGAAAAGAAATCCACTGTGCCTTTGAGTGGATTTTGACTCATGGCAACCTTATTAAAAAAAAAACTAAACCCACTGCCAAAGAATCAATTCCAACTAATAGTGACCCCATTAGGTTTCCTTATGGAAAACTATAAATCTTTATGGAAGACCAAAGTAAAACTGCTCCCAAGGTGTCAAATCTTTACTGAAAAAGACTGCCACATCTTTTTCCCATGGACCAGCTGGTGGTTTTGAATAGTTGAGCACTTTAACAGCTGCACCATCAAGGCTCCTTGTTTCCTGTCAGTCTCTGTAAAAGAAAAATGCTCTTTGAGATGCCTGAAGATCTTATGATCAGAGTGTTCTCCCTATTGTAGTAGTCCCCTCCCCAGTACTAGTATTATAATAGTCCCTTCCCTTTCCCTATTTTCCTTGCTGAATAAAGCTTCTCTCTATTATTAAAGAATGCCATGAGGGAAATAACAATGAAAAAAATTTTAAGGACTAAACCCAATTTATTCAAATATAGGTGTGTACTTGGTGGGCCTGGATGAAGGAAGTTGACAATATGCTCAAGTAGGAATTTAACATAATAGACAACAGTATCTCTCTTAAGCAATAATGAAACACTAAAGGTTTTTTCATTAAGGCCAGAAATTAAACCAAGAAGTCAGATATCACCACCATTATCCAACATGGTTCTAATCACACAAGGAGAGAAATAATAATTAAAACTATTAGAAAGAAAGAGACAACAGTAGTATTATCCATAGATAATAAAACTGTCACAAGAGAACCAACTGAAAACTACTAAAAGTAAGAATGAGTTTGATGTGGTGATCTGTTACTGATAAATATAAAATGTAAGAGTCTCCTAGTATGTCAACTACAAATATAATGGAGAAATAGCCCATTCACAATAACAACAAAACATCTGGGAATAAAAGTAACAGGAAATTTCAAAGGAATAGAAAAGAATGCCTCAAAAAATAGCAGACATACTATAAACTCAGGTAGAAAGTAACTATATTTAAAAAGTAACTATATCTTATAATTAAGTATCTAAATTTAATATAATTCTAGCAAAAACCTTATCAGGATTCTATAATTAAATATATTTTGAATGGTAAAAAAAAAAAGAAATACAAAGCTATTAGAAGGGAATAGTAATTAAAACAGTATTGAACCACCACAAGATTAGTCAGGCAGATCAATGAAACAGAGAAGCAAGCCAAAACACAAATCCAGGTATAAATAAAATGTTGAGTATATTAAAAAAGAGGACGTTTCAAATAATGCAATAACACATCAGTTATTCAATAACTGGTATTTTCAAATAACTGAATATTTGAAAAATTAACTTATACTTTATTTCAAATTATAGACAAAAATTAACTATCAGATTTAACTTTAAATAAACACAAAATCCAAACAACTTTCAGGGAAAATATAGGTAAATAATTACATATTCTTGAAGTTAGGATGGTAACAAAGGCAAAAAACAAGTCAGAAAAGATCCATTAACTTAATTATATAAAAATTTAATTTTAAGTTTCCAAAGTAAAAGCTATTAAAAAAATTTAGAGGTAAGCTAGGATAAAATATGTAATAAATGACATTATAATAGATTAAATCTTAATATATAATTTTTAAAAATCAATGTTTAAAATATGAATACACTAATAGAAAAATTGGCAAAAATCAGGGTACCATTTGTTACCTACACATTTGGGTAATAACTGTAAGAACTGAAATACCCAGTGAGGTCAGCAATGCTGAAAATTCTGTAATTCTCATTCATTTTTGGCAAGAAGATAAAGACTGAAAATAATAGTACAACAAAATACTATCATTGGTTATTCCTAGGTAGTAAGCTTCTGGAGGATTGATTTTTAAATTCCCTTATCAATGTCATCTACAGTCTATAATAAACATGGTACTTTTGTCATGTTATTTGTTAAACAAAAAAAAAAAAAGAAAATTAAATTTTATCAATTCCCTAAAACTACTTGTTTTAAATTCAGTTTATTTATTGCTGTCCTTCTCAACATTACCTTAAGTCCCAAATCACTGGTTTGGAGAACAAATTTTAACTTCATTAGCTATACACACACACACAATAAAAAAGATCATGGGATAGAAAGATAAGAGTTATGCAGTACAGAAAACACTTAAGAATACCAAGTTATTTTAAATCCTATTCTAAGTACATTTCAAAGCTCCCCAGAAAACAGCAGGATTGAGTTACATGAATCTGATTCTAGGAAATGAGGCCCTGGACTCCCTTGCTAGACTTCAGTTGAACCAGAGTTATAAGAACATTCAGGGCTAATGTGACACTCAAAGCACATGAAATAAAGGAAAAAAAAAATAGATCAACTGGACTTCATCAAAATAAAAAACTTCATTGCACCAAAGGACATTACAAGAAGGTGAAAGGGGCCCACAGAATTGGAGAAAATATTTAGAAATCATATCTGATAAGAGTCTATAGCCAGAACATATAAAGAACTCCTATAACTTAATAACAAAAAAAAAAACGAACAGCCAATATAAAAACTGGGCAATGGTCTTGAATAAACATTTCTCCAAAGAAGATAAACAAACAGCCAACCTGCACAAGAAAAGTTGCTCAACATCTTTAGCCATTAGATAAATGTACATTAAAACCACCATGAAACACCACTTCCCACCCACCAGAATGTCAATAATTAAAAAAAATAATAATAACAAATGTTGGTGAGAATGTGGAGAAACTGGAACCCTTGTGCATTGCTGATGGAAATCTAAAATGCTACAGCCACTGTGTAACACAGTTTGGTAGTTCCTCAAAAAAGATAAACATAGACCCAGCAATTATGACCCAGCAATTCCACTCCTGGGTATGTTCCAAGAGACCTGAGAAAAGATGTTCAATTAAAGGCCTGTACACAAATGTTCACAGCAGCATTATTTGCAATAGCCAAAAAGTGGAAAAAGCCCAATGTCCATCAACTGATGAATGGATAAATAACTACGGCATATACATATGATGGAACATTATCCAACCATAAAAAAAGATATGAAATACTGATTCATGTTTCAACATGACTGAATCTTGAAAACAATATGCTAAAGGAAAGAAGCCAGATATAAAAGGTTGTATGATTCTGTTTATATTAAATATCCAGAACAGGCAAATCCATCAAGGCAGAATTTATATTAAAAGTTCCAGGGGACAGGAGTAGGGAAAGAAGCCCTTGTATCACAGTGGTTAAGCACTGGGCAGCTAACAGAAAGGTCAGTGATCTAAACTTACCAGTCACTCTGAGGGAGAAAAATGTGGCAATCTGCTTCCGTAAAGATTACAACCTTGGAAACCCTATGAGGCAATTCTACTCTGTCCTATAGGGTCACTATGGGTCAGAATGGATTCAATGGTAAAGAGTTGTTTTTGTTTTGTTTTTTCTTTTTTAAGAGTAGGGAGACTGTAGAGTAACCACTAATAGGTACAGGGATTTTTGGGGGGATAATGAAAACCTCTGGAATAAGATAGTGGTAATGGTTGCACAGCATTGTAAATGTACTAAAAGTTACTGAATCATATACTTTAATATTTTTAAATAAATATCCATTAATGGATGGATGGGAGCTCTGGTAGCATAGTGCCTAAGGCACTTGACTGCTAACCAGAAGGCTGGTGGTTCAAACCCACCAGCCACTCCTCGGAAGGAAGGTTGGGCAATCTACTTCCGTAGTGATACTACCTCGGAAACCCGAGGAGGAGTCGCTATGAGTCAGGGCCGACTCGACGGCACATAACAATAACAACAATAATGTATGAATGGATAACCAGTTATCCATTGGTACATACACACAATGGAATACTATGAAATGTTAAAGAACAATGAAGAATCCAAGAAACATCTCATAATGTGGATGAACCTGAATTTATTAAGCTGAACGAAATAAATCAATTACAAAAGGACAAATATTATATGAGACCACTATTATAAAAGTCAAGAAAAGGATTACACACATTAAGAAATATTCTTTGATGGTTACTATGGCTAGGAGGTGTTCTGGTTACCTAGTGCCACTCTAACAGAAGATACCACAAATAGGATAGCTTGAACAAACAGGAGTTTATTCTCTTACATTTTTGGAGACTAGAAGTCCAAGTTCAAAGTGCCAGGGTCTAGAGGCTAGGTGAAAGCACCTCATCCTTGGGCTTCAGCTGTGCCTCCTGCCCCTGGCCCATTGAAGCTGGAGGCTTTTCTATACTCAGGCAGCTGCTGGCTGCTGAGGCTGACAAACCAAAGTCAACAAGTAAAAAGACACAGTCCCAATATCACCAAACAACATGGCAGGCCATTAATTCAAGCCCAGAAAAAGTCCCAAGGTTGGCAGGGCATGGCAGGCTGCTGAACAATGACTTGGCTACATGCAGGTTTCAAGCATGCCAAAAAGCTGGAGACCTTCCTCAAAGTTGCTTCTTATAAAACCAAAAGCAGCCCATATCCCTAAAGCAGCTATTCAAAGCAGCCCACATCCCTAAAGCAGCTATTCAGCTGCTCCAGCAGATTCCACATGGAGTTAATTACCAATCTCACCATGGGGAATAACTACTTCCAACTGCCCAGCCACTCAACCAGATCCAGCCAACTGACATACAACCTTAACCATCACAGGAGGGGAATGAAGGGAAATTTTTAACTAGATAATAGAAATGTAAACTCAAAATCATAAAAAAGACCAGGCTGACTGATCTGATGAAGAATGGTAGAACCCCTGAGACTACAGCTCTTAGACACCCTTCAAGTCAGGAACTGAACTTAACCCCCTAGACTCAACTTTCAGCCAAACATAGACAGGCCTGTAAGGTGAACATAATAGGAGCATATGTACTCATTAGAACAATCAAGCATATGAGATCAGGAGGCCAGCATTTGTGCAGGGACAGAACTAGGAAGGCTGAAGGGGATGGGAAGGAAGAATGAAGTGAAGGATGCTGCTATTGTGTGGGGATTGCAGTAAATATCACAAAACAGAATGTATATGATTGTTGAATTGAAAACCAACTTGCTCTGTAAACTGTAAAAAATAACAATTTTTTTTTTTTTAAAAAAAAGCAATATACAATAAGGGGGAGTTCAGCACAATATGGCTGAGGCAAAGAAAGACACTGAAAGTTCATAAGAATTATAGACAACAACAGTAAATACCATTACATACACAATCCTGCAACATCAGTAATAAACTAAAAAAAAAATCAAACTTACTGCTGTTGAATCAGATCCGACTCATAGCAACCCCTCCTTGGGTTTCCCAGGCGGTATCACTACAGAATAGTAAACAATAATCTACAAGTGGATACACAGGCAGACATGCAAGCTGAACAGGTGTGGGTAAACAGAACTACATCCACAAACATACATATGTTTGGCAGAGGATATTTCTACACACATATTTGTATGTGCTGTAAATATATCTATATGTTTAGTAGAGCAAACAGGGGGCACAGTTAAGAAAACTTCTTGCAACAACAATAACAACAACAAAAAAACACAACCATTGCCATGGAGTCAGATCCAACTCATAGTGATCCTTCCTTGGGTTTCCAAGGCGGTATCACTGCAGAAGTAGATCACCTTGAAGGAATGAGTCACTGGGCTTGGAGGCTTAGGCCCACAGTCTCAGAGGACAGCTAAGTCAATTGGCATAACACAGTTTACAAAGGCAGTGTTCTACATTCTACTCTGGTGAGTAGTGACTGGGGTCCTTAAAACCTAGCAAGTAAGTGGTAAGTAAGTAAAAGGCAACTACGAAATAGGGGGCAAGATGGCGGACTAGGCAGAAGGATTGCACAGACCCTCTTCAACAAAGAAAAGGGAAAACAATTAACACAGACACAGAAGATAATCTTGGACCCCTGAGCCTTGAAGGAAAGGATGCAGA
>NW_006921640.1:10045467-10067352 GCF_000298275.1 Orycteropus afer afer
TCAATGACATGAGACAAAGTATATGTGAACTGCTGTATGAAAAGTGAATTTACTCTGTAAATCTTCACCCAAATCCTAATTAAAAAGAAAAAAAAAAAAGGCAACTACTGATCTCTCCTCATCCAGAGGGAAGAAGAGCGAAGAAAATCAAAGGCTCAAGGAAATATTTAGTCCAAAGGACTAACAGACCACACGAATCATAACCTAAACTACCCTGAGACCAGAAAAACTACATGGTGCCTGGCTACCACGACCAAGTGCTCTGATCAGGACCACAGAAGGTCTTAGAAAGAAAGGGAGAAACATGTAGAATAAAACTCAAAATTATAAAAAAAGAAAAGATCAAGCTTACTGGTCTGATAGAGACTGGTGGAACCCCTGAAACTGTGGTGTTTAATGGCCAAACCTAGAACTGAACTCATCCCTTAGGTACCACCTTGGAGCCAAACAACAGACAGTCCCAAAAAGTGAACAATAACACTTATGAGAAAAGCAGTCCTCAGAACAATTAACAGTTCAAGACCAAAAGGATAGCCTTTGTCCCAAAACAAAGCTTAGAAGGCAGGGAGAGCAGGGAGTGGCAGGAAAGAAGGAAAAATGGATACAAGGAATCCAGGGAGGAAGTGGGAAGAGGGAGGTGACATTGAGGGAATTGCAACTAATATTAGTATACAAAATGTGTATAGATTGTTAAATGGAAAACTAATTTTCTCTATAAACTTTTACCCAAACCATAATAAAAGAGGGAAAAAAAATATGAATTTTATGTATGGGAATTTGGCATCTATAAAGCAAGACCAGACAAGGACAGGATAGCTTTCTTTCAGAGGTTGTGGCAGAAATGGTTAGAAAGAGTCTTGGAGATCCCTACTTCAGACCATAGTCCATGATGACAACCTAAGATAGGTGACTGTGCAGGTAACCCAGCTGGTGAATGGTGAAGCCAGGACTACAGGCTGCCAGGCTTTACTGTGGGCTGCAACCAAGTCAATTCAAGCATCCATTAGCCCCACTGGCCAATGCTTTTATTGATGACTCCCTCACTATTTGCTTGTAGTTCATGATTTACACCAAGTGGGAAATTCACACAGTTATTACATCTCAGTAATCTTAGGAAAGCAAAAACATTCAACTGTGTGGATCATAACAAATCATGGATCACATTGAGAAGAACAGGAATTCCAAAACACTTAATTGTGCTCATGAGGAACCCATACATAGACCAGGCAGCTGTTGTTCAAACAGAAAAAGGGGACACTGCATGGTTTAAAATCAGAAAAGGAGTGTGTCAGGGTTGTATCATTTCACCATACTTATTCAATCTGCATGTTGGCATCAGGAGTAGAAGACGACTCATTAACAACCTGTGATATGCAGACAACCCAACATTACTTTTTGAAAGTGAAGATGATTTGAAGCATTTACTGATGAAGATTGAGGACTATAGTCTGGAGCAGAGATTACACCTCAACATAAAGAAAACAAAAATCCTCACAACTGGACCAATAAGCAGCATCACAATAAATGGAGAAAAGATTGAAGTTGTCAAAGATTTCATATTACTTGGTTCCACAATCCACACCAATGGAAGCAGCAGTCAAGCAATCAGATGATGTATTGCACTGGGCAAATCTGCTGCAAAAGACCTCTTTAAAGTACTGAAGAGCAAAGATGTCTCTTTGAAGACTAAGGTGCAACTCACCCAAGTCATGGTATTTTCAATAGCTTCATATGCACATGAAAGCTGGACAATGAATAAGGAAGACCAAAGAAGAGATGATGCTTTTGAGTTGTGGTATTGGTGAAGAATACTGAAAGTACCATGGACTTCCAGGAAAACTAATAGATCTGTCCTGGAAGAAGTGCAGCCAGAATGCTCCTGAGAAGCAAGAATGGCCAGACCTCATCTCACCTACATTGGTCCTTTGTTAGAATGGACCATTCCCTGGAGAAGGATATCATGTTTGGTAAAGTAGAGGGTCAGTAAACAAGAGGAAGACCCTCGATGTGATGGACTGACACAGTGGCTGCAATGATGGGCTCAGGTATAGCAAGAATTGTGAGGCTGGCACAGGACTGGGCAGTGTTTAGTTGTTGTACACGGGGTCACTATGAGTCAGAGCCAACTCAACAGCACCTAATAACAACAACAATCTTAGAAAAGCATGGGATTCATAGTGTCAGAGTTTCCCTCTGTTCCAATGATATTTGAAGACATTTCTTGGGTTTAAGAAAATGACAGGCAGAATATCACTTTAGGACACCTTCAGAAAGACAAAGCAAGAATCCTTTTTATGATCAGTTCAAAGAGGACACTGCAAAACAAAATAAGTAGGAACTCAGAACTTTTTTGCAATACCCGGTTGTTTGGAGATAAAATGAAGGAAAATAATTAGTATAGAAAGCAATTCATACACCACCATGATTAAGAAGCTCTCTAATCACATAGCTTGGGGTTTAAATCCTAGCTGCCCCTGGGTGTTAATTAGGAAGTTACCTTGCCCCCTTTACTTCCAGTATTTTTTTTCTATAAAATAAGGATAACAGTAGTACCTATTTTATAGAGTTGTTTTTGGATTAATGAAATAGTACACATAAACCATTTAGCATGGAGCCTATCCTGTGAGATCTATGACATTTGAATGGTATATAAAGCACTTTGCCTACAAAACTAAATTGTATCTTAGGCATTCACTAAATATCTGTGGCAGTGGATGTGAGTCACAACATAGCATGTTGGAGGAAATATGAACCAAGTCAGGAAATCTTGGTCCAAATGCTAGTTCTGGCATTTACTAAAAAGCAAGAGTTTGGAATGAGTCCATATACATCACTAAGTCTCAGTTTCCTTATTTATAGAAAGGCAATAATGCCTATCTTAGTGTTGGGGCAAAGTTTTAAAATAATACATTATGTACATTCTAAAATGTAGAATCTAGAATGTAAAAGCATATTCTAAAGTTATGTAATTCTACATATCTAATCAAGTTTTGCTGGTATAGGGCTGCAGTGGTACTGGAGAGCAAGAGACTTCAGTCCTAAAGTTGGGACTGTCACCTCAGTGCCATGGGATGAAGCACTGTTTTTCTGGGCATCACTTTCTTCACCTCCAGAATGATTAAACAATCATTATATCTCTTTTGAGATCTGACATTTTGTGGTAGGGTATGTTCAAACCCATTATCAATTCTCACATTCCCTTCTTTCTCAAGGAGAGAGGGACATTTGCACTACAGGTCCCTTAAGAACACCTGGCTGTACTTTCCCAGGACTGAGAAAACTGTCTGCCCTATCCCTAATTTCCATGGCAAAAAGCCATAAGTATGGGCAACAAGGCAATAATCAAGATGTCACAGCAAGATGTTGTCAATTGGACAGCAGGTTCAATAAGGTTCAATGACAGCAATTCTCCTCTCCTTCTTCGGGCTATAACAGGGTAAGATGGTAGAAGCTGTTTAGCTAGTAGGAATTTTCTTCCACTAAGATTCCAGGTGGAGAAGTCTAGCTCTCATCCCAAATGTAACCCTTCTTACTTCCTCTAACAACTAATTAATTGCAACACTATTAATTAAGCAATAATTTTTTAAATCATCAATGATTTATTAGAATTTAATTATATAATTAATTCAATAATCACCTGGAAAATCAAGGGCCAAAAATTATGGATTATCAGCAGCTCCATCCCTCCCCCATACTCTTTCCCCATTGAACCCAGGTGGGTCTTAGGTTTTTGGAATCCTGAACACACAAATGTTCATATGTTACATCTCCTGTTTTGACCAATGTGACTTCTAATGTATCAAATTATTGCCCTTGTTCTAGGCTCCCAGGCAAAGGTATGGAAGACTGTAACTATTGGGACTTCTCTATAGCTAAGATTACCACAGGAAGGAATTTT
The DNA here is from genome assembly GCF_000298275.1 of Orycteropus afer afer. Taxonomy (NCBI): domain Eukaryota; kingdom Metazoa; phylum Chordata; class Mammalia; order Tubulidentata; family Orycteropodidae; genus Orycteropus; species Orycteropus afer. The sequence goes on from NW_006921640.1 coordinate 10,049,366, forward strand.
GAATGGAAGAAAGACGACAGAGGAGAAGAGAGTGAATTCAGAACCTGTTTCCCCACAGAGGAAGAGAGACCTAGAGGTTGCTTCACCATGAGAATGGAAGGCAGGTATGGTATTATACATAAGATTAGGGCAGCAGAGGCACTGATACCTAGGGCTGGGAGAGAATCAACATGGGGAAAAGGGATGAGGACACATAGTGGGAGGGAATAGCAGAAAACATTTTACAGCCTTGGTAATTTGGCAAGTTCGGTACCTCTCTTGTATCATTCACATACTGGCACCTGCCCTGGAGAAAGGGGAGAATCACTTCATTGCCACTCTGGTCTACTCAAGATATTTGCTCCTAGGAGCAGGGCCTGGAAGAGATGCCATGATCCATTATCCCTGGCTGAATAACTAGCTCTCACTAAGCCATGTCTGGGATGGAATGAAGGGAATTTCTATGAGGAAGGCAGGAAGCTGAAACTCATAGGCACTGGCAAGGGAGAATTAGAACAGCAATGCTGCCCTTCTGCTCTCTATTCCAAAAGGCTCAAAGGTCCTTCACAAATGGGAATCAATTTAACTTCCCTCATCCAAGGAACCACAAGAAAAGAGAATAACAGGATTAGAAGTGTTCCTCTTCATTCACATCGACTATTCTGACTCTTTCCCCTCCCCAAACCTAACACCCCAGTATAAGCCTTTGCTGGTGCTAACCTGCTTATACCCAGAACCCTACTTCAGTTACTTCCAGCAAATGCAGACTCCATGCCTCCTCATGGTCCATGAGCCACTGGGTATCTTGGCTAAGGAAACTTGTTCCCTTCCTTCCTAAAGCCTTGCTAGATGAACAGCAGTATCCCTAGTAGCATTCATGGGCAAAGCTTCTTTTAACCATATCTGTAAATACAGATTCAGCGAAAGGAAAGGGCATTAGTCAGGCATCCCAGCATTTACTGACTCTAGCTCTTACCTTTCCCATAGAAATGCACTGAGATGTTAGCAGTCACTCACTCAAAACTAAGTAATGACTAGTCAATTCAGTCAAAATGGTGGGCCCAGCTGTGCTTCTGGAAATCACCGTATGTTATTGTGTTCTGTCAAGTCCATTTCCACTCACAGTGACCATATAGGGCAGACGAGAGCGGTCCCATAGGATTTCCTAGGATCTTTACAGGAGCAGATTGCCGTGTCTTTTCTTCTACAGAATGGCTAGTGGGTTCCAAATAACAACTTTTGGTTAGCAGCTGAGGGCTCCTTGATACCACCATGACGTACACACATACACACACACACATACATACATATATACATATAGGAGCTCTGGTAGCATAGTGCCTAAGGCACTTGACTGCTAACCACAAGGCTGGCGGTTCAAACCCACCAGCCACCCCTCAGAAGGAAGATTGGGCAATCTACTTCCATAGAGATATTGCCTGGGAAACCCAAGGAGGGGTCACTATGAGTTGGGACCAATTCGAAAGCAGTGAGTTTGGTTTTTTGGTTTTAGATATATACATACATATATGCCACTCCTCGGAAGGAAGGTTGGGCAATCCTACTTCCGTAGTGATACTGCCTCGGAAACCCAAGGAGGGGTCGCTATGAGTCGGGGCCGACTCGACGGCACATAACAACAACAACATACATATATGCATATATGGATATAGATATAGATATAGATATACACACACACACACCAAATGCCTTTTCTCTCTTGCATAGACCTGAAATATCTAAACAATGTAAGCACCAATCCAGGTAAATGCTCATACACCTGAATTAAAATAATCTCATAGTAACAGTCTTTGTAAGGCTAAATTGAAGATGAGAATTCTGGAGGGCTGCAGAAAGCCCAAGACAGAATCGCCCTTTACCACAAATATTCAGGCAAATGGTTCAAGGTTTGTTGAGGCTAAAATTGCCTTGGTTTTAGCTGGGTGTTAACTCTTCAAATCTCTCCTTCTATGTATACTAGGTATATAGTTTAGAATTTCCAACAAATTCAAGTAGTGGTCAAACAAGTAGCTCTGGTGATCAAACATCTAAGCTTCTTAATGGACAGGAAAGAGATGTGTTATTTAGTTCAGTGCAACTTAGCCTTTGAAACTTGAGTTTTAATTTACTGCCATTATTATGGAGTACCAAAAAAAAAAAAAAACCCAAACTTGTGTTTTAATTTACTGCCATTATTATGGAGTACCAAAAAAAACCCAAACTAACTGTCAGTGGGTCTGACTCATAGCAACTCCTCCTTGGGTTTCTGAGGTCTTATCACTACAGAAGTAGATTGCCCAACCTTCCTTCCAAGGAGTGGTTGATGGGTTTGAACCACCAGCCTTCTGGTTAGCAGTCACATGCCTTAGGCACTACGCCACCACCAGAGCTCTTTATATTACAGAGTAGACACTCATAACAACCCTCCCATATGCCATTTTATAAATGATCTCTTCACTATTTTTCACAACGTACTTATGTTCCCTCTAGGAAATTAGAATTATCAGCACAACTTGCTGCACATGAGGTTACCCACCCAATTATGAAGCTAAGCAAGCATTGCCCTCACCCAATGCATTCATAAAGGAAAGTGTTTCACATTCAGCTACTTAGGATTAGAAACTTGCTTCAATTGTCTGGTCACTTGCAACAAAGAGAATTTTCTGGATTTAAGTTCTTCTGGCTGACTCATAATAAAATATGTATATGAGATACCAAACAAAACAAAACAAAAGAGAGCTCTGGTGGCGTAGTGCCTAAGGCATTTGATCGCTAACCACAAGGCTGGTGGTTCAAACCCACCAGCCACTCCTCAGAAGGAAGACTGGACAATCTACTTCCAAAGAGACACAGCCTTAGAAACCCAAGGAGGGGTTTCTATGAGTCAGATTCCACTCGAAGGCAGTGAGTTTGGCTTACTCCCCAATAAATAAATCAAAGAACAGAGCTGGAGGGGGTAGCTATAAATTAAGTAATTAGTTCCCCCACCTTAGGACAATGATGGCAAATGCTTTACCTTCCTTAGAATTGTTTCTATAAAAGTCGAAAGCAGCAAAACTCAAGGCCACTTGAGGAAACAATAGCATCATTCTAGGGCCATTATCACCCACTCTTAATTTTCGTCTAAATCTTTCACTGTGTAAGCACACAACCTGAGTGTCAAATAAATGTTTGCTGAACTCCACAGTGACTATGTACAGCTCACTCCCAGCTACTCTGGAAGCCTCTTGAAGAGAAGAACCACTCTTGAAGTTTTTATTCCTAACCTTCCTGCCCTACAAGGCAAGGCACACAATACTCAATTATCACTCATTGATTTCTCATCTTCACAAAAAGCTGAATCCAATGGGGACAGAAGAGAAACAGCAAACCAGTATTAAAACATTTTGCACAATATTGATGAAGAAATTGAGGCTGGGGTGGGGGAAATGCATAAGTATGATGGTCACCTAGATAAAGAAAAAAACTGTGATATGGTAAAGGTACTGCACTTAAAATGCACACTGTTCATATTTGTCAAAAATGACCAATATTTTCTGAAATTAACCTTTACCAAATTGGACTTCTTTGTTTCCCCCATTAACAGTACAGGAGGTCTAATATTCTTTGACAATCTATTCAAAATATGAAGGTTTTCTGGGGGGTGCAGGGGGGTTCCTTTTCTTTTTTACCCTTTAAACATGATCCACTTAGTCTTCATCCCCAAAGTGCCTCCCAAATAAAGGCAGTGCGAGCGCTCTGGGAAGCTCTTGTTGAGATACTTAGCGGAACTTTGTTTTCCACATGGGCTATTGAGAAGCGTCTCGGTTTCCTCGGATGACTCCACATCCTCCCTGGTTCTTCTCACGCTGTGGACCGGAGTTAAGGGTGGTGAGATTCTCGTAGGCGCCCGGCAGCGGCGCTGACCATGGTGCTGGCCTCCGATCTCGGGACTAGAGCGCGAAAGACTCCCGAGAAGGTGCAGCCCGAGAGCGCGAAGAGCCATGCAGGGAGCCGCGGTCCAAGCCCCGACCCCTTCTGACCCTAGGGGACCTTGCGGGGCTTCACGCGAACCCCTCCTCTGCACGCTCGGAGCTGCATCAAAAAAGGGTGGGGCATCCAGCCACAGCTGCAACTGGAAGCCGCCCGGTAGGATTTAAGAAGAATGAAAGCGCGGCCCACCACTCTCCACGCGACCCTGAGCCCGGGATCGACCGATGCTTTAGCCTCCACCCTCCACTCCCCACCTCCCAGATCCAGGGAGCTGCGAGCAGCCTTTGTGGGCGTACTGCCGCCCACCGACGAGACTCTCCGCACCCTGGGCGTTGTAGGGTGGGGGTGTGTGTGCGGATGCATAGAGCCAGGATTAGAGGAGAGCAGGAAAGAGGGCACCCTCGGATTCTCGGGTCTCCACAGAGCTGGGAGGGGGAGGGCAACTCCCACGCGCCCCGTCCTTCGTCTCCAAGGCCTTCCCATACCAACCTGGTCGTAGATGTTCTGCAGGGCTTCCTTGCCCGAGGCCCGCCGGATTTCCACCTTCCGGCTGGATTCAACAGATGGCTCCCCGCCGGCACGCCGGCCCTGCCGGGAGTACGGCGGCTGCGGGTCCGGACCCAAGTGGGCGACATCCCGCTGTTGAGCCACCACTTGCCCCGAGCCCCGGCCCACCGACAGCGAGTCGAAATCGATGGTCTTGTTCTCCGAGGACCCTTCCACCGGGCAGAACATGCCACAGAATTTCTGCCGGGGCTTGGGGCTACCTGAGCCCAGGTTTTTAAAAAAGGCAGGGACCTCTTCGTCCTCTGCCGGCTTCCCGGATTGCTTCCTCTCCGCCATGGCGCGAGGGCTTGAGGAAGGGTCCTCTCAGTCCGTCCGTCCCTCTGCCAGTCCCTAAGTCTCCCTCTATCTGTGCAAAAATCCCCTGGCTGCTGCCGCCGCCGCCGCTTTCTGCCTACCGCAAGGTGTACAGAAAGGAAGGAGGGCTTTCCAGAGGGCTATCCGCCCCTCCCAGCCCCTCCCCCTGGCCCTGCTTTCTCTCCCTCCCTGCCCACGCCCCCTGCCGCCGCGCCCGCTCCAGCTATCCGCAAAGTTCGGTCGGGGAGGGCGGGTGCTGCGGCTGCGGGAGCCGAGAGGGAACCAGTTCCTGGCAGCCACGCAAGGCGGGTAGACTCAGGCGGGGCACAGGGCGGGGCGGGGCGCCAAGGAGCGGCGGGGAGGGCAGCACAGCCCAGAGCCCCACGCTCCGGAAGTGAAGCGGACAGACCACCGGCTAATGGATGCCGAGCGGAGGGCCTGCGGACCGCTCTAGGGCGCCAGGGTAAGTAAGGGCTGGGTACGCAGAAGTGGGGACCTGAGGACGCAGCCTCGGGGCCCCCTTATCTCCACCTGCCTGGCTTAGGCGCCTGTCCTCCACCGCATTGCGGAGATAGGCCAGGAGCTAAGGGGATCTTTCCCCTTACCTGGGGTGTAAGCTGATGGATGGGAAGAAGGAAACAAGTTGGCAGGCGTCTGGACAACTGGGTACGTGAGGAGTGTCACTGGGGATAGGGAAGGGATGGCACTGGCAGTGCCAAGAGCGGGGGGACATCTGAGGCGCGGAAAACCGAAATCTTAGTTAGCCTTGGTGGGCTGCCGGGAGTAGATTGAAGCGAGGACATTCTTGTGTGGTGCATCCCCAGGGGTGGGGGGCTCACAACATGGCGGGGAGGAATGCAGAGGGGCGTAGCAAATGAGGGAGTATATGCAGACATAGGAGACCTGGTGGCGCAGTGGTTAAAACACTTGGCTACTAACCAGAAGGATGGCGGTTCGAACTCACCAGCTGCAACGGTAGAAAAAAGATGTGGCAGTCTGCTTCCCTAAACATTACAGCTTTAGAAATCCTATGGGGCAATTTTACTCTATACTACATGGTCGCAATGAGTCAGTTGGAATCCATTCGACGCCAGTTGGTTGGTATGTTTTGTTTTTGAGAGAGAGAGATAGGTCTAAGGTCTATGGGAGTATAGCAAGGAGCGCACTCTACAAATTCCAACGCCGCCACTGGTAAAAACAGAGGGTGTAGACCCACTGTGTTACGTGAGGGCTCCAAGTACTAATTTTGCGCCACGCCGGGCCAAGAAGAGTGTCTTGAATTGGTATTTTCCACTGCCCGGTTGGAAAGGGGAAAGCAGGCAGAATAAAGCCCACTCCCGAAATTTGCAGCCCCTCCCTGCGCCCCAAGCACCCCCGCCCCCCGCGCCTTGTCTCCCCCGCCCCGTTAGCGCACTGCGCCATAGCCAGGCCAGGCACTGCGTGTCTGTGGCATTAGTGCGCGCGCGCGCGTGCGCGAGTCCGCTGGGGATTAGGGCGTGGGGTCCGCGCTGTGAGAGAGTGCAAAAAATGGTATGGGAACAGGAGGGGCGGAAAGTGCGTGGAGGTGTGGTGGGTATAAGTATGTGAGTTTTCCAACCATGACCACCGGATTGATGAGCAGCAAGGTGGCATTTTGATCTGTGTCAGTAACACGGTCATTTCTTACCTTCCTCCCCCCCCCCAACACACACACCCCCCGTGCTCCCTCTCCACAATCAATCCTTGCCTCTGATCAAGTGCAGCCCCGCCTCTCTTCCCACAGTTGCAAAATTCTGCGGAAATGATGCCCACCTTCTGGAGGCTCAGAAGGGATCTGCGCCTGCTTCAGTAACCAGGGTGGGTTTGGGCTAAGAGAGGCAGTTTCCCGTACGGCGGCTGCGCCAGGCACTCCAGTGGGCCAAGGATTCAGTCCGGTTGTCAACCCTTGCCCCTGAAAAGATTAAGTGCGAATTTTCACCATTGTGAGTCATGTTTGACAAATGAGGTTAAATTTGGAGAACCACCAATCACAGTTTGAAGATGCGCCCATCTTTGGGGGGAAGGAATTTCTTAATAAGAAAGGGAAAATGAAGAAGAATTTACATGTCGAGCGGGTGAGGGACTGAGTCTGGCATTATGGATTTAGCACTAGATTAGACTTCATTTGAATGAAGTGCCTTCACGTGAGTTAAATAATTTCCTACTGTTAGCAACACTGTTAGATGAATGGGACAAATTTACTGTATTTTCCAAATGAGGAAACAGATTTAAAGGTAGTCAGGAACCTTGTCCAGGGTGACATATCTAACTAGCTGATGAAGTATTGGGGCGGGGGCAGAAGCGGGTCTTCCACCTGAAAGTCTAATAATTCCTTTTCCAGTTTATCCTACTGGTTCTGTTTATGTGAGAAAATAGGTTTTTACATTTTTTCCGTATCCAAATATTTTCACCCATGGCCCTACTGGGTACCAAGCATGTTTCACTTACTGTCTTTATTTGAAAGTCACATGTAGGTAGGGTCCTTGGGGCTGCTGGGGATAGGGTCAAAGTAGCATTTTATTTTACTGGCCCTCTGACACTTATGGTGCCTTCAGCACCTCCCAGAAGGACTCAGGAGATGTGCCTGCAACAGGAGCAGCTGCTGTTCTAGATACAGGTTGGCATCGTGGCATAGGGACCTCACTCAGATTGATGGAGATTTTCATGCCAAGGGGAAAATGATTTTAACACCCTGGTCACTTTGAGTTGGAATCAACTTGATGGCAGTGGGTGGATCTCTATATTACATTATTTTTAGATATTCGAACAATTTCTAATTGGATACTTTTAATCAAAGAAGGGAAGCAATTCAACAGCTCTTTAGTAGATCTTCTAAATTGCAAAAGGTTGTCATGTTTTTAATACGTGCAGTAACAGTCTTCATCACTGGATATTACATCATAAAAACACATCATTATTGTTTCTATGTAACAGGGCATCTTGGCTTGGCTGGAGGTAAGACTCAGATACATAATCGTGTGGAGTTGGGTGACACCTTCCTGTGCTAGAAGCTGAATAAGCTCTCGATCCTCAGAACATTCTGGAACGTATAAACAGGTATCTAGCCACCTCTCTTGATTTCGTCCTTTATGTGGGAAAGATCTTGAATCCTGTCCACATTTGGGGTTTAGATAATGATTGACATGTCTGATGAGCATACAGTGGGGAAGCTGGAATGCAGAGGGTTCTCAAGAGAAAAAAAAAAAGTCACTATAAACAAAGAAGAGGTCTGACAGAGTAAGCTAGACACAGGTGTAATCTAAGAACCCCTGGTCTACCCCCACTTCCTTCCCAAACTAGAATATGTATGCTTCCTGGAAAGGAAAGAGCTGTATGGTAAAACTGAAAATTGTTTCACTAGGAGTCCAAGCCACTCTACTGTGAGACTTCTTTTCAGGAGTTCAGGGTGCCAGTGTGGAAAGTGTTTCACCGCTGAATAGAGACCAAGAGCCATTGGTGAAAGCAGCTGTTCCAGGTGTCACAGTGATCAAAGAAAGGTCCGCACCGCCACGTGGCTACCAGCATCACTGAGAGAAACAGCAAGAGGACTTCAGAGCCAAAGGCAGTGGCTCTATATAAGTGAGACCCAACCTAGCCATCTTGGGTCAGTTCTGGAGACATTACAGGAGGTGCTGAGTTTGCCTCTGGGCAAGTAAGGGTTACTGGTCCAGAATACTTTGAGAACACTATTAGGGTGACTTGACCTAGGACCCATTCCCTAGGCCATCTGGGATTTTTTTTTTTTTTTTTTTTAAATCTAAGGCAGTGCATATCTGCACCACAAACTAATTGGTACCCTTAAGAGTTAGAGCGAGTAGATATTTGAGACAATGGCACTGGCACTGTTTGAGGACTGGTGTGGGATAATGAGTGTGGATACTCAGAAATCCCTGATGGTTATGGGGATACCAGTGGACTGTGATGAGGCTGAGATTCAGGAGGTTCTTCAGGAGAATTTAAAGTCCCTGGGTAGGTATAGACTTCTTGGCAAAATATTCCGGAAGCAGGATAATGCCAATGCTGTTTTATTAGAGCTTATGGAAGATCTCGATACCTCAGTGATCCCTAGTGAGGTGCAGGGAAGGGGCGGTATCTGGAAAGTGGTCTTTAAGACCCCTAACCAGGACACTGAATTTCTTGAAAGACTGAATCTCTTTTTAGAAAAAGAGGGGCAGACGTTAGCAGGTATGTTCCGAGCCCTTGGGCATGAAGGAGTTTCGACAGGTGCCGTCCCCTCCATATCCCCAGACTTATTGGCCAATTTGGTGGGACAGGCAATAGCACATGCCCCTCAGCCTCTGCTACCCATGAGATACCGAAAACTGAGAATATTCTCAGGCAGTGCTGTTCCAGCCCCAGAGGAAGAACCCTTTGAAATCTGGTTGGAACAGGCCACCGAGATAGTCAAAGAGTGGCCGGTGGCAGAGGCAGAAAAGAAAAGGTGGTTGATGGAAAGTCTGCGTGGCCCTGCCCTGGACCTCTTGCATATAGTGCAGGCAGACAACCAGTCCATAAGCATGGAAGAATGCTTGGAGGCATTTAAACAAGTGTTTGGAAGCCTGGAGAGTCGCAGGACCTCACAGGTTAGATATCTGAAGACCTATCAGGAAGAAGGCGAGAAGGTCTCTGCCTATGTGTTACGATTAGAAACCTTGCTCCGGAAAGCTGTTGAGAAGCGTGCCATTCCTAGAAATATTGCAGATCAGGTCCGTTTGGAACAAGTCATGGCGGGGGCGAGCCTTAGTGAAATACTTTGGTGCAGGCTTAGGGAGCTGAAGGATCAGGGACCACCTCCCAGCTTCCTAGAGTTAATGAAGGTAATACGGGAAGAGGAGGAAGAAGAGGCTTCATATGAACATGAGAATCTTGAAGATCCAGATGAGGGAGAAAGCTATGGCCAGTGGGTTAACCCAGCCGATGCTTAAGCACCAACTTGGAGAAGGATCACAATAGTGGGCCTAGGGACACTCACTTTACTAGACTAAGTAAGACCTTTTCAATATATATATATATTTTTTTTTCTTTAGTGCATTGGATTGAAATCAAGAGCCTCAACCCAAATCTTAATTCTTCTTTCTAAGAAAAAAAATACCTGAGGGTTTCTTAGACCCTCCATAGATTATTAATAATAACAAAAGATAACATTCCAACTATTAGATCATAAGCTGAAAGGAATCTGAAATACCAGTACTTCAAGTTTCCTTAAAATACACCAAAATTTACCCATAAAGAGAAGAAATAATTGATGTTTGAAAAAATATTTTTTGTAAAATATTTGAAAATCTAAGCTGTTTGACTTATCAGATCTTTTCCTTTCTCCAATCAGCTAATTCCTTGTGAATACCTAGTATCGTGAGGCACTTTACAGGAAGGTATAAGAGTCATAAACCTACCAAACATGGGTCATGTCCTCAGAGAGTTTACAGTCTGGAGGAGATGGCCTAGATGTGTGAAAGTGAAATAACCATAAGTGTAAATAATTAGCTCACAGCGCCAATAAAAATATTGCCAAATGAATACTACCCTTAGCCTTTAGGTTTCTTTCTTCTCCTTTTACTTGGGAAGCACGCCTCTAACTTCCCTGTGAGGTGTCTGGACAGTTGGCCCCAGAGCTAGGCACTGTCCTAGGACCTGAAGACAAAGGTGACTCCACCTGATCCCTGCTTTAGAGGTCTGCCACCTGAGTGGTATCCTCAAAGAATGGGTAGACATTTGAGGAGACCAAGCAGGAGAGTGAAAATGTGCAGGACATATTAGTTAGGATTTAGTGAGCAAGTTAGAGAGGAAGGCTTTTAGTCGTGACAAAGGGCAAATAGGAGAGGAAAGAAACTCACATTTATTGAGGGCCTACTATGTGTCAGATGTTTTACGCATATCTCATTTGATGTGTACAACAACCTAATGTGATATCTTTTTGCTCTTTTGGAAAGAGAAACAAATTCAGGTGGTTAAGTGGTCTTTTCAATGTCAAAATGCTAAGAAGTAATAGAGGCTAAGACTGTCTGACTCGTGTTAATCCATTCTCCACTGATAGAGCTTTTCGGATTGTGTTTGGCAAAGATTTTTTTCCTTCCACCTGTTCCATCTTTAAAGTGTATTTGTTTAAGCCCATGATGAATAACAGGTAGACTCAAATGTGTTGGTAACTAAATTTTAGCACTTTGGCATTCCCCAACAGATTCACTTGTCTTTCCAAAATTGACTCATTCTTATGCAGACCTCAGAACAAAGCTTGTTTTGCAGTATCTGAGCACATATTTGAACTTCTTTTCCTTGTTCATTGAGTAAGGAAGCTGTCACACTGCATGAATGCTTAAATCAGGTCCGTGTGTCTTGTTGTGTAAAGTGTGCTAGTACATTTATATGAACATCATTGAATTAAATGCCAGGCACCACTTCAACACAGCTGATGTGTAGCATCACGATAACTTTGTGTGTACAAAAAACAAGTTACTTCTCTAAACATCACTTTTCCTCATCTGAAAAATGTATTGGGTTGTTGTTAGGATCAAATGACATAATGCCTTTTAAGCACTTAGCATGTTATCTGGACCATAGAAAGCCCTCAATAAGTTTAGACTCATTATTTCCATGATGCTTATTATCTGTCCAATGCATGCTTTGTTTATTGTTATAACAGTTGTGCAGTGAGAAGTAAATATGTAATCTGTCATTTGACTTGTGATAACATTGCATTAGAAACCATTTTAATTCTTATTGTATAAGTTTAAGTGCTTGTTGCCTTTTATATTTGTGATAAGTGTTCAAACAGTTGTTAGTGATTTGAGTTGGAAACAATAATTTACTTTCTGGTTGTGGATCATTTTAACTGAGTAGTATCCTGAGAGTGTAAGAAAAGCATTTTTTTAAAAGGTACTATTTGTGATTGTTTATCTTTCTAAGTTACACATTTTCTCAATATTTTTCAACCAAAGTGATACTAATTGTCTTCCATTATACTCTGATTTCATGTGCTTTTGTAACCATGAAAATGACCTCATTGTTCTCATTTACCTAACGTATGTAAAGTAAATGTTATAAATGTGAAGTTATAAAATAAATACATGCTAATAAAAATCTGCATTTTTTCTGTTTCATGTATTGTGGTTCTATGTAAACTATTGCTTGAAGAATGAGTTTCACTCAAAAAAAAGTCTTGAGAGGTAAGGTTATAATAACAAGCTGAAGTCAAAAGTTCTGGAACTCCTCTAGGAAAGAAAATTTGAGAGAAAAATGTTAGGATAAGAATAATTGGGCTTGCTCCCCAGGGATAAAAGAGCACTCAGTTCACCCGTCATTGATTTCCCTTTCAAAACACACACACAGAAACCACAGATGGAAGCTAGTTCCCTCAGAAACCTATAACTCATTTGCTTAGAAAAGTAAGCATTCAGATAAAGTCATCAGCCTCTCTTCAAAAACCGAAACCAAACCCACTGCCATCGAGTCCATTCCAACTCATAGTGACTTTATAGGACAGAATAAAACTGTCCCATAGGGTTTCCAAGGCTGTAAATCTCTACAGAAGCAGACTGCCTCATCTTTCTCTCACAGAACAGCTGATAGGTTCGAACCATCAAACTTCTGCCAAATGCCTTAATCACTGTACCACCAGAACTCCCTACCTCTGTTCAACCAAGGGTGAAATGACCTGAAGAGGGAAGTTTGTGTTCCTGGGCTGTATCCACCATTTACTGTATGGATGTGCAAATGAAAAAATTCTTTGTGCTGTTCATGCTCTTAAAATTTCTGAAATGCTATGGATGGTCATTCCTTATTGGGCCACATGGCATTGTCCATCAGTCCACTAAAAGATGAGGGTGCTGAGGGATTCTTATCCTTCCCCAATCACTTGGGCAAAAACTTCTTAGGTGATTGGTCTCACCATAAACTTAATTTGACTCCACTCCTGACCCACGGAGACTGAGGCCTCCATGAACCACTTCTGAGTATAACTTTCCACCAGGGTCTCCGAACCCAGAGTAATGGATACAATTACCGACTAGATCATCAGCTCCCTGCATCTTCATGCTTTCAGCATCACCTGACCTCTCTCCCCGTACCAGCCAGTCCCACCAAGCCTCATCCTGTTGTCTTCTGCTGTTCATTCCAAATGCAAGACTATGATCATCAGTTCTCTTCTTACATCTTGCTGTACTTCTTCCCAGATGCTGATATTTTGAGACTGTCCAATATACCCTTTGGAGATTTATAGATACAGATATTTTAACCAGTGAGTGAGGAGCATGATCATTGAGAAACACTCACCTGCAGGGTCTACTTAAGACTGAGACTGCATCAGGATTACTGAAACCCTTGCCACCACAAGTAGGCTAGCAAGCACTGAGTAATAAACAAGGAGCAGAAATGTGAAGAGAAATGTTTTCTGAGGTGCTGGTACTTAGTGAAGGCCAGATGTTGAGAGTGGAACAGAACACAGAAAATCTTTCCAGCAATGCAAGACTCAACCTAAGCGGAACACCAGAGGAATCTGAAATTTGTGGTGCATTGTAGGTAACAATAGCAACAACAACACTAAACCAAATTTCTGACAAAATTGATTGAATCCCACATGTTAATTGCCTAGGTAAAGAAGTGTGCCATTTCCAGGCATAAACACTATTGCCTTCCTTTCTGCTATATTACACATGATATCCAGTATCTGATAAAAACAGAAGAGCAAGAAAAAACAACCCATTATTCTAGAGGTATGAATCAACAGAATAGACACAGAGATGAGCCACAGGTTGGAATTGTCTGACAGAGAATTTACATGAGTATTAATATATTAAAGAATCTAGTAGGAAAGATATAATAGCTTATATTATCAGAGTCTTTACAGAAAACCCTGCCACCATATTCCCTTAATTGAAATCTGGTTCTTCTCCTGGTATTCTGCTGTCTTGGAAGCCCCTTGAGTAGAAGCCACTCAATCTCGCCAACCTAAGGAGAAATTGTAAAGTAGGGTTGCAATTCTTTTTGCTCACCATCATCATTTCTTCACTTGGAAGTACATTGGCTTCTTCCTGGCACACCTTCATACACACTGTCCCACCTTCATCCCCACCACTCACTGTGGAGTCTTGAGAAAACTAGACCGGTTAATAGTAAAGGAAGCCAGCAGTGCAGCAAGGGGCCCAGTTAGGACTTGGTCAGGTTAAGTGTTACCTAAAGCAACAGAGTAGGAAGAAAAAGATAATATAAGCCCTGTTCAAGGGAGTCCTTCAACTCAAAACTGGGACAGCAAAAAGGGTTAGAAGCTAAAGTTTTTAAGGAGGATTCTAAAATGAAACATAAATGAAAGACTTTAAGACAAATAAGGTCAAAAACATTCAAGATTTGTTATATGTTGGCCACTAGCATAAGCTTTAGGAGCTCTGGTGGCATAGTACCCTAAGGCATTTGACTGCTAACCAGAAGGTTGGCAGTTCAAACCCACCAGTCACTCCTCGGAAGGAAGATGGGGCAATCTGCTTCCGTAGAGATACTGCCTCAGAAACCCAAGGAATGGTCGCTATGAGTCAGATCCAACTCGATGGCAGTGAGTTTGGTTTTTTTTGGTTAGCATATGCTTTGGGTGGTTTAAAGGGATAGCATCAAGCCAGGCATCCTTCATCCTCTTCCTGTCAGGGTGGACTAGAAATTCCTTGAGTTTTCCCAGGGAAAATGTGTACACATTGAGAAGCTCTATTGGAGTGAATGATGATTCCCAAAGATGGGCATTTCAGAAGATAGCCTTCCCAGTGTGCCAGGTCAGAAGTTGTCCCTGGTCCACACCTACATTACACAACTCCCCTGCTGTGTCCAAGTGCTCCTGACATCCCAGATGGGCATTTTCTTAAAAACTAGAGTAACTCCAGAAATGTACACCAAAATCAATTTTCTCATAAGAAACAAGGTATAGTATTTCACTCTTGCTTTCAGGACACCAGCTGTAGCTGCCTATTAATTGTCTGGGCTGATCTAAACAGCAGCTGTGGTGTTTTCCCATTCTACCCCACCCCCATTAAGGGAAAAATTTACCAAAGGGGAGGAGTTACCTTATTGAGCAGTTGTGATGAGGCTGGCAGCCACTGCAGGTAGTCCCCAGAAATAGCAAGGGAAGCTTATCTCCATCCCATTCATCCATAGACCTGCCCCTGTTCTGCATAGTCATGTTTGTCTGATGACTACCCATCATACTGCACTGCCTGGTCACATCTCATGCAAGAGCGTTAGCCTCTGATGACACTCACTGAGCGTGGGGACCCTGCCATTCCGAAGAGTGGCAAGTAGAATTTTAAAAACCTCTAAATAGAATGCTGCTGCATGAGTCTAAGGGAAACTAAATGTCTGACAATGTGTCCTCAAATGACCAGATAACATCATCAGGTCAACGGGATAGGGCAAAAGAAGGATAGAAAATAGAGTTGAGGTAGAAAGAAAATATAGTTGAAAATCAAGTCAATGGAGTTCATGGGTCTTGATTTGTATATACACAGATAACTGGGTTCTGAGAGAAGACTCAGCTGAATCTCCTACCAGGCTGGTCTTTCTAAGTACTAGTTGGCCTCAGCTTTAAGTTAAACATTTAGGGAAGAATACTCGTCCTCGAGTTGATTCTGACTCATGGCAAGCCCTTGTGTATCAGAGCAGCACTGTGCTCCACGGGGTTATTCAGGGGCTGGTATTTCAACCAGTATTTGGTATTTCAAGATTCCAGGCCTTTCTTCCAAGGCAACTTTGGGTGAACTCCATCATTTCACTTGGCAGCCAAGTGCATTAACTCTTTACACTATCCAGGAAAAAAGTCAAAATACCTTCTTTAGTAATTTGTACATCCTTTAAGTATTGACTAGCTGCCAGAGTTATACTACATGAATGCCTTTGAAGAACTAAGATACAAATCAAAGTCTATGGTTAGTGTTCAGGTGGCTAGATAGACCACAGAGGCAGAATATTTTTCTGAGTAACAGTGGTGAATGGGGAAGAAAAGATTTAGGGCAGGGAATGACTGCTGCTATCTTGAGAATAACATCTACCCATATCATAATGCCAGGGCCATTTCCAAGTTTGGGGTGATTTATGGGTCTAAAACTAATGTAGTTCCCAAGCTCTGTCATTGCCTTATAGCCTACAAGTTGCACTGTGGGGTGAAAACAAGACTTCAGGGCTCCCGCAGGCCATATTCAGACTCTTGGATAAAATGAAAACCAAACCCACTGCCATCAAGTCAATTCCAGCTCATGTTGTTGTTATGTGCCGTCAAGTCAGACCTGACTCATAGGGACCACTCCTTGGGTTTCTGAGACGTTATCACTACGGAAGTAAATTGCCCAACCTTCCTTCCAAGGAGTGGCTGGTGGATTTGAACTAACAGCCTTCTGGTTAGCAGTCAAGTGCCTTAGGTATTATGCTACCAGAGCTCCCATTCCAGCTCATAGTGACCCTCCTTGGATTTCCAACACTGTAAATCTGGAAGGAAGGTTGGGCAATCCTACTTCCGTAGTGATACTCCCTTGGAAACCCAAGGAGGGGTCGCTATGAGTCGGGGCCGACTTGACGGCACATAACAACAACAACAACAAATCTTAACAGAAGTTGATTGCCCCATCTTCCTTCCAAGGAGCAGCTGGTGGATTTGAACCACTGACCTTCTGTTAGCAACCAAATGCCTTAACCACTACACCACCAGAGCTCCTTTCAGACTCTTGGGTAGGCTTTATTAAATCATTAAAGGCGTATTTTGGCAGAGGTATAGAATCCATAGGTCACACTTCCCCAGTGGGACCACTAGGTCTTATTAGCAGCTGAACTACTTGGGAACTCTTTCTCCTTGACCAGGCTTGTCTGCAAGTTCTTTAATACTTCAGAATTCAAAATGGCATAGATCTGAGAGGTATTCCACTGGTAATCAGAATTTTGGGGGCTCAATTTAGGAGCCCATCAAAGTTGTAATTCAGAGTATATGTACACATCTACCTCCTCTATTCTCTGGGGCTGTGGTGTTTTCCAGGAATGGGCAGCATATACCTGAACTGGGCATCTACTTATGACATGGGGAGAGCCCCGGGATGAGAACTAATACAGATTGAGGACTAAGAACAGGAACAGGGGAGATCATGCTTATCATCCCATTCCTGAAGCCTCTAACCCACATCAGAATCAAAGGATAAAGCATTAGAAATTAAAACCTAGAAGTAGATGGAAATTAAAATTTAGAAATGCAAGGATGAGAGTAAATAACCATAAGCAGAATAAACATGAAGAAAGCCACACATAGGCACATTATAGTCAAATGGCTATAAACCAAAGATAAAGAGAAAATCTTGAAAGCAGTCAGAGAAAATACAGCATACAGTATATAGAAGAATCATGATAGGAGTGACTGCTGACTTCTCTTGAGGAACTATGGTGTTCAAAAGGCAGGGGAGAAACATTCTTACAGTATGAAAAGAAAAAATAGATAAAACTATCAACCTAGAATTTTATAACCAGTATAAAAATCCTTCAAAAATGAAATAGTGAAAATAGATAAACAAAAGAATTTGTTGCCAACAGACCTAAACTACAATAAATATTAATGGAAAGTTCAGGCTAAAGGGAAATGATACAATTGGGAAACTTAGAACTTCAGGAAAGAATGAAGAGCATTGGGAATAATGAATATCAAAAACCAAACTCACTGCTGTTGAGTCGAATTGACTCATAGTGACCCCTCCTTCAGTTTCTGAGGTGGTATCTCTACAGAAGTAAATTGCCCAATCTTCTTTCACAGGAATGCCTGCCTGGTGGATTTGAACCACCAGCCTTCTGGTTAGCAGTCAAATACGCCTTAGGCAGTATGGCACCAGAGCTCCTATGGGGAACAGTAAATATAAAAGATATTTTTCATCTTAATTTATTTAAAATATATACATTTGCCTAAAGTGAAAACTATAATGTCATCTGGGGTTTATAATATATTAGAAATAGTACATATTAAGGAGCTCTGGTGGTATAGTGGGTAAGACATTTGGCTGCTAACCAGGTGGTCAGCAGTTCAAACCCACCAGCTGCTCCATGGGAGGAACATGAGGGAATCTACTTCTGTAAAAAGATTTACAGCCTTGGAAACCCAATGGGGGTCACTATGAGTCACAATCAACTCGGTGGCAGTGGGTTTTTTTTTTTTTTTT
>NW_006921640.1:10067517-10073024 GCF_000298275.1 Orycteropus afer afer
GATTCAACTCAATGGCAGTGAGGTTTTTTATTATTATTATTATTTTGAGTACAGACATAGCATAAAGGACAGTGGGGGAGGGGATGATTTATGATCCTATGTGAATGCAAGTTTTTAGATTTTGCATGAAATGGTACAATATTAAATCTGAGAAAATGAATTCCTAGAAGAATGGAAAGAGAAGTCCTAAAGCACCCCTCAAAAAATAAGGTAAATATGTGTAAATACAATTCCAAAAGATAAAAAGGAATCTAAAATATATTCTAATGAGGCACACACGCGCGCACACATGCACGCACACGCGCACGCACACACACACAAAGGGGAGAAGGAATATGAGGAATAAGAAATGTAGTGTATTCACATAAAACAAGCTGTAAATGGTAGACTTAAATCCAACCAAATCAATAATTTTAATAAATGTTAATGGACTAAACACTTCTATTAAAGGTAGAGATTGTCAGAATATTTTTTGTCAAGGAAGCCCTAACTATATATTGTCTATTAGGGACATGCTTTAAGTATACTCAACTCACTGCCATGGAGTCGGATCCAACTCATAGTGACCCCTCCTTGGGTTTCTAAGGCAGTATCACTACGGAAGTAAATTGCCCAACCTTCTGAGGAGGGCTGGTGGATTTGAACTGCCAGCTTTCTGGTTAACAGTTAAGTGCCTTAGGCACTACACCACCAGAGCTCCTGCTTTAAGTATAAATATACTAATATATTGAAAGTAAGCACAGGAAGGCTAGAATGCTTACATTAATATCAGAAAACATAGACTTTAAGGGGGAAAGTATTACTAGGTGAAAAAGAAAATTTTGTAATGATAAACATAAGGGATAATTCAGCTGACAGCTGGAAGATACAACAATCATAAATGTGTACGTGCCTAATATCAGAGTTTCTAACTACATAAGTGATAATTGAGAGAACTAAAGTGAGAAATACACAACTTTACAGTCATAATACAAGGTGTCAACAATGTTCTCAGCAAATGATGAAATAAGACAAAGACATATTAGTAAAGAAATGGATGACACAAACTATGGTACGTACAAACAATGGAATATTATGTAGCACTAAAGAACAATCATAAATCTGAAAAACATCTCATAGCCTGGATGAACTTAGAGAACATTATGCTGAGTGAAATTAGTCAGTTACAAAAGGACAAATATTGTATGAGCCCACTATTGTCAAGAAGTCAATAAAAGGGTTTCACAAAAATAAAAGAAAGAAATATTCTTTTATGGTTATCAAGGGCAGGGGAGGGTAAACCACTAACTAGAGAGTAATCAAAAGCTAGGGAGTACACATATATTAATTTGAGTGAAGGGAATAAAGAAAAAAGAAATAGATGATACAAACATTATTATCCACATTGACTTAATTGATATGTATAAAAGACTACACCTAACAATTGTATAATACACATTCTATTGAAAGGTGCATGGTATGTCAACCAAGATGAACCATGTGCTGGGCCACTGAAAAAGCAATAATAAATTAAAAATACTGCAATCATACAGACTATGTTCTCTAACCACAGTAGAGCTAAATTATAAATCAAGAACAGTATATCTTTTAAAAAAACAAAATATTTGGAAATCAAACAACATACTTCTAAATAGTCCATGAGTAAAAAGAAAAATAAAAAGGGAAATTAGAAAATATCTCAAACTGTAAGATGATAAAATAAAACATACCTTATGGAATGTAGCTATAGTAGTATTTGGAGGGAGATACACAGCTTTAAATACTTTCATTAGAAATGTCTAGTATCAGTAACTTAAGGTTCCATCTTAAGAAATTAGGGAGGAAAAAGCAAAATTAGCTCAAAGCAAGTAGAAGGAATGAACTAATAAAGAGAAGAAGCTAACAATATAGAAAACAAAACAAAACAAAAAATTTAAAAAATTAAAATTTAGTTCTTTGAAAGATCAGTGAAACTCATAAAACCCTAGCTAGAGTAATCAAGAAAACCCCAATTACTAACATCAGGAATGAAAGAGGAGTTATCACTAAATATCCTACAGATATTCATAGGATAATAAATATTAAAACAACGTTATGTTAATAAATTATGCAATTTAGATCAAATTGATAAATTGCTTTAAAAAAAAATACAATTTACCAAATTAGACACAAGATGAAACAAAATCAGAAAAGCTCGAGCTCATTATCAAAATCATTCTCACATAGAAAACTCCAGGTCTAGATGATTTCATTGGTCATTCTATCAAATATTTAAGAAAGAGAGAATACAAACCTTAAAACTCTTTAAGGAAATTAGGGGAGGAAGGAAAACTTTCCTAATTGCTTTTGAGGCCTTAATCCTAATAACAAAATTTGACAAAGACATTACAGTAAAAAATAGTTAAATTTTAAGTTTCTTCTTTTGCAAAATACCTATTCATATCCTTTGCCTCTTTCCTACTGGGTTATCTCAACTTTTGTGGATTTACTAAGATTTTCGGTGTATTCAAGATATGAATCCTTCATTGGTTTTAGATATTGCAAATACCTTTTTCAGCTCTGTAATCTGTCTAATCTGTGTCTGTGTCCCTTAGATGGAAACTCAGGCAGTTCTATGACTTTTCTGATTAGTCACAGAAATCAAATTATAAGGTCACTTCATCAACTGATTCTAATTCAAATAAAAATGCCCAATCTTATGTAATAATCAAAATATGAACTGACTTTAAAGTTAGAGTATCTCCTCTCCCCATCTGGTGGCTTGGGCTGGTGGATGCTGAAAAAAATCTTTTGATTTTTGTTGCCTAAGTATCTGTGGAGATGATCATAAGGCTTTCCTCCTTTAAACTATTAATATAATATAATGTGGAACCATTCATTATATTCCTGGGATAAATCAAAGTTGGTCATCTTTTTTTTTTTCAAGCAACGCAGATGCTTACACCTATTTCATAAGGGTATATTAGTCTGCAATTTTGTTTTCTTACTCTGTTGCCTTCTACTTAGGTCATCTAGGCATCTAGGTTACATTTGCTTCATAAAATGAGTTGAGTATTTTCCTCTCTTTTTTATCCTTTAAAGCATTGGATAAATTGGGATTATTTGTTGTTGTGTTAGGTATCGTTCAGTTCGTTCCCACTCATAGCATACAACAGAAGGAAACACTGCCTGGTCCTGCAGCCATCTTCACAATCTTTGCTATGTTTGAGCCAGTTGTTTCAGTCACATCTTGTTGAGTGTCTTCCTCTTTTTCTCTGGCCTTCTGCTTTAACAAGATGTCATCTTCCAGGTCCTGGTCCCTCCTGATAACATGCCCAAAGTACGCGAGATGAAGTCTCACCATCCTCGCTTCTAAAGAGCATTCTGGCTGTACTTCTTCCAAGACAGATTTGTTCATTCTTTTGGCAGTCAGTGGTACATTCAAAATTCTTCACCAACATCATAAATTAGGCATCAATTCTTCCTCAGTCTTCCTTATTCATAGTCCAGCTTTCACATGCATATGAGGCAATTAAAAATACCATGGCTTAGGTCAGGCACACTTTAGTCTTCACAGTGACTTTTTTGCTTTTTAACACTTTAAAGAGATCTTTTGAAGCAGATTTGCCCAAAGCAATATGTCCTTTGATATCTCGACTGTCGCTTCCATGGGCATTGATTGTGGATCCAACTAAAATGAAATCCTTCAATCTTTTCTCTGTTTATTATGATATTGTTTATCAGTCCAGTTGTGAGGATTTTTGTTTTCTTTATGTTGAAGACTGTTATCTTTGGTCTCCATCAATAAGTGCTTCAAGTCTTCTTTACTTTCAGTGAAGATTATTTATTCAGTGAAAATTTAGTAAAATTTGCCTTTAATGTCATCTTGACTTGGAATGTATTTGTAGGTGATGGCAGTTTGGGTAACTGAGACAACTGGGTGAAATTCTAACTATTAATTCAATTTCCCTAGTAATTATTAGACTAATTTGGGTTTTCTGTTTTCTTCTGGAGTCAATTATAGTAACTCAGATTTTTCTTAATTTTTTTTTCCATTTTATCTTTCAAATGTATTTGAATGAATGTATCAGTATTCTGATGTTATAAATTATTAGTGCTTCTGTAGTTATTGCTCCTTTTTCATTTCTAATATTATTTGTATTTTTTCTTTTTCCAGTTAAACTTCCCAGAAGTTTAGCTAGTTTATTAATTGTTCTGGTTACCCAGTGCTGCTCTGACAAGAATACATACCACAAATGGGATGGCCTTAACACACAGGAATTTATTCTCTTACAGTTCAGGGGGCTAGAAGTCCAAGTTTAAAGTGCTAGGCTCTAGGTGCTGTGTGAAAGGCCCTCGACCTTGGGCTTCAGCCCTGCCTCTTGTTCCCAGCCTACTGAAGCTAAAGGCATCTCTTCCCTGAGGCAGCTAGTGGCTGCTGAGACTAACAAGCCCACGGTTGACAAATAAAATGGCACAGTCCTGATGTTACCAAACCACACAGTAGGCCATTAATTCAAGTCCATTTTAAGTCCCAAGGTCAGCAGAGCATGGCAGGCTGCAGGGTCCAAGCATGCCATAAGCTAGAGACGATTCCCAAAGCTGCTTCTTATATACAGGAAGCAGACCACATACCCAAAGCAGCTATTTGTAGCTGCTTGTAGTAGATCCCACCATGGAGTTGATTGTCAGTCTCATCATGGGGAATAACAACTTCCAGCTGCCCAGCCACTCACCCAGGCCCAGCCAAGTTGACACACAAACATAACCACCACATTAATGTTTTTCAAGGAATCAGCTTGAATGATTCCTCTCCATCATTTGTTCCTCATTTCATTAATTTCTGTTCTTTATTATTTCTTTCCTTACATTATGTTTAGAACAGATACATCATTTCATTTCTAGCTCCCTAAGGACTGCCCCTTATTTTATTATTTGTCAATAGATGTATAATGTAGGTGTGTAAATATTTGTCTAAGTACCACATTAATTGCATACCAGAATTTTAATACTTAATATTCTAAATTTTTCTTATAATTTTTTTAAATAGAACTGAATTTGTTTTTTTTTCAGGGGAAGTAATTAAAGATATCTTTTTATTTTAATAAATTTATAAATAATTGCATTGTGATCAGAGAACATTATTTGTATGATATTAATTTCTTAAAATGTATTGATAGTTCATTTATGACTTAAGTGGCCAGTGCTTGTAAATGTCCCATATGTACTTATAAGTAATGCATATTACTATTTATCGACTATAAAGTTTTATGTAGTTAATTTGTTCAAATTTTATATATATTTTTTTGTTTATTTTTTATTATTATTTATTGTGATTTGGGTGAAGATTTACAGAGCCAATTCACTTTCCATACAGCAGTTCACATATACTTTGTCTCATGTCATTGACCAAAATTTACAATGCAACAGCTCCCCTCCCACTTCCTCCCCACAGTTACCTCTTCCCAGTGACCATCCCTCCATACTCTTCTGCGCCCTGAGCTGTCTCCCTGTGCATAAGCAGCCCTTCCTTCTCCCATGATTGTTCT
>NW_006921640.1:10076079-10078469 GCF_000298275.1 Orycteropus afer afer
CAGCCACTCCTCAGAAGGAAGGTTGGGCAATCTACTTCCGTAGTGATACTGCCTCAGAAACCCAAGGAGGGGTCACTATGAGTCGGGTCCGACTCGATGGCACATAACAACAAACAAGAACAACATTGCCTTGTGCCAGGAAAGTTTCATAAAAATATTAATGTCATTAAAATAGACCACTTAAGTGCTTGTTTATATATGCATTAATTGACAATTTCCTGTAGAAGGAATAATATAGTGCCAAAATCAAATGGAAATGAAAAATAAATGTCAGATACAGAGGTACAGATCTTTAAACCACAGTGTGAAGAAGGATTACTTAAGTCTTTGGAAATGAAATGTCACCCTGGACATGTATTACAATTACATGGTCCATTGTGTTATGAAAATAAAAAGGAAAACCTGCCTGTGACTTGGTACAATTTTCTAAAATATTTAGGCCAGGTATCCTCCTGAATCTTCTGTGTTACTTGTCCAAACCAATCCAAATTCCTTAAGTTGACTGTACAGAAATCTTATTTATTTTCTCTGTATTAGATAAACCTGGACAAGATTGTCATGAATTCCTCCAAACAACCACCATCATCTTGAAAAAGTAATTATGGTAAAGCTGTTGAATAGAAAACCAATGTATTATGGTTAATATTAACATCACCATATATATTAGTATTTTAGAATATAAAACTACTTTAACATACATTTTGATTCTCCCCAAAGCCCTGTGGTACAGATACAGATACTTTTATCAATTTACAGATAAAGTAATAGGAGGTCTGAGAGACTAATTCTAGTCTTATAACTAATAAGTATCAGAAACAGATGGGAAACCAGATATACTATTCTCCATCCCATGGCATCTTCAGTAAGTATTTGGTAGTTTCAAGATCTGTATATCCAATAAAATGTTACTTCCTAGATATTCCACAAGCATCTCAAACTCTTACTGGTGCTTCAGTTTGTTAGAATTCACCAGTAAAGCCAACAAGGCCTGGAGATTACTCTGGGGGAAAAGTTCTAATTATAAAGTTAAGTCATTCCAATTTTTAAATTTTTTAATTCTATTTTGGTAATTTATATCTTTCAAGGAATTTTTTCATTTCATCTAAGTGAATTTATTCTCATAAATTGTGCATAATATATCTTTTGTATAGTTTTTAAATCTGTAGGAGCCTTAGTCTAACCCTGTCTCCTTCCTGATATTAGTAATTTGCATCTGATTTGTTCCCCAGCCACCGTGCACAGTCTTCCGTGCAGTCCCTGGCTAGCAGGGTGATTTTTGGGTTAATTCTTAGGTCCTACCACCACTCGGGAATCTCCAAGTCGTGCTGTCTGTGCCATCAGGGTCGCTCAGTCCACTGCCAGACCGCAGCTCCGTGTGTCTCCTTTTTTGGTATTTTCACGCAAATTCTTCTGCTAGTTGGGATTTAGTCCACTTTTATATCCTTCCCTTCAAGGCTCAGGGGTCCAAGATTATCTGCTGTGTCTGTGTTAATTGGTTTCCCTCTTCTTTGTTGAAGAGGGTCTGTGCAGTCCTTCTGCCTAGCCATCTTGCCGGAACTCTCCAAATTTAAACATCCTTACCTGTCACTTTCTAATTGCTTATGTTAAAATTTTCCACTGTGCTTGTACCATTGTCTATTCAACCTTGTAATTATTGGTTTGGGCCTTTTCTATTTTAAGGCATATTTATTTCTAAGTTCAAATGCAAGAAACAAAACAAAATAATAGTGATTTAAAAATCTGATAGTCTCTGTAATTTAACTGGTAAATTTAACTGATTTACAATTATTTTTATTACTGATGTTTAAAGTCATTTATACCATCTTTGTTTATGTGTGTGTGTGTGTTTTGTATTACAAGTCATTTTTCTTTATTTTACTCACCACTCCCCTTCGCACTTTTTATTTTCCTTTCCTTGATTGATAATTTTTTGGATTATTTTGTATTTCTCTGCTTTGGAGCTATAGGTTACAATTCTATTTTTTAATGGTTATCAATTTTTATAAATTTTCTAATGAATCTACTATTATCCAATCTTTCATCCCTCTTTCCCAAACATGCTTAGACTTAGACAATAATCCAGTGTCACACATTCTTTTCCTCTACCTCCTAGCCCACTTTTTGGAGAAAATATCTTTGAAGAGGCAAATATTTCACTTAATGAAACCATTAGAATGTGTTTTTTCTGGATTGACCTACAGGTGGTGCTATAGTTGCCCCAGGAATTGCAAAAACCTATTGCCTTGTGCAGGAGCTCTGGTAGCATAATGCCTAAGGCCTTGACTTCTAACCAGAAGGCTGTCAGTTCAAACCCACCAGCCACTCCTCAGAAGGAAGGTTGGGCAATCTACTTCCGTAGTGATACTGCCTCAGAAACCCAAGGAGGGGTC
>NW_006921640.1:10078569-10087707 GCF_000298275.1 Orycteropus afer afer
CAGCCACTCCTCAGAAGGAAGGTTGGGCAATCTACTTCCGTAGTGATACTGCCTCAGAAACCCAAGGAGGGGTCACTATGAGTCGGGTCCGACTCGATGGCACATAACAACAAACAAGAACAACATTGCCTTGTGCCAGGAAAGTTTCATAAAAATATTAATGTCATTAAAATAGACCACTTAAGTGCTTGTTTATATATGCATTAATTGACAATTTCCTGTAGAAGGAATAATATAGTGCCAAAATCAAATGGAAATGAAAAATAAATGTCAGATACAGAGGTACAGATCTTTAAACCACAGTGTGAAGAAGGATTACTTAAGTCTTTGGAAATGAAATGTCACCCTGGACATGTATTACAATTACATGGTCCATTGTGTTATGAAAATAAAAAGGAAAACCTGCCTGTGACTTGGTACAATTTTCTAAAATATTTAGGCCAGGTATCCTCCTGAATCTTCTGTGTTACTTGTCCAAACCAATCCAAATTCCTTAAGTTGACTGTACAGAAATCTTATTTATTTTCTCTGTATTAGATAAACCTGGACAAGATTGTCATGAATTCCTCCAAACAACCACCATCATCTTGAAAAAGTAATTATGGTAAAGCTGTTGAATAGAAAACCAATGTATTATGGTTAATATTAACATCACCATATATATTAGTATTTTAGAATATAAAACTACTTTAACATACATTTTGATTCTCCCCAAAGCCCTGTGGTACAGATACAGATACTTTTATCAATTTACAGATAAAGTAATAGGAGGTCTGAGAGACTAATTCTAGTCTTATAACTAATAAGTATCAGAAACAGATGGGAAACCAGATATACTATTCTCCATCCCATGGCATCTTCAGTAAGTATTTGGTAGTTTCAAGATCTGTATATCCAATAAAATGTTACTTCCTAGATATTCCACAAGCATCTCAAACTCTTACTGGTGCTTCAGTTTGTTAGAATTCACCAGTAAAGCCAACAAGGCCTGGAGATTACTCTGGGGGAAAAGTTCTAATTATAAAGTTAAGTCATTCCAATTTTTAAATTTTTTAATTCTATTTTGGTAATTTATATCTTTCAAGGAATTTTTTCATTTCATCTAAGTGAATTTATTCTCATAAATTGTGCATAATATATCTTTTGTATAGTTTTTAAATCTGTAGGAGCCTTAGTCTAACCCTGTCTCCTTCCTGATATTAGTAATTTGCATCTGCTTACTTGTTTTTTCTTTATTACTCTAGCTAGAGGTTGTCAGTTTTCTTGATCTTTAAAAAAAAAAAAAAAAAACTTTTAATTTCATAGATTTCTCCATTGTCAGTACAGTATCTATTTCATTAATTTCAAGTCTATTTTATTCTATATTATACTTGTTTTATGTTTAATTTATTCTTCTTTTTCTAGTTTCTTATGTGGAATGCAAGCATTTAAAACTATAAATTTCACTCTTTGAACTCCTTTATTATCACTCCACAAATTTTCATGTTTTTATTATTAGTTATTTCAAAATACTTTCTAATTTCCCTCTCTAATTTCTTCTCTGACACATGAGTTATTTCGGAATGGGTTGGCATATATTGTCTTCTCTTCAATTTTTTAAACAAGTTTCATTCAAAATTTTTTGTATTGTTTCTACCTTAAATATTTCGTAGAATTCAACAATTAAGATTTCTTGGAATTTTCTTTCTAGGAATTGTTTGAACTACAGATTCAATTTCTGTAATAGATATAAGACTTCTTAGTTCACCTATTTCTTTCTTCTTTTTTTTTTTTTCCTTTTTCTCTTTGCAGTGGCTTTTTTCCCCCACTAAATTGTGCTTTGGGTACAAATTTACAAAGTAAATTATTTTACATTCAACAGTTCAAGCACATTTGAGCCCCAATTACCATTCCCAGCCATAAAACATTCTCCTCCTTACTGGTCCCTGTGACTACCCTGCCCTGTGCCCTTCTTAACTATGCATTCCTGTCTGTCAAGCTTTCCCTCTGTGTGAATGCTGTCCCTCTGGTGTCTCATGGCTGATTGATCTAAGGGGTGCATTTCCCTAGAGTAGGTGAGTGCATTGCCCTGGGGTAGGTGTTCTGCATGTAAGTTTTTCCACTATTGGGCTAAGAGCCAATCCATGGAAGTGAGTCCATTTCTAGGCCTGAAGTGTAACTGAGGACCATAATATCAGGGGTTCTGATACTATTATCCAGTAATTCTGGTAATTTTTGTATTTTTAAATTTTGTTCCACATTTTTCCTCCCACTCTATCCAGGATCTCCAGTTTTAATTCCTTTTCCAAGTGGTTGGCATTGGTAGCTGGGCATCATCTACTTCTTGTGGTCTCAGGGTCATGAAGGCTGAGGTCCTTGTGTTCCATCTTATCCTTGGACTGTTTCCGATGCCTTTGATTTTCTTCACTCTTCTTTGCTTCAGATGAGAGAAGACCAATAGTTGCATCTTAGATGGCCATTCAAAAGTGTTTAAGACCCTAGTCCCTACTCACCAAAGTAGGTTGTGGAACAAGATTTTTATGTACTATGTTTTGCCAACTGAGCATGATGTCCCCTGAGACTATGGTGACCTATTCCTTCTTAAGTACATTTGGCTTTTGTCTCTTTCAAGAAATTTGTTCATTTTATCTTAGTTGTTGAATTTAGTGGCATAAAGTTGTTCATAATATTCCTTATTGTTGTTGTTGTTGTTGTTATGTGCCGTCAAGTTGGACCCAACTCATAGCAACCCCTATTTGGGTTTCTGAGGTGGTATCACTACAGAAGTAGATTGCCCAACCTTCCTTCTGAGGACTGGCTGGTGGGTTTGAACCTCCAACCTTCTGGTTAGCAGTCAAGTGCCTTAGGCACTATGCTACCAGAGCTCCTAATATTCCCTAATAAATAGTCCTTTTCATATCTGTAGAATCTGTAGTGATATTATCACTTTTCTTATTCCTCTCTCTCATTCTCTTTTCTGGATCAGTCTGCAAAGAGGTTTGTCAATTTAATGGTTCTCCTTAAAGAACCAGCTTTTACTTAAATTGATTTTTTTCTATTATTATTCTCTTTCATTTATTTCCACTCTGATCTTTCTTATTTTTACTTTTTCTGCTGACTTTGGGTTTCATTTGTTCTTTTTTGTTCTAGTTTCTTGAGGTGGAAAATGAGGTCACTGACTTGAGACTTGTCTTCTTTTATAATATGAGTGTTCAATGCTAGAAATTTTCCTCTCAGTATTGCTTTGATTGCAGTGTACAAATTTTGATATGTTGTGTTTTAATTTTCATTCAGTTCATAATACTTTTCAGTTTAGTTTAGTTTTCTTTTTTCCTTTGACTCAGAAGTTATTTAGAAGCATGCAATTTCATTTCTAAATATTTATGCATTTTCCAGATATTTTTCTGGTTTTGGTTTATAATTTAATTCCATTATGGTCAAAGAACATATTTTGTATGATTAGAATTCTTTTTAATTTATAAAATTAGATTTACATCCCAAAATATATAAATGTTACATATGAACTTGCAAAGAATGTAAATTCTACACTTGTTGAATGGAATGTTCTATAAATGTCAGTTTGGTTGACAATATTGGGAAAGTCCTCTCTACTCTTCCTGAATTTTAGTTTACTTTTTGTATGCTTTTTTTTTTTTTTTGAGCGTGTTTAAAATCTTTTACTGTAATTGTGAACTTGTCTATTTCTCCTTACAGTTCTATCATTTTCTGCTCCATGTATTTTAAACCTCTCTTATTAGATTCATAAACATAGGATTTGTTATAGATTGAATTGTGTTCCCATAAAACATTGTATTGAAGTACTAGCCCCTAGAACCTGTGAACATGACATTGTTTGGAAACGGGATCTTTGAAGATGTAATCCGTTAAGTTAACATGAGGTCATGCCAAAGTAGATTGAGTCTTAATCAGATCTGAGAAAGACAGAGGAAAGTTGGAGAGAAACAAGAAAGCATCCCTAGAGCCTTTGGAAAGAACATGGCCATGCCAACAATCTCAGTTTGGACTACAAGCATCCAGAACTGACAGAAAACAAGTATCTGTTGTTTAAAGCCATAATATTGATATTTTGGTAAAGCAGGTCTAGGAAAGTCATAGAAGATTGTTCTGTCCTCTCAATTAATTGACTCTTTGAAAGGAATCACATTAAAAGGCAAAAAAAAAAAAAAACCCTCAAGCTTTTAGTTAGTAGTTGAATGTTTCAACAGTTTATGCCATCCAAGGACTCCAAAAGCTTGACTGTTTGACTGGACATTCCTTGGAAGAAAGGACTAATGATCTGCTGCCTTGAAAATGATCCAGTGCAGTTCTACTCGGCACACCTGGGGGTGATATGGGGTTGTCATGAGTCAGAAATGACTCAAAGGCAAGTAGCTTGAGGGTTTTTTTTTTTTTTTTTTGCCTTTTAATTAGGATATTTAGACCATTTACATTTAAAGTGATTGTTGTTATGTGTGATGGATTAAATTGTGTCCCCTCCCCATATATGTGTTGTCCTGGTGGCACAATGGTTAAGAGCTCAGCTGCTAATGTAAAGGTCGATGTTTTGAATCTACCAGCTACTCTATGGAAGAAAAGGCCAAGCAAACTGTTCCCATAAAGATTACAGTCCAGTACAACATAATCCATAAAAACAACATCCTACTTAGGTGAATAGCAACTAGATCTTAAAAGCTTGTGAGCAGCCATCTAAGCTACAAATATTGGTGTCTCCCCATCCAGAGCAAAGAAGAGTGAAGAAAATCAAAGACATATGAAGACAATTAGTCCAGAGAACTAACACATCATAGGAATCTCAGCCTCCATGACCCTGAAACCAGAACTAGATGGTACCTGACTACCACTGTCAATAGCTTTGAAAGGAATCACATTAAATGGTTGCAAAAATGGCAAGGAGGCCACATCTCCTGACTTCCTCTAACCACACAAGAGGAAGACAGAATCACTATCAGTAACCCAAGACCTATTTCTGCAAGGCAAGACATACTGCCTCAATCCAGTCCTTTCACTAACCGTTCCTCCCAAAGAGCTCACCACCTCTCTCCTGGGTTTGATAATTCACTGCAGTGGCCACACAGAACTCACAGATTACAGGGTTTATTAGGGAAGCACCAGGCTTCACGTTTAGGAAAAATGCTCAGTCTCTCTCCCAGCCTACAGTCTCTCGCCTAACAGTCTCTCCCAGTCTCTCTCCCAACAGTGAGTGTTCTTTGGTGTCTCACTCAGCAATGCATGTCTCTTTCAGGAGCATGTGTCTCTTTCAGGAGCATGTGTCTCTTTCAGCAGCATGTCTTCCTCAACCAGCAGTCAGAGAGAGACTTATTCTGCCTCTAGGAGGCCTCCTTTTGAGCCTGGCAGAGTGGCCAAACTAGCCAATCATAATATCAGAATTCTAAGCACCTGAGAGAGCAGGAACCTCCCAGAACATTGCTTTGTGTTGCGCCCAACAGAAATACCCCAGGTGGATAACTTTTATAATCAGGAGCTCCTGAGTTGCTCACAGCAAATTCCACCACAGAATTTACAAAGACTTATGGCCAGAAAAACCATACCAGGAAATTTACTACACCGCACTGGTCCTGGATAGACTTGTAAAAAAAAAAAAATGTGGAACAAAATTCAGAATTATGAAAAACACCGGGATTACTGGTTGTATGGGGACTGGTGGAACCTTGAGACTATGGCATTTAGCCACCCTTTGCACCTGGAACTGAACTCACTCCTGTAGCTAAATTTTCAACCAAACAATAGACACATCTACAAGGTGAACAATAACTCTAGGAAAGTAGACATTCCCTGGAACAATTAATCATTCAAGATCAAAGAGGCAGCATTTGCCCAAGGACAAAGTTCAGAAGATAGGAAGTTTAGGAAAGAAGGAGGAATGAAAATGAGAAACACAGGGAGGAAGTGGGAGGAGTGATATTATATTCAGGAGATTGCAATCAATGACATGGAGCAAAAATGTGCATGAATTATTGAATGGAAAACTGATTTGCTCTGTAAAATAAAAAATCACAGTAAAAATTTTTTTAAAAAATTAGATTTATGACTTCTGGTAAGATGGTGGAATAGGCAGACAAGATACGCAGACCCTCTTCAACAAAGAAAAGAGAAACCAACTGACAGAGATACAGAAGATAATCCTGGAGCCCTGAGCTTTGAAAGGAAGTACACAGAAGTGGATTAGGCACCAACTACTGGAAAAACCTCAATGAAAACAGTGAGTATGGAGATGGACAGAAGTGCAGAGTGTCAGCTACTCTGACAGCACCAACAGCCTGAATATTTCCAAGTAGTGTTGGGACCTGAGAATTGACCTAAAGATCAGCTGTGATTTCCAAGGGCTGCAGGGACAACTGCACTGGTGACCTGTGACTAGGAAGGCAAACAGCAAGCAGGGAGACAATCTGAGCTGTGGACTTTCAGCTGTCTGGAGGGCATAGCCATTTTGATTATTTAAAAGTGGCAGCCATTTTGGATGTTTAAAGTGACCAAGTGTGCAGCCATTTTTAATGTTTACAAGCCGTGGCTATTTTGGATATTTAAAGTAATGGTATTTTCATTCAGATTCCAAGGACCTAAGAATAAGCTCCATTTGCCAAGGATGGCAGGGACATAGGAGAGGTTGACAACGGGAGAGGAGACAGGTGGTGCTGTCAACTAGCAAATAGAGAAGCACAGTACCCTGCTTACATAGATAACATCCAAAGAAAACAAAAATCATAGGCAAGTCACTCCAACATACAATCACCAATTAAATATATACTCAAAAATCTCACAATGTCTCACAGATAACAGAACATCACAGTCCACACAAAGAACCAATATAAAGCAAGAGAAACAAGGGAGCAGGATAGAGACCCAAACCACATCCCTGAAGAAGACGCAGCACTGGAACTCCCTGAGAAGGGATTAAAAAGAATTATATTTAGGTACCTTCAATAGATTGAAAGACAGATTGAGGAAAACACTGACAAAATTGAGGAAAACACAGAGAAAACCCTAAAACTAGTTAGAAAGACAATACAAGGACAAAATGACAAAATAAATGAAAAATTAGAAATGATACAAAATCTACAGATAGAAATTCAAATGATTAAAACTAAATTTTCAGAGATAGACAACACATTGAATGGGCGAAGGAGAAGAATTGAATCAATGGAAGATAAAATTAGTGAGACTAAATAAAAATACCTCAATACTTCCTTGGAAAGAGATCAATCAGAAAAAAGAGATCAAAACAAAATGAAGAAAGCCTAAGGTTCATGTGGGATGCCATTAAAAGGAATAATCTATGTGTAATAGGAATTCCAGAAAAGGAAGAGACAAATAAAACCACAGAAAAAAATTGTTGAAGATTTGTTGGAAGAGAATTTCCCTGGTATGATAAAAGATGAGACTATATTCATTCAAGAAGTCCAGCTAACCCCAAACAGGATAGACCCCAAAAGAAAATAACCAAGACATATCATCATCTAACTCACCAAAACCAAAGACAAAGAAAGAATCTGAAAGAAGCACAGGGAAAAATGAAAAGTTATCTACAAGGGGCAACCAATAAGACTAAGCTCAGATTTCTCGGCAGAAACTATGCAGGTAAGAAGACAATGGGATGGTATATATAAAACCCTGAGAAGGAAAAATTTCCAACCAATAATTATAGTCAAACCAAAAACCAAACTCACTAACGTCGAGTTGGATCCGACTCATAGGGACCCCTCCTTGGGTTTCTGAAGCAGTATCACTATGCAAGCAGATTGCCCAACATTCCTTCTGAGGAATGGCTGGTGAGTTTGAACTGCCAGCTTTCTGGTTAGCAGTCAAATGCCTATATTCCCAGCAAAACTGTCCCTCAAATATGATGGTGAAATTAGGACATTTCCAGATAAGCAGAAATTAAGGGAATTTGCTAAAACTAGACCAACCTTACAAGAGATGCTAGAGGGAGTCCTTTGGACAGAGAACCAACAAGAGCAAACAACAACTGACCATTAACACACATGATGACATAACTGAGAATCCAACCCAGTTATAGAAGTATCCAAAGTAAATAACCCTACAAGATTGTAAACAGGGAATCAGAGACATTGATTGACAAATGAGGACAACTACAAACCAAAAAGAGGGAAAAAATTGTGTAGTTACAGAACTTCTAAATGGTACAGAAGTCAAGACAATTGCAAGACAGAATGGACTGTTCTGAACTTGGGATGAATATTGTAAATCACAGGGTAACCTCAAAGAAAAGTGATAAACTTTCACATCAAAATTAAAAACAGGACTAGCACAAATATTTAGCAAATACTAAAATAATAGCAATGAAGGAAACGATAATATAATTCATAAACAAAATGAGCTCAGCACAGAAAATTATATGGAACAAAGAAATCAGCAACACCAGAAAAAAAGCACATAACAAAATGACAGCAACAAATTCATACTTGTCAATAATTACACTGTCAAAAGAGTAAAAAGCAAATCTACAGATCGGAAAAAATATTCAACCACAACATATCTGACAAGGGACTTATCTCTAAAATTTACAGAAAACTCCAACACCTCAACAACAAAAAGATTAACAATCCAATTAAAAAATGGGCAGAAGACTTGAATAGACACTTCACCAAAGAGGATATTCAGACAGCCAGCAAATACGTGAAGAAATGCTCACGAACATTAGCCATCAGAGAGATGCAAATCAAAACAAGATACCATCTCACCCCAGCACTAACTGCAAAGTTCAACAAAACAAAATAACAAATGCTGGCAAGGATGTGGAGAGATTGGGACCCTCATACACTGCTGGTGGGACTGTAAAATGATACAATCACTGTGGAAAACAGTATGGTGATTCCTTAAAAAGCTGGAATTAGAAATACTATTTGACCCAGCAATCCCATTAGTAGGTATATATCCTGAAGACATCAGAACCAGGATGAGAAAAGATATATGCACACCCTTGTTCATCATAGCACTATTCACAATAGCAAAAAGATGGAAACAACCTAGGTGCTCATCAACAGAAAAATGGATAATCAAACTATGGTATGCAATGGAATACTGTTGTTGTTGTTGTTATGTGCCGTCGAGTCAAACCCGACTCATAGCAACCTCTCCTTGGGTTTCCGAGGCAGTATC
>NW_006921640.1:10089264-10106750 GCF_000298275.1 Orycteropus afer afer
GGGTTTGAACCACCAGCCTTCTGGTTAGCAGTCAAGTGCCTTAGGCACTATGCCTAAGAAACCCTGTGGGGGCAGTTCTACTCTGTCATAAAGTGTTAGCATGAGTCAGAATCGACTTGTCAGCAAACAGCAACATATCTATAGATGGAATTCTATTTGGGAATAGAATTTTCTTTGTTTATAAGGCTATATCAGTGTAGGGTATGTCTTAGACCTAATCACTTCCGAGGTGTAAAAGGAGCAGGTTAGGCACAAAAAGAAGCAAGCACAGATGGGGAAAAATAGATGCTATGCCACTTGAAGATCACCAAGGAATTAAGGAACAGAAGCTGAGAAGAGAAGAGAAGCTTCCCTCAGAGAAAGAAAGGCTTCCCCTAGAACCAGTGCCCTGATTCAGACTCCTCACTTCCTAAACTGTGAGAAAATGAATTTCTGTTCATTAAAGAGACCTACTTGTGGAATTTCTGTTATACTAATACTTTTGTTAAGGGTAAATTTACCATCTTGTTATTTGATTTTTATCTGTCCCATCTGTTTTCTCTTCCCCTTTCCTCTTTGTCTGCTTTCTTTTGGACTAACTATATTTTTATAATTCCATTTTATTTTTTTGCCTTATTAAATATAACCGTTCTATTATTTTAGTCCAGTTGTGAGGATATTTAGTCCAGTTGTAACTTGACAGATTGACACAGTGGCTGAAACAATCGGCTCAAGCATAGCAAAAATTGTGAGGATGCCACAGGAGTGAGTAGTGTTTCATTCTGTTATACACAGGGTCACTATGAGTCAGAATCAGCTCACCCAACAACAAAACTATGGAGCTCTGGTGGTGCGGTGCCTTAGGCATTTGACTGCTAACCAGAAGGTTGGTGGTTTAAACTCACCAGCTGCTCTGCAGAAGGAAGATGGGGAAATCTACTTCCTTAAAGATTTACTGCCTTGGAAACCCAGTGGGGGTTGCTATGAGTCAGAATCCACTTGATGGCAATAAGTTTGGTTTGGTTTGTTTTTTAGCGTCTATAGTATACATCTTTAACTTATCACAATCTACCTTCAAGTGATATTTTACCATTTCACATAAATGTATTTATAATATTAATATACTTCTATTTTCCCCTTGCTAGATTTTGTACTATTTTTTTTAATTCTACATATATTTAAATTCCCAAATACATTATAAATATTATTGGTTTGGGAGCTCTGGTGGCATAGTGCTTAAGGTATTTGACTGCTAACCAGAAGGCTGGCAGTTCAAACCCATGAGCCACTCAGAAGGAAGATTGAGCAGTCTACTTCCATAGAGATACTGCCTTGGAAACCCAATGAGGGTCACTATGAGTTGGGATCAACTTGATGGCAGTGAGTTTCTTTTAAATTATTATTGGTGTAAACAATCAATTGTTGTTAAAGCAATTTAAATTATTTTAAATCATATACTTACTCATGTAGTTTCCATTTCCTATGCTCTTGTTCCACATTCCTTTATTTATTGATGTTGTTAGATGCTTTCAATTTGGTCCTAATTCATAGCAACCCTTACACAACAGAACAAAACACTGCCTGGTCCTGTGCCATCCTCACAATAGTTTTTATGCTTGAGCCCATTGTTGCAGCCACTGTGTTAACACATCCTGTTGAAGATCTTCCTCTTTTCTGCTAACCCTCTAGTTTACCAAGCATGATGTCCTTCTCCAGGGACTGGTCCTTCCTGATAACATGGCCAAAGTAAATGAGACAAAGTCTCGCCATTCTCTCTTCCAAGGAGCATTCTAGCTGTACTGCCTCCAAAACAGATTTGTCCATTTTTTTGGCAGTCCATGGGATATTTAATATTCTTTGTCAACAAAATTAAAATGCATCCATTCTTCTTCAGTCTTCCTTAGTCATTCTCCAGCTTTCACATGTGTATGGGCCAACTGAAAATACCATGGCTTTGGTTAGGCACACTTTAGTTTTCAAAGTGATATTTTTTCTTTTTAACACTTTAAAAAGGTCTTTTGCAGCACATTTGCCAAATATAATGCATAGTTAGATTTTTTTGACTGCTGCTTCAAAGGTGTTGATTGTGGATCCAAGTAAAATAAAATCTTTGACAACCTCAATCATTTCTCCATTTATCTTGATGTTGCTTATTAGTCCACTTGTGAGGATTTCTGTTTTCTTCATTTTGAAGTACAATCCATACTGAAGCTGTAGTTTTTTATGTTCATCAGTAAATGCTTCAAGTCCTCTTTGCTTTTAGCAGGCAAGGTTGTGAGGTTGTGTCATCTCTATATCACAGGTTGTTAATGAGTCTTCTCCAATCCAGATGCTATTTAGTTCTTCAAATAGCCCAGCTTCTTGAATTATTTGCTCAGCATAGAGATTGAATAAGTATGATGAAAAGACACAACCCTGATACACACCTTTCCTGATTTTAAACTATGTAATATCCACTTGTTCTGTTTGAATGACTGCCTCTTGGTCTGTGTACAGGTTCTGCATGAGCACAATTAAGTGCTCTGGAATTCTCATTCTTTGCAATGTTATCCATAATTTGTTATGACCCACACAAATTTATTCTTCAACCACTAATGCCAAATATGAAGAAAGTGAAGATTTTTACTAACTTCTGCAATCTGAAATTAGCATCTGTAATCAAGATGCATTGATAATCATTGGTGATTGGGATGCAAAAGTCAGAAACAAAGAAGGATGACTAGGTTGGAAAATATGGCCTTGGTGGTAAAAGTAAAGCAGGAGATCACATGACTGAGTTTTGCAAGATCAACTTTTGCAATCACCTTCTTTTCAAAATTTGAGAATATGTTTTTTAAACAACATAATGGTAACTATACATGTAGACTTCATCAGATGGAATACACAGGAATCATATTGACCAGATTTCTGTGGAATGAGATGATGGAGAACTTCAATATCATCAGTCAGGACAAGGCTAGGGACTGACTGCAGAACATATCAACAATTTCTCATACACAAGTTGAAGTTGAAGCTGAAGAAAATTGAAACAAGTCCATTAGAGCCAAAACATGACCTTAAGTATATTATATCATACCTGTATTTAGAGAACATCTCAAGAATAGATTTGATGCATTAATGACTAAAGGCCAGACAAGTGGGGGGACAGCATCAAGGATATCATACATGAAGAAACAAAAAAGTCATTAAAAAGACAGAAAAGAAAGAAAAGACTAATATGTATGTCAGAGAAGACTCTTTGAAACTTATGCTTGAATAGGAAAGCTAAGGAGAAAGGATGAAATGGTGATATAAATGAAGTGAACAGAAGATTTCAAAGCGTGGCTCAAGAACATAAAGCAAAGTGCCACAATGAAATGTGAAAAGACTTGGAGTTAGAAAACCAAAAGAGAAGAATGCTCAGCATTTCTCAAGCTGAAAGAAATGAAGAAAACATTCAAAGCTTGAGTTGCAATACTGAAGATTTCTATGGGCCAAACGATGCAGAAATAATGCAGAAAGCATCAAAAGAAGATGGAAGGTATGCACAGAGTCCCTGTATCAAAGAAGAATTGCTTACTTCCCAACCATTTCAGAAGGTAGCATAGGATCAAGAATCAATGGTATTGAAGGAAGAAGTCCAAGCTGCACTGAAGGCACTGCCAAAAAACAAGGACCCAGGAATTGACAAAATACCAGTTGAAATATTTCCACAAATAAATGCAGTGCTAGAGGTGCTCACTCATCTAAGCCAAGAATTTTTTTTATTTTCTTTGGCATCAATTTGAACTTGCATTGGAGCTATTTATGGTCTATTTCATAGTCAGCTCCTGGCCTTGTTCCGATTGATGGTATTGAGGTTCTCCTTCACTTCTTTCCACAGATGTAGTCAATTAGATTCCTGTGTATTCCATCTGGTGAGGTCCACATGTATGTTGTTCTTGTTGGGTGCCATCAAGTCATCTCCAACTCATAGCAACCCTATGTACAGCTGAATGAAACACCGCCCAGTCCTGTGCCAGCCACACAATCCTTGCTATACCTGAGCCCATCATTGCAGCCACTGTGTCAATCCATCTCATTGAGGGCCTTCCCCACTTCCATCCACCCTCCACCTTACCAAGCATGACATCCTTCTCCAGGGAATGGTCCCTTCTGACAACATGACCAAAGTAGGTGAGACGAGGTCTGGCCATTCTCACTTCCAAGGAACAGTCCAGCTGCACTTTTTCCAGGACAGATTTGTTAGTTCTTTAAGCAGTCCATGATACTTTCAGCATTCTTCACCAGCACCACAAATCAAAAGCATCAACTCTTCTTTGATCTTCCTTATTAATTGTCCAGCTCTCACGTGCATATGAGGCTATTGAAAATACCATGGCCTTAGTCTTCAAGGAGATATATTTGCTCTTCAGCACCTGAAAGAGGTCTTTTGCAGCAAACGTGCTCAGTGCTATATATTGCCTGATATCTTGACTGCTGCTTCCATTGGTGTTGATTGTAGACCCAAGTAATATGAAGTCTTCAATAACTTCAATCTTTTCTCCATTTATCATGATGCTGCTTATTGCTCCAGCTGTGAGGACTTTTGTTTTCTTTATATTGATGTGTAATCCATACTGCAGACTGTGGTCTTCAATCTTCGTCAGCAAGTGCTTCAAGTCATTCTTCTCTCTTTGAGCAAGCAAAGTTGTGTCATCAGCATATTGCAAGTTGTTAATGAGTCTTCCTCCAATCCTGATGCCACGTTCTTCTTCATATAGTCCAGCTTCTCAGCTTATTTACTCAGCATACAGATTGAATAAGTATAGTGAAAGGATACAACTGACTCAATCTCTTCTTGATTTCAAACCATGCAGTGTCCCCTTGTTCTGTTTGAGCGACAGCCTCCTGATCTATGTACAGGTTCCTCATGAGTACAATTAAGTGTTCTGGAATTCCCATTCTTCTCAATACCAAAACCAAACCAAACCAAACACACTGCCGTCGAGTCGGATCCGACTCATAGCGACCCCTCCTTGGGTTTCTGAAGCAATATCACTGCAGAAGTAGATTGCCCAACCTTCCTTTTGAGAAGTAGCTCGTGGGTTTGAACCACCAGCCTTCTGGTTAGCAGTCTAATGCCTTAGGCACTATGCCACCAGAGCTCCTATTCTTCTCAATGATACCCGTAATTTGTTATGATCCACACAATCCAGTGGTTTTGCATAGTCAATAAAACACAAATAAATATATTTCTGGTATTCTTTGCTTTCAGCCAAGATCCATCTGACATCAGCAATGATATCCCTCATTCCACATCCTCTTCTGAATCCAACTGCATTTCTGGGAGTTCTCTGTCAATATACTCCTGCAACCATTTTTTAATTATCTTCAGTAAGATTTTACTTGTGTGTGATATTAATGATATTGTTCAATAATTTCCACAATCTATGGGATCACCTTTCTTTGGGATGGGTACAAATATGGATCTCTTCCAGTCAGTTGGCCAGCTAGCTCTCTTTCAAATCTCTTGGCATAGCTGAGTGAGTGCCTCCAGTGCAGCATCCATTTGTTAAAACATCGCAGTGGGCATTCTGTCAATTCCTGAAGCCTTGTTTTTCACCACTTCCTTCAGTGAAGCTTACACTTCTTCCTTCAATACCATTGGTTCTTGATTATATGCCACCTCCTGAAATGGATGCACATTGACCAATTCTTTTTGGTTTGGTGACTCTGTGAATCCTTCCATCTTCTTTTGATGCTTCCTGCATCATTCAATATATTGCTCATAGAATCTTTCAATATTGTAACTCAAGGCTTAACTTTTTCCTTCAGCTCTTTCAACTTGAGAAATGTCAAGCATGTTCTTACCTTTTGGCTTTACAACTCCATGTCTTTGCATATTTCATTATAGTAACTGACTTTGTCTTCTCAAGCTGCTCTTTGAAATCTGTTCAGCTCTTTTATCTTGACATTTTTTCCATTTGCTGTAGCTACTCTTTGTTCAAGGTCAAGTTCAGAGTCTCTTCTGACATCCATTTTGGTCTTTTCCTCCTTTCCTGTCTTTTGATGACCTTTGCTTTCTTCATGGTTGAAGTTCTTGATGTCACCCCACAATTCCTCTGGTTTTCAGTCAGTGGTGTTCAATGCATCAAATCTGTTCTTTAGGTGGTCTCTAAATTCAGGAGAGATATATTCAAGGTTATATTTTGGCTCTTGTGAACTTGTTTTAATTGTCTTCAACTTCAAATTGAACTTGCATATGAACAGTTGATAGTCTATTCCACAGTCAGCTCCTGGCCTTGTTATGGCTGATGATATTGAGCTTTTCCATTGCCTCTTGCCACAGATGTAGTCAATCTGATTTCTGTGTACTCCATCAGTGAAGTCCACGTGTATAGCTGCCATTTGTGTTGTTAAAAGAGGGTATTTGCAATGAATAAGTCATTGGTCTTGCAAAATTCTATCATGCAATTTCCAGTGTTATTTCTATCACCAAGGCTAAATTTTCCAACTACTGGTGCTTCTTTGTTTTCAACTTTTGCTTTCCAATCACCAGTGATTGCATGTGTGGTCAACTTCAGATTGCAGAAGTTGGTAAAAATCTTCAGTTTCTTCATCTTTGGCTTTAATTGTTGGTGCATAAATTTGAACAATAATAGTATTAACTGTTCTTCTTTGTTGACATATGGATACTATCCTATCATTGACAGCTTTGTACTTCAGAATAGATTTTGAAATGTTCTCTTTGACAATGAATGCAATGCCATTCCTCTTCAATTTATCATTCTTGGCATAGTAGACCATATTATTGTCTGATTCAAATGGCCAACACCATTTCAGCTCACTAATGCCTAGGATATTGATTTTTATGTGTTCCATTTCGTTTTGGACAACTTTCAATTTTCCTAGATTCATACTTTGTACATTCATGTTCTGATTATTAATGGATCTTTGGAGGTGTCTCTTCTCAGTTTGAGTTGTGGCCCATCAGCAAATGAAGGTCCAGAAAGCTTTACTCCATCCACATCATTAAAGTTGACTCTCCTCTGAAGTGGCAGCTCTTCCCTTCAAGGTATTTTGAGTGCCTTCCTGCCTGAGGGGCTAATTTTTGGGTACAATGCCAGACAGTGTTTCATTGCTATTCATAAGGTTTTCAGTAGCCAGTTATTTCAGAAGTGGATGGCCCCATCCTTCTTCCCAGTCTAAATAGTCTAGAAGTTCCACTGAAACCTGTTGACCATGGTTGATTCTGTTGGTATTTGAAATACTGGTGGCAAAACTTCCAGCATCACAGCAACACTCAAGCCACCACAGTATGACAAACTGACAGACCAGCAGTGGAGACAGGAAACTTAGAGTTTATGTTAATGTGGTGCAACCATGAGAATGGTTGCACAATTCAAAGAATGTAATCAATGTCATAGATTGTACATGTAGAAACTGTTGAGTTGGTATATACTTTGCTGGTATATTCTCAACAACAACAAAATAAAATAAAATTGAAAGAAAGAACTATAGCAAAGATGGGTGAATGGAAGAGTCAAGGACACTCCCACTTATGTCTTCTAAGCCTCATTAAGGTGAACCACTTGGACCTATCTTTACCACCATTTGCCAACTCTAAAATGTGGATGACTGGCTCTCCCTCAATTACTCACAGAACAG
Source organism: Orycteropus afer afer (assembly GCF_000298275.1). Lineage (NCBI taxonomy): Eukaryota > Metazoa > Chordata > Mammalia > Tubulidentata > Orycteropodidae > Orycteropus > Orycteropus afer. The sequence continues at coordinate 10,096,873 of NW_006921640.1, forward strand.
AACAGACCCGAAGGTATGTTGAGGTAGAATGGCATCGTATATTACAAAGTGATGGTGTGCTTGGTGGAGCCCATCCCACTTAGAATAGGACTATACAACAGAATGACTTTAAGTTGGTTTTCCTGAGTCTTGGTCTCATATTGTCTGTAGCCCAGCAGGAAGTCAAGCCTGGGTCTCACACGGCTTAGTTCAGTAAGGGAAAGGATAAGGGCCAGGGGACAGCTATCCTTGGAAGGCAAAGTACTGCCTATGTGCTGAAGCAGACAATGAACATTAAAAAAAAAAAAAAAAAAAGGAAGGCATCAGCTTCCAGAACAGATATTGTTGCTTAGAATGTGCAAACATGGCCCAGTTCCAAAATTAGAGAACTCTGAGCTACTGTGTTTCTCTAAATAGATCCTGTTGATGCTGTCAGCTTTTTTCAGACCTCGTTTTTGGCATCTTCTTAACCCCTTAGTGAACACCCATTTGGCACTGAAAAGAGAGACCTTGAGTTCTGCCCCTCTGTGCAATGAAGAGTCCTCGAGATGGCCTTCACATTTGTGCATGCACTCTCCTTGTCTTGCCTTAACTCATTTTCAATGCTGGCCACTACTCCCAAGAAGAGAAAGGCAGAGTTTGGCACACCGAATGAGAAATTATTTTAAAGAAAGCCTGTTACCATGGGAACCAGTTGTCAAATGCTTTTCTGTGCGGGAGGTGTCAAGATTGGGGTCGCAGTTTGTTCCTAAGCATGGCTTGCTTTTTTCTTCAAGTTGTGGCAAGAACTAGGAATGATTGGAGATGGGGATGGGGAGGAAAATATTCGTCTGTCAGAAATTCACTTTGAGAGTGAGCCAGTGGCTTAAGGCATGAACTATTCTAATGGAGCCTTCAGATTGCAGTTCTTAGGGGTGGACTGGGGGACTCACTGCAGACAGGATGAAGATACTACCAGAAACCACCTTAAATGAATGAGAAAATGTACCTCCCTAGCTCTTGCTGTGTGCTGTGCCCCAAGCTAGGCCCTGTCAGAGATGCTAAAGAAGTCAGACACAGTTTGTAGCTTTTAAGAGCCAACAATCTTGTTGGAGAAGTGGAACTAATACACATAGAATGATAGAAAGCATATAGCTAATGTGTGATATTGACATGTGCTGCTATTGTAAAGATGCCTCTACCCATACCCATGGTGTTGGTACCCAACACCAAACCAAACACACTTCTATTGAGTTGAACCCGACTCATAGCGACCTCTCCTTGGGTTTCCAAGGCAGTATCACTACAGAAGTAGATTGCGCAATCTTCCTTTTGAGGAGTGGCTGGTGGATTTAAACGACCAGCCTCTGATTAGTAGTAAAATGCCTTAGGCACTATGCCACCAGAGCTTCCACAGGTGCAATAGTGCCTGAAATTAATATGTACTTGGCTGTGCATGACCACATCCTTGAGAGCTGGTTCCCTTTGCTTTGGGCCAAGACCAATATGGCAGTCATGGAGATGAGCTACTCAGATCCTCCTTCCCAGCTGCCAGGTGTGTGGTTGGCTGACAAACTCCAGTTGTTAACTCCTCCAGCTCCATCTCAACTAGGGTCACATTCTTCCAACTGGCCCCAGACAATGACTGAGCAAGATGGCGGCATTTTCTACCAACACTCATCTAACAGAAGTCCAGAGCTTACTGTTGGGCTGGCAGAGACTTTGTCAGATCTGAATTGTGTTCTAGGTACTCTTCTTACCCCATCCTGTCTTCCTGCCTTTTCCTTCCACAGGTGTTACTCCCTAATAAACCTTTCACATCTTTAACTCATCTCAATGCCTGTTTCCCAGCTGATCCAATGAGCAAAGCTAAGTTTTCACTAATCATGAAGTGACTATTAGAATCCACAGCTAATCTTAGACTGTCTTTGATAAAGGCAGCCTGAGAAAGCCTTTAATGCAGATATTCTTAAACTTCTGGATCAAGAACTAATGAGAATCTGAAAAAGGACTATGTTTCCATATTAGCAATGGGTGGAGGTGGCAGGGGGATCTAGATACATTTTTTAGGGGCAGCAGAGGCAACATTTAACATCCAGTATGAGGGTACCACCTGAGGTGCCCATGCCCAGCACCAGCAGCAAAGTTGGACTCCTCTGACTGCATCATGATCAGTGTTTTTGGTTGTGCAACCTCTTGGTCTAGTTCTCCACCCTTCCTAGGGTCAATGAGCTGCCCAATCTCCTTTCTTCTAAAATTACCCAGAGATGGTTTCTGTTGCTTGTAACCAAGAGCTTGTTATAATTTGGGAATGAGGGGGACACTGAACTACAGAAAGTGACTATCTCTCATGAGATAGTCAGAGTTGATTTTCCATTCAACAGTTCATACATGTTTTGTTTTGTGACATTGATTGCAATCCCCACAATATAACAGCTCTTTTCCCACTTCCTGCCTATGATTATCTTTTCCCTGTGTCCTTCTTTCCTATGCATTCCTGCCCTCTGAACTATCACCCTGTGCAAATGCTGCCCTTGTGATCTCAATCAAATTGTTGATTGTTCTTAAAAGTATACTTACTCAGTGTAATTTGCCTAGGTTTTTTGAGGAAGGGTGTGTATAAGAAGAGATGGGCATGAGGCTCTCCTTTCTTCCCAGCATTCCCAGCTCACAGAGCTAGAAGTCCCACCTATCTCACCATCTGACTGCTGGGTACGTGCTTGCATTATGTAGAGCACTCAGTGAACTGAGAGAGTAAAAATGGGAAAGGAAAAGAATGCATACCTCATCTAGGTAATTTAGGATTTTTGGTTTGGGGCAGAATTGCCCAGTGTTTGTTCATGGGTTATTTTGTCGATTAAACCTCTGGAGAAGATGAAACCAGGAACTCCAAGTTGTTAGTTAATTCATCCTCCATATCTTCTTTTATTTTTTTATTTTGCTTTGGGTGCAAATTTACAGTGCAAAATTTGTTTTACATTCAAGAGTCTGTGTACACCTGATTTCACACCCTGATTACCATCCCCAACCATAATACACTTTCTTCCCCTCCCAACCCTGTGACACACACACTCCCATGCCCTTCTTAAGTATGCACTCCTGTCTGTCCAGCTTTCCCTCCAAGTGAATGCTGCCCTCTGGTGTCCCATGGCCAATTGCTCCAAGAGGTTTATTTCCCTAGAGTAGGTGGATACATCACCCTGTGTTGGGTGTTCTGCATGTAAGTCTCTCTGCTGTTGGGCTAAGAGCCAATCTTTGGAAGTGAGATGAATCCCAGGCCCAAAGGGTATCCCAAGGCCATAGTCTAAGGCGCTCCAGCAGGCTACATCCTACCAGTAATTCTGGTCATTTTTGTGTTTTTGAGTTTTGTTCCACATTTTTTCTCCCACTCTAATCCAGGATCTACCAATGCTTGGCATTGGTAGCCAGGCACCATCTAGTTCTGGTATCAAGGCCCATCATACCCTTGGACTAATTGTTTCCAAATGCCTTTGATTTTCTTCACTTTTCTTCAGTTCAGATGAGAGGAGACCTATAGTTGCATCTTAGATGGTCGCTCAAAAGCTTTAAAGATCCCAGTCGCTACTCGCCAAACTAGGCTGTGGAACAAGGTTTTTACGTACTACGTATGCCAATTGAGCTTGGTATCCCACAATACCATGGTCCCAAGTCAGCAGGCCTGGCGATTCTCTCTTCCAAGATGTTTGGTTGTCTCTGAGAGATTACTCCAACTCTATCTTCTGTTGCTTCTGTAACAAGTGTGGCTAATTTTGTATCACTTGTATCTATGCAAGATTATCTTCAACTAAATCTATCCTTGGTCTAGGTTATATTCCTGTTTGCCAACCACCACCTGATCTTCTCTCAGTTGTCTATACCTTTATCTGTAGCCTGGTGTTTGGTGTTAGTGGTAATGCAGTATTGTGCATATACTAGTATTGTTGCCTCTATTGTCTATATCTTGTGTGCGTGTTTCAGTGCCCTTCCTTTGCTCAGTGTCATCATGCTTATCACAGACTCTTTTCACACCATCCCTCCCCTCACCCAAATTAACATGTGACCCCCCAACTAGTCTGAAATTTTCCCTCCCATTCTCTCCCATCCCTGGTAACCTACAAAGTGAGTTTTCTTCTGCCAAAGAGGCAAGGAGGCCGCATCTTCTGACCTCCTCTAATGCCACAAGAGGAAGACAGAATCACCATCAATAATAGCCCAAGGCCTACTCCTGTGAAACCAAATATGCTGCCTCCCTCCAGCCCTTTCATCAACCCTGACACCAACCATTCCTCCCACAGCACCCACCACCTTTCTGCTGGGTTTGATAATTCACTGCATTGACCACACAGAATTCACACATTATGGGATTTATGAAGGAAGCACCAGGCTACAACTCAAGTTCAGGAACAACGCTCAGTCTCAGCCCACCGTCTCTCAGCCAACAGTCTCTCTCAGTTTCTCTCCCAATGGTGTGTGTCTCTCAGTGTCTCTCTCAGCAATGCATGTCTCTCAGTGTCTCCTTCTCAGCAGCGTTTGTCTCTCAGGAGCACATTTCTCTCAGCAGCACATCTTTCTTAGTCAGCAGTCAGACTCCTTCTGTCTCTTGGAGGGCTCCTTTTGAGCCTGGCAGAGTGGCCAAACTAACCAATCATAACATCAGAATTCTAAGCGCCTGAGAGAGCGCGAACTTCCCAGAACATTGCTTTGTGCTACTTGCAAAAGAAATACCCCAGGTGGATAACTTTAACAATCAGGAGCTCTTCAGTTGCTCACAGCAAATTCTCCTCAGAGTTTACAAAGACTTATGGCTAGAAAAGCCATACCAGGTAATTTACTATACCACACCTTCCCTAAGTAAACCCTTCCTTGGTTTTTTATAGTAATGGGCTCATATAATATTTGTCCTGTGATTGACATTTCACTCAGCATGATGTCCTACAAATTCATCCACATTGTGAGATGATTCACGTATTCTTCATTATTCTTTAATGTAGCATAGTATTCCATTGTGTGGATGTACCATAATTTGGTTATCCATTCCTCTGTTGATGGGCATGTAGGTTGTTTCCATCTCTTTGCTATAGTGAATTGTGCTACAATGAAGTGGGTGTGCATATGTCTGTTCATGTCCTGTCTCTCACCTCTTTAGGATATATTCCTGGTAATAGAATTGCTGGATCAAATGTATTTATATTTTCAGTTTTTTAAGGAAACACCATGCCATTTTCCATGTGAGCATGTGAGAGCTGGACAATGAATAAGGAAGACAGAAGAAGAGTTGATGCTTTTGAGTTGTGGTGCTGGCGAAGAATGCTGAAGGTACCATGGACTGCCAAAAGAACTAACAGATCTGTCCTGGAGGAAGTGCAGCCGAGATGCTCCTTGGAAGCGAGGATGGCCAGACTTCGTCTCACCTACTTTGGTCATGTTGTCAGAGGGAATCATTCCCTGAAGAAGGATGTCATGCTTGGTAAGGTGGAGGGTCCATGAAGGAGGGGAAGACCTTCAATGAGATGGATTGACATGGTGGCTGTGACAAAGGGCTCAAGTATAGCAAGGATCATGGAGCTGGCGCGGGATCAGGCAGTGTTTTGTTCTGCTGTGCATGGGGTTGCTATGAGTCAGAAATGACTCAACGGCACCTAACAACAACAATATGCCATTTTCCACAATGGTTGTACCATTTTGCAGTCCCACCAGCAGTGTATGAGAGTTCCAATCTCTCTACAACCTCACCAGCATTTCTTATTTTCTGTCTTGTTGAACTTTGCTATTATTGCTGGGATGAGATGATACCTCATTGTTGTTTTGATTTGCATAAGGAAGATGGGGCAATTTACTTCCATAGTGATACTGCCTCGGAAGCCCAAGAACAGGTCGCTATGAGTCGGGGCCGACTCAATGGCACATAACAACAACAATGGCTAATGATCATGAGTATTTCCTCATGTGTTTGTTGGCCACCAGTATATCGTCTTTAGTGAAGTGTCTGTGTCCCTTGCCCATTTTTTAATTGGATTGGTTTGTCTTTTGGTGTTGAAGTGTTGAAGTTTTCTATAAATTTTGGAGTAAGTCCTTTGTCAGATATGTCATAGCCAAATATTTTTTTTCCCAATCTGTAAGTTCTCTTTTTACCTTTTTGGAGAAGTCTTTCAATGTGCATAAGAATTTAATTTTTAAAAGGTCCCAGTCATCTAGCTTCTCTTCCACTGCCTGTGCATTTTGGGTTATGCTTGATAAGCTGTCTGTTCTGGTTACCTAGTGTTACTCTGACAAGAATATAGCACAAATGGAATGACTTTAACAAACAGGAGTTCAGTTTGGAGGCTTTAAGTCCAAGTTCAAGGTGCCAGGCTCTAGGGGCTGTGTGAAAGCTCCTTGACCTTGGGCTTCAGCTCTGCCTCTTGCTCCTGGCCCACTGAAACTAGAGGCATCTCTTCACTCAGGCAGCTACTGGCTGCTGAGGCTAACAAGCCCAAGGTCAACAAATAAAATGGCACAGTCCTGATGTTACCAAACCACATGGCAGGCCATTAATTCAAGTCTATTGGAAGTCTTAGAGTCAGCAGAGCATGGCAGGCTACTGAACAGTGACATGGCTACATGCAGGGTTCAAGTATGCCATAAGCTAGAGACCATTCCCAAAGCTGCTTCTTGTATACAGGAAGCAGACCATGTCCCTAAAGCAGCTACTCAGCTGCTCCAATACATTCCACCATGGAGTTAATTACAAATCTTACCATGGGGAATAACTACATCCAGCTTCCCAGCCACTCAACCAGGCCTAGCCAAGTTGACACACAAACGTAACTACCACACTATTTATGCCATAGACCAGGGCCTTATTTTGTCTTTATTTTATCTTTGATGAGCTTTATAGCTTTGGGGTTTACATTTAAGTCTTTGGTCCCACTTGAGTTTGTTTTTGTGTATGGGGTGAGATATGGGTCTTGTTTCACTTTTCTGCAAGTGGATATCCAATTTTGCCAGCACCATTTGTTAAAGAGGCTATCTCTCCCACAATTAATGGGTTTTGGTCCTTTGTCAAAGATCAGCTGTCCCTAGATGGGAGGGTCTATTTCTGGGTTTTCCATTTTGTTCCATTGGTCTATCTGTCTATCATTGTACCAATACCATGCTGTTTTAACTACTGTGTCTGTATAGTAGGTTTTGAGATCCAGGAGTGTGAGACCTCCCACTTTGTTTTTCTTCTTCAGCAGTTCTTTGCTTATCTGAGGTCTCTTTCCTTTCCATTGTTGTTTTTGTTAGATGCCATCGAGTCATCTCCAACTCATAGCAACCCTATGTACAGCTGAACAAAACAGTGCCCAGTCCTGTGCCAGCTCCATTATCCCTACTATACCTGAGCCCATTGTTGCAGCCACTGTGTCAGTCCATCTTATTGAGGGCCTTCCCTTTTTTTGTTGACCCTTCACTTTACCAAGCATGATATCCTTCTCCAGGGAATGGTACCTTCTTACAACCTGATCAAAGTAGGTGAGATGCAGTCTAGCCATTCTCGCTTGAAGGAGCATTCTAGCTGCACTTCTTCTAGGATAGATTTGTTAGTTCTTTTAGCAGTCCATGGTACTTTCAGTATTCTTCACCAACACACAACTCAAAAGCATGGACTCTTCTTCAGTCTTCTTTATTCACTGTCCAGCTCTTAATTTTAATCCCTTTTAAAATCAGAAGGAGAAAACAAATATAATGTTAATTATATATAATAATAAATCCAGTCTAGATAACATTCACCTTTATGCCAGCACAGTTGTAAAATATTATTTTAATTTTCTTATGGAAGAAGGAGCCCATGAAGGCAAACATGCCTAGGGCCCATGAAACTCACAACGCAGTCCCTGAATTGTGCTCCCAGTGCCTGCTGGGGCCTGCCATTTTAAGATCCAGCTCAGCAGAAGGTCACAGCTACCCAAATCTCAAATTAAAGCTTCACTGCAGACCACTCCATAACTAAGTCTATCTCTGCATGCTCCAAGTCCAATCTCCTGCTGCATTCAGCTTTCTGCTCAAGCCTCTTCTTCGTATCTGACTTCTCAATATCTTGACTTCCTGACCACAAGACACTCATCAACTGTCTCCACAAAGTTCAGGCAACCCTCCTTGGGCTCAGTCCCTGAAACTTCAACATGAACACAGGGAGGAAGTTCCGATAAGATAGCAGAATAGGCAGAAAGACTGCACAGACCCTCTTCAACAAAGAGGAACCAAGTAACACAGATACAGAAGATAATCCTGGACCACTGAGCCTTGAAGGGAAGGATATAGAAGTGGACTAAACTCTAACTGGCAGAAGAATTTGCATGAAAACACAAAAAAAGGAGACATAGGGAGCTGCGGTCTGGCAGAGATCCTGAAGGCACAGACAGCTTGGATATTGCCAAGTGGTGGTAGGACCTAAGAATTAACCTGAAAATCAGCCCTGCTAGCCAGGGACTGCACAGAGGACTGCTCTGGTGGCTGATGAATAAAAGGGGAAGCAGTGGAGAGGAAGGCAGGCGGATGTGTGGACTTTTGCCTGTCGAGACAGTACAGTCATTTTGAATGTTTAAAAGCAGTTTGACCATTTTGGATATTTAAAGCCACAGCATTCTCCCAAATTGCAGAGACTTAAGAACACCTCCACTTGCCGTGAACAACAAGGACATTCCAGACACAGACAACTGGAAAGGTATGACATTCCCCTTGTTACTCTTATACTCACACCCTCTTGGTGAAAGGAGGTGCGCCCATCCCTCATTCCCACACACCTTTTGGACTGGCAAGAATTCCATCCCAGTCTGCATGCTTGGTCAGAGCCTGGGTGCCTGGCCCTGCCCCAATTTTTTTTTCCTTTTTTGTGTTTTTTAGTTTGTTTGGCTTTGTCTGTTTTAAAACTACTATTATTATTATTACTTTTGTCCTTTTTACTCTTACTCTTCTTCCCCTCCCAGGTTCTAGTGTTCAGCTTTTTTCATTTCCCTGTTCCTGGTTGCAATTTTTTTTTTCTTTCTCATGGTTAACCATGTTCCTTATTTTTCTTTTTGCATTATTCCCATTTTTCTTCATTATTCTCCTTCTTTTCCTTTTTTCCCTTATTGCCCTCTCCCCAGATATTGCATTTTTTTTTTTCCTTCACGTTTTTCTTTTTTTGATTATTGTTCTTGTGTGATTACATGGTGTGTCTTTTGTCCATTTGCTTTTACTTTTTTGATCGTTGTTCAATTGTTATTTTTGTCTAACTGAGTGCAAGACAACAACAGATGCCATACAATACAGCTACACCCACACCTCCTGCAGCTTCACTTCCTGAGTGAGAGCCACCACTTCCTTCTCCACCAATGGGCCAATGATAAACAACCACCAGGAAGAGCCTGACTCACCCTTGGCTGCTCTTCACAAACAGTTAACAGAAATCTAAATACAATAAATGCCACGATGTCTCGGAGACAACAGACCATCACAGCCCACACAAAGAAGCAAGATAAAATGGTAGAAATGACAGAGCAGGATACAGACCTAGAATGAATCCCTGAAGAAGAGGCAACATTGGAACTCTCTGATAAGGAATTCAAAAGAATTATATTTAGGTATCTTCAAAGGATTGAGAGACAGACCAAGAAAAACACAGAAAAAAACCCTAGAAGAATTTTGGAAGAAAATACAAGAATAAAATGACAAATTAAATGAAAAATTAGAAATGATTCTAAATCTACAGATAGAAATCAGAAGATTAATACTAAATTGTCAGAATTAGATAACACATTGAAAGGGCAAAGAAGTACAATGGATGCAATGGAAGACATAATTAATGAGATTGAAGACAAATACCTGAATACTTTTTGGAAAGGGATCAATCAGAAAAAAAAATCAAAACAAAATGAAGAAAGCCTAAGGTTCATGTGGGATACCATCAAAAGGAATAA
>NW_006921640.1:10107250-10109480 GCF_000298275.1 Orycteropus afer afer
TATACAAGATGACATAACCCAGAAACCACAGCTGTGGACATATCCAAAGTAAAATGAGCTTATAAGATCATAAACAGGGAACCAGAGACATCAATTGGCAAATGAGAACAGCTACAAACCAAAAAGAGTGAAAATACTGTGTACTTGCAGAACTTCTAAATGGTGAGGAAGTCAAAGAGTTGCAAGATAGAATGGACTGTTCTAAACTCGGGGAGAAAATTATAAATGACAGGGTAACATTAAATAAAAATGATAAATCTTCACCTCATATAAAAAAGAGGACAAGCACAAATATTCAGCAAATACTAAAACAACAGCAACAAATGAAATGATAACGTGATTCATAAACATAAGGAGCTCACCACAGAAAATAATATGGAACAAAGAAATCAGGGACACCATGAAAAAAAAACACATAACAATATGACAGCAACCAATTCATACTTGTCAATAATTACACTGAATGTTAATGGATTAAATGCACCCCTCAAGAAATGGAGAGTTGCAGATTGGATAAGAAACAAAATCCATCAATATGTTGTCTACACAAGACACATCTTAGAGAAAAAGACAAAAATAGACTAAAAACCAAAGGTTGGACAAAGATATATCAAGCAAATGGCAACCGTAAAAGAGCAGGAGTGGCAATATTAATTTCTGATCAAATTAACTTGAAGACAAAAATCACCATATGAGACAAGGAAGGATATTATATAATGATTAAAGGATCAATTGAACAAGAAGATATAATCATAATAAATATCTTTGGCCCCAAAATACATAAATCAGACTTTAAAAGAGTTGAAAAGGCAAATAGATGACTCCACAGTCATAGTGGGAGATTTTAATACATCACTTTCAATGAAAAAATAGAAAAACTAGAAAGAAACTCAACAAAGATGCAGAAAAGCTAAACAATACAATCCACCAACTTGACCTTATAGACATCTTAGAGCACTTCACCCAACAACAGGACAATATACATTCTTTTCCTGTGCACATGGAACATTTTTCAAGATAGACCATATGTTACACCATAAAGCAAGCCTTCATAAATTTAAAAACATTGAAATACTGCAAAGCATCTTCTCAGATATAATGCTATCAAATTAGAAATCAACTATAAGAAGATCAACGGAAAGAGAGTAAACACATGGAAACTGAACAACACCATCCTTGAGAAGGACTGGGCAAGAGAAGAAATAAAAATTGAAATACAAAAATACCTTGACTCAAATGAGAATGAAAACACAACATACCAAAATCTTTGGGACACAGAAAAAGCAGTAATCAGAGGCCAATTTATGGCAATAAATGCACACATCAAAAAAGAAGAAAGAGCCAAAATCAATACTTTAAACCAACATCTCCAACAATTAGAAAAAGCACGGCAAGAAAAGCCTAGAGTCACCAGAAGAAAAGAAGTAATAAAGATTCAAGGAGAAGAAAATGAAACAGAAAATAGAAGGGCAATAGAAAAAAATCAACAAGACCAGAAGTTTGTTTTTTGAAAATATTAATAAAATTGACAAACCACTGATAAATTTAAGAAAGGAAAAGAGGGAGAGAATACAAATAACAAGAGTAAGAAATGAAATGGGTGGCATCACAAACACAACCAACTGAAATAAAAAGGATAATTATCAGGATAATATGAAGAACTGTACTCCAACAAATTTGAAAATCTGGAAGAAATTGACAGAATTCTAGAAATACACCACTATACCTAAACTAACACAGACTGATGTGGAAAACTTGAACAGATCCATAACAAAAGACGAAATTGAACAGGTCATCAAAAAATTACCAACTAAAAAAAGTCCTGGCCCCGATGGTTTCACCAAGAATTCTATCCAACATTCAGAGAAAAACTGACACCAATCCTACTCAAACTATTCCAAAACATAGAAAAAGATAGAATCCTCCCTAACTCATTATGTGAAGCAAGCATAACCTTGATACCAAAACCAGGCAAAGACATCACACTAAAGGAAAACTACAGACCAATATGCCTCATAAATATAGATGCAAAAACCTTCAACACAATCCTAGCCAATAGACTCCAACAACATATCAAGAAAATCATTCATAACAATCAGTCCTAGTGACTGGTACACCATCTGATCTGCAAACTATACAACTATGAGACCAGAAGAACTAGATGGTGCCCGGCTACCACTGTCATCCACTTGGAAGGGATGTATGAGATCATGCATAGAGAGGGAGAACA
>NW_006921640.1:10112455-10115467 GCF_000298275.1 Orycteropus afer afer
CTACAGAAGTAGGATTGCCCAACCTTCCTTCCAAGGAGTGGCTAGTGGGTTTGAACTGCCAGCCTTCTGGTTAGCAGTCAAGTGCCTTAGCCACTACGCTACCAGAGCTCCCAATAGGTAGAGCTAAATACTGACTTGGGTGAAGAGAAGGGCAGTGTAACAATTGTGAGTGATCAACATGGTGGCATTAAGGAAGAAGAAGACATAGAGAGGTACATGGGAGGTGCAGACAACAAAGATAAACCCTTTTGCACATACACATACACAAAACCATGAACACAGGTTTCTCTCTACAGTTCTCCCACCTTTGGAATTATTGTACCCTGTATAAGCATCATCCCCTTCTCCTGATTAGTGCTCTAGTTCCTCAGGACGGGGCTCTCAGCTGGCTACTCTCTCAGGCTAACAGCAAAGAATAATATCAAAGAAAGGGACAGAGTCACCACTCAGAAAGGGATCGTAATAGGAGGTCCTGGATAGAATGGGAGAAAAATGTGGTAAATCTCAAAGTCATAAAAAAGACCAGGCTTACTGATCTGATTGAGACTGGTGGAACCCCCAAGACTCTGGCCCTTAGTCACCCTTGAAGCCTGGAACCGAACTCACTCCCAGGGCTCAACTTTCAGTCAAAGATAGACAGACCTGGGAGGTGAATTATATCAACCAGAGAGTCGCAGGCTCCTTAGAACAATCACCCATAAGAGATCAGAAGGGCAGCATTTGCCCATGAACAAAACTCAGAAGGCAGGAAGAGAGAAGGAAGATGGACAAAGGGAAATGGTAACCACAGGGAGAAAGTGGGAAAAGTGCTGTTACACGGTGGGGAATGCAATCAATTTCACAAAACAAAATGTGTATGAACCATTGAATGGAAAACCATTTTCTCTGTAAACTTTCACCCAAATCACAGTAAAAAGATAACTTTAAAAAAAAAAAAGGAATAAAGAAAGGGACAAAGTCATCAAAACCTGTCCTGGCTCCTGCATGATCCCAGGGACCCAGGCAGGCACTATTGGCCATCTCATGACAACTCAATCTGATTGCATTTGCCAAAATCTTATACATTTTAATAAGTGGAGCAAAAGAGCAATATTCTAATTTTGGAATTTCAGGCACTACAACAGCTGGTGAGAGCAGATATTTGGGAGAGAAGATGCAGCTCAAATCACACCTCATAAGAGGCTGTCTGCATCGCCTAATCATACAGCCAGCCTTGATCCCAACAATAACACCCTTCCAGAAGCCAGAAGTAATTTCCAATACAGCTTTTTCTTTTTCTTGAAAACAATTAATCTGTTACTTCCATAAAGATTTATAGTCTTGGAAACCCAATGGGGGTCGCTGTGAGTTTAATTGACTTGAGGACCGTGGGTTTGGTTTTTTTGGTGTGTAACTGTTGAGTTGACGGCCTTCTAACAGACTGAGAATCAATACAAAGGGAAGCGGAGCAGTGAAATTACTCAGGAAATTGTTGTTCTTAGGTGCCATTGATTCTATTCCAACTTGTAGTGACCCAGTGTGACAGAGCAGAACTGCCCCATAGGGTTTCCTAGGCTATAGTCTTTTACAGAAGAATCCTGGTGGCACAGTGATTAAATGGTCAGCTGCTAACTGAAAGGTCAACATTTCAAAACCACCAGCCACTCCTCTGATGATCTGTTCCCACAAAGATTACAGCCTAAACAATAAAGACCTCAAATGAAAAATAGGGACAAATTTAGGGCCCTAATTCAGGGCATAAATACACTCTCAAATATAATTAACAATGCACAAACACAAAGACTAAATAGATGACTAGGACCTCCTAAAAATTAGACACTTTTAATTAATTAATTAAATTAATTAGACACTAAAAATTAAATTAGACACTAAGAATTAGGAGGATAGGAGGGAAAATTGCTAGATAGGTAAGAGACAAGTATTGATTTGGGTGAAGGGAAAGGCAATATGCCAACAGCAAGTGACCAACACAATAACCCTAAGGAAAAGGAAGACCCAGACAGGAGCACAGGAAGGACTGACAACAAATTCTATGTACAAAATACTGTATTATCAGTAGTAACAAATATTAATCTGTGGGTAGATACATAGGTAGACATGCTAAATGATCAGGTATGAGTTGGCAAAAGTGAATATACCCATGACCATATATAAATTTGGCAGGTGATATCTCTATATACATATTTGTATGTGCTATAAGAATGTCCATATATATAATAGAGCCAATGGGACAAAGTTATGACAACTTCTTAGCCACAGCCAAACACCCTGAGGAAGTGAATCACTGAGCCCATGGGCTTGGGACCAGGGTCTAGGGGGACATCAAGCTCAAGTGGCATAACATAGCACACAAAAACATTGTTCTACATCCTACTTCATGAGTAGCAACTACTTTGAAGGATTGACATGGTGACTGCAGCGATGGGCTCAGGTATAGTAAGGATCATGAGGCTGACACAGGACAAGGCAGTGTTTTGTTCTGTTGTACCTAAGGTCACTATGAGTTGGAGACAACTTAATGGCACATAACAACAATAACAGCTAGGTTCTTAAAAGCTTGCAAACAACCATCTAAAATGCAACAATATCTCTCCTAACCCAGAGCAAAGAAGAATGAAGACAACAAAAGATACATGGAAACAATTAGTCCAAGGGACTAGTAGACCATGTGAACCTCAACCTACATGACCCTGAGACCAGAAGAACTAGATGGTGCCCAACTATCACTACCAACCACTCAGAAAGGGAACTAAATAGGAGATCCTGGATAAAGTGGGAGAAAAATGTGGAACAAAACTCAAAATCATAAATAATACCAGGCTTACTGGTCTGATAGAGACTGGTGAAACCCCTGAGACTATGGCTCTTAGTGACCCTTCAGGTCTGGAATTGAACTTACTCTCTTGGCTGCCAGCTAAACAATGTTGTTGTTGTTGTTATTTGCCATCGAGTTGGCCCAGACTCATAGCGACCCCTCCTTGGGTTTCCGAGGCAGTATCACTATGGAAGTAG
>NW_006921640.1:10115567-10124164 GCF_000298275.1 Orycteropus afer afer
GAGGAGTGGCTGGTGGGTTTGAACCGCCAGCCTTCTGGTTAGCAGTCAAGTGCCTTAGGCATTATGCTACCAGGGCTCCTAGCTAAACAATAGACAGGCATATAAGGTGAACCTTTACAACAGGTAGATACACCCCTTAGAATAATCAACCATGGGAGACTAGAAGGGCAGTGTTTTCACAGGAAGATAGCTCACAGGGCAGGAATTCATAGGAAAGAAGGACACAAGGAAAGGGTAACTACAGGGAGGAAGCTGGAAGAAAGCTGTTACATTACGGGATTGCAATCAATGTCATGAAACAATACGTATGAACTGTTGTATGGAAAATGAAATTGCTGTGTAAACTTTCACTCAAATCACAACTTAAAAAAAGATGTTTTTTTTAAATTAGACACTTATGCACATCAAAAGATTTCACTAAAAGAGCAGAAAGGAAACCCCCAGACTGGGGAAAAAGTTTTGGCAATGACATGTAGAAAACTTCAACACCTTAATAACAATAAGACAAACAATTCAATTTAAAAAATGGGCAGAGGACATGTCACCAAAGGAGACATTCAGGCAGTTAATAAACACATGAAGAAATGTTCATGATTATTAACTATTCAAAAAAAAAACCAAACTCACTGCCGTGGAGTCGATCGGACTCATAGCGACCCTTCCTTGGGTTTCGGAGGCAGTATCTCTATGGAATTAGATTGCCCAATCTTCCTTACGAGGAGTGGCTGGTGGGTTTGAACCACCAGCCTGCTGGTAGCAGTCAAATGCCTTAGGCACTACATCACCAGAGCTCCTATTAACCATTCCAAAAAAGCCAAACTTACTGCCATCAAGTTGGATCTGACTCATAGTGAGTGACCCCTCTTTGGGTTTCCAAGGTGGTAACACTAGGGCAGTAGATCACCCAATCTTCCTTCTGAGAAGTGGCTGGTGTGTTTGAACCACCAGCCTCCTGGTTAGCAGTCAAATGCCTTATATAAATCAAAACAATAATATCATCTCACTCCAGCATTATTAGCAAAATAAATTTAAAACAGAAAACAACAAATGCTGGGGAGGGTGTGAAGAGACTGGAATCCTCATATACTGCTGGTGGGACTGTAAAATGATGCAACTACTGTGGATAGCAATATGGTGCTTCCTTAAAAAGCTGGAAATGGAAACCATATGATTCCACAATCACTTCTAGGTATATATCCTAGAGAAATGAGAGCTGTGACAAGAATAGATATATGCACATCAATGTTCATCGCAGCACTATTCACAACAGCAATAAAATGGAAACAACCTAAACGCCCATCAACAGTGGAATGGATCAACAAACTATGATACATACACACAATGGAATACTACGCAATGTTAAAAAACAATAATGAGTCAGGTCCAACTCGACGGCAAATAACAACAACAACAAAACATCTCATAAGGTAGATGAACTTAAAGGGCATTATGATGAATGATATTAATCAATAACAAAAGGAAAGTGTTGTATAAGACCACTATTGTAAAAAGTCAAGAAAAGGATCTCATAAAAAAGGAAATATTCTTTATAGTTACCAGAGGTAGGTCAGGAAGGGAAGTTAAACCACTAAATAGAGGATAAAAAATAAATAAATAAAATATTACAGCCTAGAATGAAATAAGTCAATCACAGAAGGACAAATATTGTATGAGTCCATTATTGTAAAAAGTTAAGATTTATGCAGGGAAGGAAATTTACTTTGTTGGTTGATAGGGATGGGAGGGAAGGGAAGGGAAAATTTCTGACTAGTAAAGTTATGTGTTGATTTGGGTGAAGGAAAAGGTAATATAACAAAAGTGTGTGACCAGCACAGTAACAATAGGGAAAAGGAGGACACAGAGAAGTGTACAAAATGTATAGACAACAGAGGCAAATTCTATTACATACACAATACTGCATTATCAGTAACAACAAACACTAGTCTATGGTGGATGCATAGACAGGTGAGAAGATCATGTGTGGGTAGGTGAACAGGAATATACCTATGACCATAGGTATATTTGGCTGATGATATTCCTACATATATATTTGTGATACAAAAATACCATGTACATTATAGAACTTACAGGGGAATAGGTTAGGGTAGCTTCTCAGTGACAAATAAGCACCTTGAGGGAGTAAGTCACCGGACATGCGGGCTCTGGACTATAGTCCTGAGTGGCATCAAGCTCAATTGGCACAACACAGTATGTAAAAATCTTGTTCTACAAGGATACCCTCTATCGCCACTTCTAATCAACATTGTATTGGAAGCCCTAGCCAGGGCAATAAGGCAAGAAAGGAAAATCAAAGGTATCCAGATTGGTAAGGAAGAGGTCAAAAATATCCCTGTTTACTGATGATATGATCTTATACATAGAAAACCCAAGACACTCAGTAAAAACACTACTGGAACTAATTGAGAGATTTAGCATAGCAGCAGAATACAAGATCAACATCCAAAAACCAGCTGGATTCCTCTACAACAGCAAAGAGATTGCTGAAAAGGAAATCAATACCATTTACAATAAACCCCCAAAAAAATTTAAAAAATACTTGGGAATAAACTTCACTAGGGACACAAAAGACCTGTACAAAGAAAACTACAAAACACTACTTCAAGAAACCATAAGAGATCTACATAAATGGAAGAACATACCATGCTCATGGACAGGAAGATTAAACATTGTGAAAATGTCAATATTACCCAAAACAACCTATACATCCAATACAATTCCAATCCAGATCCCATCAACATTCTTTAGGATATGGAAAAACAAATCACTAATTTTATATGGAAAGGAAAGAGATCTCGAATAAGCAAAGCACTATTGAAGAAGAAGAACAAAGTAGGAGGTCTCACCCTCCCCAATCTCAAAACCTATACAGTCACTAGTCAAAACAGCCTGGTACTGGTACAACGACAGACACATAGACCAGTGGAATAGAATTGAGAACGCAGAAATAGATCCATCAACCTATGGTCAGCTGATGGTTGACCAAAGGCTGAAATCCATTAAATGAGGAAGAGATGGTCTCTTTAACAAATGGTGCTAGCAAACTGGATATTCATTTGCAGAAAAATGAAACAAGATCCATACCTCATACCATACACAAAAACTAACTCCAGATGTCAAAGACTTGAATAAGAAACCTAAAACTATAAAGTTCTTCAAGTAAAAAATAGGGGCAAATTTAGGGAACTTAATTTATGGCATAGACTGTCAAGCATAACCCAAAATGCACAAACAGCAAAAGACAAGCTAGGTGACTGGGACCTTTTAAAAATTAAATTCTTATGTGCATCAAAAGACTTCTTCAAAAGAGTGAAAAGGGAACCTATAGATTGGGAAAAAGTATTCAGCAATGACATATCTGACTAGGGACTTATCTCTAAAATTTATAGAAAACTCCAACATCTCAACAACAAAAAGACAAACAGTCCAATTAAAAAATGGGCAGAAAACATGAATAGACACGTCACCAAAGAGTATATTCAGGCAGCCAACAAACACATGAAGATATGTTCACGATCATTAGCCATTAGAGAGATGCAAATCAAAACAACAATGAGATACCATCTTGCCCTAGCACTAGTAGCAAAGTTCAACAAGACAGAAAATAGCAAGTGCTGGGGAGAATGTGGAGAGATTGTGACTCTCATACACTGCTGGTGGGGCTGTAAAATGATAAAAATCATTGTGAAAAGCCATATGGTGATTACTTAAAAAGTTGAAATTAGAAATAGCATTTGATCCAGCAATCCCATTACTAGATATATATCCTAAAGAAGTGAGAACCAGGACAAGAATAGATATATGCACACCCATGTTCATCACGGCACTATTTACAATAGCAAAAAGATGGAAACAACCTAGGTTTCCATCAACAGAAGACTGGATAACCAAACTGTGGTACCTACACACAATGGAGTACTGTGCAACACTAAAGAATAATGTAGAATCAGCAAAACACTGCATAATGTGGATGAACTTGGAGGACATTATGCTGAATGAAATAAGGCAATTACAGAAGGACAAATATTGTATTAGTTCATTATTGTAAAAAGTCAAGGAAAGGTTTATATGTGGAAAGAAACTTTGTTTCTTGGTTACTAAGGGTGGGAGGGGAGGAGAAGGAACACTGCAAAAATAAAAAGTGAAAAAAAAGATTGTTGTTATTATTGTTAGGTGTCATCGAGTAAGCTCCAACTCATAGCGACCCCGTGTACAACAGAACGAAACACTGCCCGGTCTTGTGCCAACCTCACAATTCTTGCTATGCCTAAGTCCATCATAGCAGCCACTGTGTCAATCTATCTTGTTGAGGGCCTTCCCCACTTTCATTGACCCTCATCTTTACCAAGCATGTTATCCTTCTCCAGTGTTGATCTCTTCTGACAACGTGACCAAAGTAGGTAAGACGAAGGCTGGCCATTCTCACTTCCAAGGAGCATTCCAGCTACACTTCCAGGACAGATTTGTTATTTCTTTTGCCAGTCCATGGTACTTTCAGAATTCTTCACCAACACCACAACTCAAAAGCATTAACTCTTCTTCAATCTTCCTTATTCGTTGTCCAGCTTTCACATGCATACGAGGTGATTGAAAACACCATGGCTTGGTTAGGCACACCTTAGAGCTCTGGTAGTGTAGGGGAGCTCTGGTAGCGTAGTGCCTAAGGTACTTGACTGCTAACCAGAAGGCTGGTGGTTCAAACCCACCAGCCATTCCTTGGAAGGAAGGTTGGCCAACCTACTTCTGCAGTGATACCGCCTTGGAAACCCAAGGAGGAGTCACTATGAGTCAGGGCCGACTCGATTGCACGTAACAACAACAGATCTCAAAGAGACATCTTTGCTCTTCAGCACTTTAAAGAGGTCTTTTGCAGTAGATTTGCCCAGTACAATATGTCATCAGATGTCTTTGCTGCTTCCATGGTGTTGATTGTAGAACCAAGTAATACGAAATCTTTAACAACTTGAATCTTTTCTCCATTTATTGTGACGCTGCTTATTGGTCCAGTTGTCAGGATTTTAGTTTTCTTTATGTTGAGATGTAGTCCATACTGCAGACTACAGTCTTTAATCTTCATTAGTAAGTGCTTCAAGTCATCCTCCCTTTCAGCAAGCAGTGTTGTGTCGACTGCAAATTGCAGGTTGTTAATGAGTTTTCCTCCACTCCTGATGTCACATTCTTCTTCATACAGTCCAACTTCTTGGATTATTTGCTTGGCATACAGATTGAATAAATATGGTGAAAGGATGCAACCCTGATGCACTGCCTTCCTGATTTTAAACCATGCAGTACCCCCTTGTTCCATTTGAACAACAGCCTCCTGGTCTATGTACAGGCTCCTCATGAGCACAATTAAGTGCTCTGGAATTCCCATTCTTCTCAATGGTACCCATAATTTGTTATGATCCACACAATCAAATGCATTTGTATAGTTAATAAAACATCTTTCTGGTAAAAAAAAAAAAAAAAGATTACAACCAAAAAAAAGAAAGAAAAATCTTGTTCTACATCCTGCTTTTGGTGAGTAGTGATCAAAGTCTTAAAAGTTTTCAAGCAGCCATCTAAGATTCAATCATTGATCTCCCCTCATCTGGAGCAAAGAAGAGTGAAGAAAATCAAAGACACATGGAAAGAGTTAGTCCAAAGGACTAACAGATCATGAGAACCTCAATCTATATGACCCTGAGAAAAGAAGAACTAGATGGTGCCTGGCTACCAATGCCAACAACTCAGAAAGGGATCAAAATTGGAGATCCTAGATAGAGTTGGAAGAAAAATGTGGAACAAAATTCAAAAACACACAAATGACCAGAATTACTGGTCAGACAGAGACAGGTGAAACCCCCAAGACTACGCCCCCCAGTTATCCCTTGGACCTGGAAATGGACTCACTTCAGTGGATTAGCTCTCAGCCAAACAGTAGAAAGACCTACAAGCAGAACACTTACCCCAGGGAGATGCACCCCCCTACCTCAGGAAGATGCACCCCTTAGATCAATCAACTGTGAGAGATCAGAAGGGTATCATTTCCATAGGGGGAAAGCTGGACAGACAGGAATGCATAGATAAGAATGACAAGGGGAAGGGGTAGTCACAGGGAAGAAATGAGAGAAGAGCTGTTTATCGTTGAGATTATAATTGGTGCCATGAAACAAAATATGTATGAACTGTTAAGAGTAAAATGAATCTGTTTTGTAAGTTTGCACCCAAATCACTATAAAAAATTTAAAAATAGAATAAACTTTAAAAAAGACTACAGCTTAAACAACTGTCTGGGGCTGTTCTACTCTGTCATGGGGTGTTGCTTTTCATTGCAATCTACTCTATAGCACACAACAACAGCAATCTTTTACAGGAGCAGATTGACAGGTCTTTCTACCACAGAACTGTGGTCTGGGTTCAAACAGTTAACCTTTCAGTTAGCAATAAGCACTTAACTTATGCCATCAGAGTTCCTTTCAGGGAATTAACCAATAAAACAAACAAACAAACAAACAAAAACAAACCTATTGCCTTCAAGTTGATTCTAACTAATAGTAACCCTATAAACCAAAACCAAACTCACTGCTATCTAGTTGATTCCAACTCATAGTGACCCCCATTGGGCTCCCAAGGCAGTAGATCTTTACAGAGTAGATTGCCCTATCAGATAGAGTAAAACATAGGGTTTCCAAGGTTGTAATCTTTATGGGAGCAGTCTACCATATCTTTGGGTTTGAATCACTGTCCTTCCAATTAGCAGTCAAGTGCTTAACCACTGTGCCACCAGGGGTCCTTTTCAGGAAGCAGAGGAACAGACTTAACAATTCAATCAAATTCACAAGGGAGGAGAACTTTCCATTTGCTAGGTGGACCTACCTTCTCAACACCCCCGCCCACCATCCCCATAGTTTACTTCCTTACTCTCTCATAGCAACTAGACTCATTGGCTATCCCTGTGCAACAGAACAGAGCAAAAGTGCTAAGATGCAGAAAGCAATCCACCAAGTGAATGGGCTGGGGCCAGTGGATCCAACTCTGCTTTGGGGGCCAGTAGAAAGAAGGTACAGATTGACAAGTGATGCAAGGTCCCAGATGAAAACAGTTCCAAACAGACTGGGCAAACAGATGGCAATAAGTGTGCACGTAGTAGGAAGGTGGGGGAGGAGGAGAAGCTAAGAAGAAGAGAAAGGAACTAATACCTCTTTAGCTCCTTCCATATGCCAAAACTTGTGCCTAACCCAAGCCATGGTATTTTCAATCACCTCATATGCATGTGAGAGCAGGACAATGAATAAAGAAGACCAAAGAAGAGTCCGTGCTTTTGAGTTGTGGTGCTGGTGAAGAATACTGTAAGTACCATGGACTGCTAAAAGAACTAACAAATCTGTCCTGGAAGAAGTGCAGCTGGAATGCTTCTTGGAAGCGGGAATGGCCAGACTTTGTCTCATCTACTGTTATCAGAAGGGACCATTCTCTGAAGAAGGATATCATGCTTGGTAAAGTGAAGGGTCAACAAAAAAGAGGAAGGCCCTCAACAAGATGGATTTATACAGTGGCTTTAGCAATGGACTCAGGGATAGCAGGGATCGTGAGGCTGGCCTAGGACTGGGCAGTGTTTCTTTCATTCTGTTGTACATCAGGTCACTATGAGTCGGAGTGGACAGGACAGCACCTAACAACAACAACAAATATGCCAAAACACTGTGCTAGGAACCTTACAGATACTATTTCATTGAGCCCCACAGGGGCTCTATATCAGGATTCCACTTCTTAAAAGATGATCTAGAAAGAGAAAAAAAACATCCTCCTCTAAAATACGGTACCAAATCATTAAGAGTCTCTGGGACAGAAAGTGAAGGTCTGACCATTAACAAAGAAAGTCTTGATGACTAAATTTTACCATGTGAGGCCAGTGCTGCTAAAATTCCTCCTGCTTCACATCTGCATTCATCTGTAATTTATTTTTTCCACTCTTTTTCTTCCTCCCTAGGCTGGGAGATCTTTAACTGTTCTTTCTGTCCCCAGCTCACAGTATAGTACCTGGCATTGCATATGTACCCCATAATGACTGTGGGAAGTATGAATGAATGGATCCTTAGCTGAGGAGCAAGCTGCTCTAGCTATGATATAAGCAGCACTACCAAAACCCCAAACCCATTGCCGTCGAGTTGGTTCCAGCTCATGGTGACCCCATGTGTTACAAAGTAAAAACTGCTCTATAGAATTTTCTTGGTGGTATCTTTACAGATTGCACCTCAACATAAAGAAAACAAAAATCTTCACAACTCAACCAATAAGCAGCAGTATCACAATAAATGGAGAAAAGATTGAAATTGTCAAAGAATTCATATTGCTTGTTTCCACAATCAACACCAATGGAAGCAACAGCCAAGAAATCAGAGGGCATATTGCACTGGGCAAATCTGCTGCAAAAGACCTCTTTAAAGTGCTGAAGTGCAAAGATGTCTCCTTGATATCAAGCTCAATTGGCATAACATACTACACAAATCATTGTTCCACCTTCTACTATGGCTAGTAGCGACTGAGATCTTAAAAGCTTGCAAGCTGCCATCTAGATGCAACGATGGGTCTCTCCT
>NW_006921640.1:10124748-10126307 GCF_000298275.1 Orycteropus afer afer
AAAAAAAAAAAAAATGTCTCTTTGAAGACTAAGGTGCAAGTAATCCAAGCCATGGTGTTCTCAGTCACCTCATAAGCATGTGAAAGCTGGGCAATGAATAAGGAAGACCAAAGAAGAGTTGGTGCTTTTGAGTTGTGGTGCTGGCGAAGAATACTAAAAGTACCATGGACCACCAGAAGAAAGAACAAATCTGTCTTGGAAGAAGTGTAGCCGGAATGCTACTTGGAAGGAAGAATGGTCAGACTTCATCGCACCTGCTTTGTTAATATTGTCAGAAGGGACCATTCCCTGGAGAAGGATATCATGCTTGGCAAAGTGGAGGGTCCACGAAAAAGGGGAAGGCCCTCAACAAGATGGATTGACACAGTGACTGCAGTGATGGGATCAGGTATAGTAAGGATTGTGAGGCTGGCACAGGATTAGGCAGTGTTTCGTTCTGTTGTACATGGGGTCACTATGAGTCGGAACCAATTCAATGGCATCTAACAACAATCTTTACTGAAGCAGATTGCCAGGTCTTCTTTCCATGATGCACTGGGTAGATTCAAACTGCCAATTTTCTGGTTAATAGTCAAGTGCAACCGTTTGCACCATGGCGTGAAATCAGGCAGTGACTAAACAGAGTAGGTGTCAAAGAGAAGCCATAGCCCTCCCAAACACCCAGAGGAAGCTCAGCTGTCTCATTTTAGAATTCTCTCCTTAGATTCTTTGTACTTCTATGTAGGTTTGACAGACAAGTATTTAAAAAACCCACACACACTTGATTTATCCAATATATACAAAGTTTATTTTTTCTACATATTGAATGAATTGACTTAATCTTTCATTTCTGCTGATTATTGAACATGTAGGGTGCAATAGTAGGGATCCTCGTAAACAGCGTTTAAAAAAAAAGGTAGAAGTTTCTGGGTTTGTCGGGAATATCTAATATATTGTTTATCCAAGGCCACAACAGGCCAGGGATCCTCAAGTGTTCCTTCTGAGATGTTCCCATGGAAACCACACTTGCGCTGTGCATGCAGAAGGATAGCTCTTAGCACCACCAGCCCCGACTCCTGAGAGAATGTGGTGCCTGGGGTAAGAGCCCACAGACAAGGCAGTGAGAGGGGAAAAAGCAAAAAGGCTGCCACTCTACAACCAGAGAAGAGACTTCTCACCTCCCTCTTCTCACCTCTGCTCTGGTTGCCATCCCTGATAGGAAATGTTCCAGCCCTTCAATTACATACACATGCCTCTCCTGGCCTAAGTGATGGGGATCTATCTATCTTAGATAGAGATCTATCTAAGAAGGTTAGAATATTAATTACACCCTGTCATGTCAGAGGAGGAAATGAGATGGAGCTGAGCTGCAGGAAAGGAATTTTCCATAGGAGCAATATATATATATATTTTTCCTTATATTTTTATTATTTTATTTTGATTTGGGTGAAGATTTACAGAGCAAATTCACTTTCCCTACAGCAGTTCACATATACATTGTCACATGTCATTGACCACAGTTTACCACAATGCAACAGCTCACCTCCCACTTCCTCCCCATAGTTACCTCTTCCCAGTGT
>NW_006921640.1:10130227-10145186 GCF_000298275.1 Orycteropus afer afer
CCTCTCTATCAAGGATTTCCCACATAGATCCCCTTCCAAGTGGATGACAGTGGTAGCCGGGCACCATCTAGTTCTTCTGGTCTCATAGTCGTATAGGCTGTGGATCAGATGGTGTACCAGTCACTGGGACTAATTATTTCCATGAATTTTGGTTTTCTTCATTCTTCTTTGCTGTGAACAAGGAGCAATATTTTTGATGCTTTGTGGGCAGATGATGATCAGATTTAACCAGAACAGGGGAGACAGAATAGGAAGCTGCTGCTTCCCCAAATAGGAAAATAACAGTCATTCTGTCCGTCTTTCTTTTTCATAGGAGCTATTAGACTTGCCATCTTTGCTTTCATGCCAGCTCCGTATCAGCATCCATTCTACTTACTAGCTCTGTAGCCTTGGGGCATTACTTAACCTCTCTGAGTCTCTGTTTGCTTGTCTTTCAAATGAGGATAATAAAAAATCTGTTGCATAAGGTTCTGCCAAAAGAGACAGTATATATGAAGTTCCTAGCATAGTGCCAGGCATTAAGAGAACATTTAGCAAATGTTAGTACTCTCTTCTCTTCCCAGTCACACACCTATTTCCAATGTGTCAAGAAAACTGGCATTGCTTCCTTTGAAATATCTCTCAAAATACCTTCCCCACATTCCACCTCTGTCCTAGTCAAAGATCTTATGTTTACATGGAACATGCTCAAGAGAAAATTAGAATCTACTAGAAGATACAAGAGTATCTCCTGAAGTATCAGGATGAGAAATACAGCCAGGCCTCATAGGGGAATGAAACTGAAAAATTAGAGACTGCGTTTATATTATTCATCCTGTTGGAACCCAATGGTCTCTTATCTCTCTCTTCTTGCTTGGTAGCCTATCTATGTGCCTCTCTCTGCATGTCAGCTCTTCCTGCTTCTCCATGAGCATGGAAGGAATAGTCGTGTGCAAAACAGGCATGAGGGCAGCATCCTCCTCTGATCTCCTCTAACTTCACAAGAGGGAGACAGAATCACCATCGGCAGCCCAAAGCTGGTTACTGTGAGGCGGAAGTCAGACATGTCGCCACCCTCTAGCTTTTTCACCAATTCTGACACCAAGCACCCCTCCCACAGCACTCTCTACTTCTCTGCTGAGTTTGAGAATTTGTTCCAATGGCCACATAAAACTCACAGACAATATTCACAATTATGGGGTTTATTAAGGAAGTAAGAAAAAGAAACTAAAAAAGGAGGATGTTGTTGTTGTTGTTATGTGCCGTCAAGTTGGACCCATCAAGTCTACTATCACTATGGAAGTAGATTGCCCAACCTTCCTTCTGAGGAGTGGCTGGTGGGTTTGAACCGCCAGCCATCTGGTTTGGAGTCAAGTGCCTTAGGCACTATGCTACCAGAGCTCCTAAAAGAGAAAGTAGCATGTTACAATTCAGGTTGAGGAAAATGCTCAGGATATAGTTCATGGATCAGGATAGCCTCCCATCAGCCATGCCCAAAGGTATGCCTCTCTTTGGCCCTTGGCCTCTCAGCCTGGCCTCCACTCTGCTTGGGCAAGTGTTACAAAGCTGTTCTAGCTCTGGTGATAGGTGCACCCCACTCTGCCAGCATGCCTGCTGCCCAAAGACACTCAGCTTTCTCATTCCATGGGCCAGCAAGTCCACCACTCTATCTCGTGCCAGTCTCTTAATTCTGTTGCCTCTGCTGCCACCATCTCTCAGTGAGTATCTCTGCTGGTCTCTCTGCCAAGGAGATCCAGTGCAGGAATCTCAGGTCCAAGAATACACTCCACTTCACCTTCAGCTTTTATCTCTTGATGGCATTGAGAGCCCCCCTTCTACCTCTAGGAGGGCTCACTTTAAGCCTAGTGGAATGACAAAACTGACCAATCCCAATATTAGGGTTTCATACATCTTATTTCCCTGGTCCCACCCCCCACAAGGGTGCCCTGTACCTTATTTACATTACTAACAAGCTACGCGATCCCCTTGGTAAGCCACAAGCACCTTACATTTGCATAGTTCCACCCAGTCATCTGGTGGGAGTCACAAAGACCATGGCTAGTAAAGCCATGCTAAATAATTCACTTACGTGTACAATTTACACATCTGATACCAACTAGAAGAGTCTCTGTGCCAGCCCCAAAGTCCAGGAAGATAATGTCAGTTACCCAAATCCAGTCAGGTGATCCCATGGTCCATTCAACTGTGACGAGAAAAAAGACTCATGTGGTACATAGGGTCAGACCCTCCCCTCTGTAAGGGGTGAAGGGTTCACTGAGAGGGGGCATGGAACGAGCAGGCAACAAAAGTATTCTTCAGTTCCACCAAAGACCCTCTTGGTAGATTTGTTCCTAAATCTTCAAGCAGATGACTCATCAAGGTGGCCTCTGGTCCAGGCATTCTAACACATGCCCTGTCCTGGATAAGACAGGCTATGAGATTCTGGGAAACATATATGTCTCTATCTGTGCCCATCATATGACCATCCATATGTGAAAGAAGGCAGACAGAGCCAGATTCAAGAACCTCCAGCCTGCTAATCATGTAGAGGGTGTGGAAATTCAAATGTCATAAAATGTGACCAGAATTTACATCTGGAATATTTAAAGCTTCTTTCAATCTCTAAGGAAACGGTGATGATGTAAAACAAAAGCTGAACAACAGACATAGCTGTGTGCCGAGAAAAAGAAACATTATTTCATTATACTGAATCCTTTCCCAGAAAGTCAAAAGCCAGTCTCCACAGCTGGATTTAATACAATTCATCTGCTTTAGAGTCATTCATGTTTTCAGGCTTTTATTATTATTATTTTATCTGCATTACATTGCCACCCTTAAGAGAAGGAAGCAGCAGGATCAGTTTTGTATCAGGGGGCCTAGTCATCCTTTCAAGAAAGTATAGGAAAGTGATTCATTTAGTTACTTATTCATTCAATAAATATTTATTGAGTGCCTATTATGAGTCTGACACTGTATTTAAAAAAAAAAAAAAGACAACACTCATTGCTGTTAAGTCAAAGCAAATCCACTGCCTTTGAGTCAATTCCAACTCATAGTGACCCTATAAAACAGTAGAACTGCCCTGTAGTGTTTCCAAGGCTGTTAATCTTTCCAGAAACAGACTATTATATCTTTCTCTTGCTGAGAGACTGGTGGATTGGAACCACTGATCTTTTGGTTAGCAGCCAAGCACTTAACCACTACAACATCAGGGCTTCTTACTATATTAAATAATAGGGATAAAATGGTGAGCAAACCGGGCAAAAATCCCCAACTTCACAGATCTGCAGTCTAGTAATGAAACAGGCAGCAAACAAATGGCAAAAGCTGTGTAAAATTGCAACAATGACAGACATTTCACAGAAGAGACAGCCTGTGCTGTTGTCAGGAGATTTGTCCCAGACAGGGAGTCAGGGAGAGCTCTATTGCAAAGTGCTGCTTGAGCTGAGACATGAATACTGAGTAGGAATTCCCTAGGAATTGAGGTAAGGAAAAAGGATTCTAGCCGGAGGAAACTGCATGTACAAAAGGCCCTGTGGCTCAAGAGGATATAGAGACTGTGAGAAACTAAACAAGGCTGATGTGGGTGGAGCAGAGAGTGTGGGGGTGGGGGTAGGGGGAGTAATGTGGTGCAGGGACAATAGTTGAAATTTTACCTGGTCCTTTTGCATGAAAATATCTACATTTTAAAGAGATCACTCTGAATGTTGTCTCATTTACAGTAGTTCAGATGAGAAAAGACTATAGGCTGAACTAGATTATTATTGCTTTCATTGCTGGCAGTGGCAATGGAGAGAGGCGAATGGATTTGAGAACTATTTGGAGCTATAGTTGATAGGACTTGGATAAGAAGAAGAGAAAGGAGTTGTGAAGAGTGACCAAGTTTCTGGCCTGCCTACCTGCTCAGTAACTGTTTTGGTTACCTAAGTGCTGCTCTAACAGAAATTCCACAAATGGGATGGCTTCAACAAACAGTTTATTCTCTTGCATTTTGTAGGCTAGAAGTCCAAGTTCAAAGTGCTGGGCTCTAGGGGCTGGGTGAAAGCTCCTCAATCTTGGCTTCAGCTCTACCTCAGGCTCCCGGCCCACTGAAGCTGGAGGCTTTTCATCACTCAGGCAGCTGCTGGCTGCTGAGACTGACAAAGCCAAGACTGACAAGAAAAAGCCACAGTCTTGATGTTACCAAACAACATAAAAACCGAACCACACAAAAACCAAACCAAACCCACTGCTGTGGAGTCGGATCCAACTCATAGGAACCCCTCCTTGGGTTTCTGAAGCGGTATCACTACGGAAGTAGATTGCCCAACCTTCCTTCCGAGGCGTGGCTGGTGGGTTTGAACCAGTCACATGCCTTAGGCACTACGCCACCAGAGCTCCCACCAAACAACATAGCAGGCTACTAATTCAACATAGCAGGCCACTAATTGAAGTCCAAAAGGAGTCTCAAGATTGGCAGGGCACGGCAGGCTGTTGAACAACGAGTTGGCTACATGCAGGGTTCAAGCATGCCAAAAAAGTAGAGACCAATCCCAAAGCTTTTCACATCCCTCCCAAAGCAGACCACATCCTTAAAGCAGCTACTCAGCTACCACAGCAGATTCCACCATGGAGTTGATTGTCAGTTTCATCATGGGGAATAACTACCTCCAGCTGCCCAGCTACTCAACCAGCCCCAGCCAAGTTGACAACAACCTTAACTACCACAGTGACATTCACAAAGATGCTAAAAGAAGCTCACTATTGGGGTCAAGGTTAGGAATTTGGTTTGGGGCATGTCAATATTGAGGAAAACTCTGAGCTAGCCAAAAGATGATATCAGTCAGAACTTCAGAGGACAGGTTTGGGCTGGAAACAAGTATTTGAGTTACCTGCAGTTATGTGAGAATTGTCAATGTGACAATTAGATGGGATCGTCGGGGACAGAATATGGAGTGAGAGGAGAGCCTAAGAAAGTAGCACGAGGTGTCCATGGAGAGGATGTGGAGTCTGCAAAGGAGTCAAAGAGGAACTTCTCCAAGGCTGACAGAAATCGAGGAGAACACTGGATTACCCAAGCCAAGGGAAAGAAAATATCAAGAAGGCAAGATCAGTAGTGTGAAGTGTTACCAAGAAGTCAAGTCCAATAAGAACTGAAGTATCAGTTGCAGCATTTGACAACATGATATCACTGATGAACTCATCAGGAGCTATTTCAGTGGACTTCTAAGCAGAAAGCTAGACTGGAGTTGATAGAGAAATGTGTGGAATATGAAGAAATGGAATACAAAAATGTAACTGATGCTTTCAAGATATTTGACTCTGAAACACACTGTGTGTGAACTGTTGAGTGGAAAACCAATTTGCTCTATCAACTTTCACTCAAATCACAATTTTACAAAAACTGGTTGGCTTAAGACACACCCTACACTGATATGATCTTATTAACAAAAAAAGAAGAAATTTGACTCTGAAGAAGAACAGAGAAAAGGGGTCTGAGGAGAGCTGTGTAGAATTTTTCTGTTAAATGGTAATTTTATTAAAGTAATAAATATACATAATGCAACATGTCAATTAGTGCTACACTATTAGTCTTTCTACCCCCACAAAGAAGCAATCCTCTGTCCTTACCCTTGTTGTTGATTTTGTTGTTGTTGTTGTTTGCCGTCGAGTCGGCCCGACTCATAGCGACCCCTCCTTGGGTTTCCAAGGCAGTATCACTGTGGAAGTAGGATTGCCCAACCTTCCTTCCGAGGAGTGGCTGGTGGGCTTTACCCTTAATACTCCCAAATTCAAATTCTTCAGCTGTGTTAGCTTTCTTCCCCTTAAAATTTACATAAAATACTTATATTGTTTTTTCTTGATCTTTAAAATTTAAACATTATCTGTTGACCAGCTTCATGCTTGGAAGGTTTAGCTCTTTAGGATACTAACCTACTCACCCCTTGTTGTAGTTTCTTAGAGCTGCTATAACAAAGTGCCACAAGTAACAGAATTATTCTCTCTTGGTTCTGGAATCTAGAAGTCAAAAATCAAGGTATAAGCTGGGCTGGTTGCTTCCAGAGGCTCTGAGGGAGAATCTGTGCCATGACTCTTCTAGTTTCTGCTGGTTGCCAGCAATCCTTGGTTTATAGCTGCATCATTCCAACTCTGCCTCTGTTATCACATGGACTTCCTCACTGTGTTTCGTTGTGTCTCTGACTCTCTTCACTTAGAAGGGCAACTGTCATTGGATTTAGGGTACAGTCTGATTCATATAACCTCACTTAATTATATCTACAAAAATTCTATTTCAAAAAAAGATCATATTCACAGGTACCAGAGGTTAGAACTTTAACATATATTTTTAAGGGAAAAATTCAACTAATTACATAGCCTCCTGACCAGCCAGCTATATCATGTTGTTGTTGGTAAGTGCCGCCAAGTCATCTCCGACTCATAGTGGCCTTATGCACAACAGAATGAAACACTGCCTGGTCCTGTGCCTCACTATCCCTACTATACCTGAGCCCATCACTGCAGCCACCATGTCTATCCATCTCATTGAGGGCCTTCCCTCTTTCATTGATCCTCCACTTTACCAAGCATGACATCTTTCTCCAGAGAATGGCCCCTTCTGACAACATGACCAAAGTAGGTGAGAAGAAAGGTGGCCATTCTCTCTTCCAAGGAGCATTCTGGCTGCACTTCTTCCAGGACAGATTTGTTATTCCTTTTAGCAGTCCATAGTACTTTCAGCATTCTTCACCAGCACCACAACTCAAAAGCATCAACTCTTCTTTGATCTTCCTTATTCATTGTCCAGCTCTCACATGCATATGAGGCAACTGAAAATACCATGGCTTGAGTTAGGCACATCCTGGTCTTCAAGGAGATGTCTTTGCTCTTCATCACTTGAAAGAGATCTTTTGTAGCAGATTTGCTGCAAAATGCCATACGTCATCTGATACCTTGACTGCTGTTCCATTGGCATTGATTGTAGAATGAAGTAATACGACATCTTTGACAACTTCTATCTTTTCTCCATCTGTCGTGATGCTGCTTATTGGTCCAGTTGTGAGGATTTTTGTTTTCTTTTTGTTGAGGTGTAATCCATACTGTAGACTGTAGTCTTTAATTTTCATCAGTAAGTGCTCCAAGTCATCCTCATTTTCAGCAAGCAAAGTTGCATCGTCTGCTTATCACAGGTTGTTAATAAGCCTTCCTCCAATCCTGATCCCACGTTCTTCTTCATATAGTCTGCTTCTCAGATTATTTGCTCAGCATACAAGTTGAATAAGTATGGTGAAAGGATACAACTCTCATGCACTCCCTTCCTGATTTTAAACCATGCAATATCCCCTTGTTCTGTTTGAAGAACAGCCTCCTGATCTATGTACAGGTTCCTCATGGCTACAATTAAGAGTTCTGGAGTTCCCATTCTTCTCAAAGTTATCCATAACTTGTTATGATCCACACAATCGAATGCCTTTGCATAGTCAATAAAACACAAGTGAACATCTTTCTGGTATTCTTTGCTTTCAGCCAAGATCCATCTGACATCAGCTATGATATCCCTTGTTCCACATCCCCTTCTGAATCCAGCTTGCATTTCTGGGAGTTCTCTGTCAATATACTGCTGCAACCATTTTTGAATTATCTTCAGTAAGATTTTACTTGCATGTGATAGCAATGATATTGTTCGAGAATTTCCACATTCTGTGGATCACCTTTCTTTGGAATGAATACAAATAAGGATCTCTTCCAGTCATTTGGCCAGGTAGTCTTCCAAATCTCTTGGCATAGCCGAGTGCGTACCTCCAGCAGGACATCCATTTGTTGAAACATCTCAATGGGTTTTCCATCATTTCCCAGAGCCTTATTCTTCGCCAATTCCTTCAGTGTAGCTTTGACTGCTATAGCTGATGTTTGTGTTATTGAGAAAAGGTATTTGCCATGAATAAGTCATTGGTCTTGCAAAATTCTACCATATGATCTCTAGTGTCATTTCTATCACCAAGACCATATTTTCCAACTACCAGTGATTCTTCTTTGTTTCCAACTTTTGCATTCCAATCAACAGTGATGATTAGCACATCTTGATTGCATGTTCAGTCAATTTCAGACTGCAGAAGTTGGTTAAAATCTTCAATTTCCTCATCTTTGGCTTTGGTGGTTGGTGTGTAAATTTGAATGATAGTAATGTAATATTAACTCGTCTTCCTCATAGGCATATGGATAGTATCCTGTCACTGACAGCATTGTACTTCAGGATAGATCTTGAAACATTCTTTGTCATGATGAATGCCATGCCACTCTTCTTCGATCTGTCATTCCCAGCATAGTA
This sequence comes from Orycteropus afer afer, assembly GCF_000298275.1. NCBI lineage: Eukaryota > Metazoa > Chordata > Mammalia > Tubulidentata > Orycteropodidae > Orycteropus > Orycteropus afer. The sequence continues at coordinate 10,138,512 of NW_006921640.1, forward strand.
TATCATATGGTTATCTGATTCAAAATGGCCAAAACCAGTCCATTTCAGCTCACTAATGCCTAGGATATCGATCATTATGCATTTCATTTCATTTTTGACAACTTCCAATTTTCCCAGGTTCATACTTCATACATTCCATGTTTCTATTATTAATGGATATTTTCAGCTGTTTCTTCTTATCTTGAGTTGTGCCATATCAGCAAAAGGAGGTCCTCAAAGCTTTACTCCATCCACATTGTTCTGGTTACCTAGTGCTGCTCTGACAAGAAATATCCACAAATGGGATGGCCTTAACAAACAGGAGTTTACTCTTACAATTTGGAGGCTTTAAGTCCAAGTTCAAGGTGCCAGGCTCTAGGGGCTGAGTGAAAGCCCTTCAACCTTGGGGCTCAGCTCTGCCTCCTGCTCCTGGCCCACTGGAGCTAGAGGCATTTCTTCACTCAGACAACTGCTGGCTGCTGAGGCTGAGAAGCCCCAAAGTTGACAAGTAAAAAGGCACAGTCCCAATATTACCAAACCACATGGCAGGTCATTAACTTAACCATTGTAAGTGCCAAGGTCGACAGAGCATAGCAGGCTGCTGAGCAACAACATGGCTACATGCAGGGTCCAAACATGCCATAGGCTAGAGACCATTCCCAAAGCTGTTTCTTATATATGGGAAGCAGACCACATAACCAAAGAAGCTACCCAGCTGCTTGTGGTAGAGCCCACCATGGAGGTGATTGCCAGTCTCATCATGGGGAATAATTACCACCAGCTGCCCAGCCACTCAACCAGGCCCAGCCAAGTTGACACACAAACATAACCACCACACACATCATTAAGGTTGGCTCTATTCTGAGGAGACAGCTCTTTCCTGGTCGTATTTTGAGTGCCTTCTGACCTGAGGAGCTCATCTTCTGGCATTATATCAGACAATGTTTCAGGGCTGTTTTTCAGTAATATATCAGGCAGTGTTTCACCACTATTCATAAGGTTTTCATGGCCAATTCTTTTAGAAGTGGATGGCCTCTTCCTTCTTCTGAGTCTGTCTTAGTCTGGAAGCTCCACTGAAACCTGTCCACCATAGCTAACCCTGTTGGCACTTGAAACACTGGTGGCACAGCCTCCAGCCTCACAGCAACACATAAGCCACCGGAGGACAACAAACTGACAGACAAGTTCATCTTCCTTAGCTGTTCCAAACTGCTCCACTCCCACTTCCTGGCCTTCCCTACCAGTTCCAGCCCTCCAGTAAGCCATCTTCCAGCTATATCATAATTTTTATTAATTTTAATTGTAATTAAATAAAGTTTAATTAAATTTTAATTAAATAAATATTCAAGGGTCAGTCTGTAGATAATTGCTCTTATTGGAACCATATGTTTTTATTGCCTTTATTTCACAATTTTCTTTTCCTGCAGTTAATAGGTGCTTCTTATTTGCTTTTGATTTTCTTCTTCTTTTTATTTTTACTTTTCTATGAATCTCCCACAAATTTGTGTTTCAAATTCTCCAATAAAATGTAAAATTATGCTCATTATAGTCAAATATATCTAGAAATCTTTCATATTCTCCTCCCCTTTCTTCCCTTAGATTCATCCCTTCTGTATATATATACTGTATCTGTGTGTGTGTGTGTGTGTGTGTATATATATATATAGTAATATATCTGATGGTGTTTCACTGCTATTTGTAAGGTTTTCATAAGGCCAATTTTTTCAGAAGTGGATGCCCCATCCTTCTTCCCAGTCTGCCTTAGTCTGGAAGCTCCACTGAAACCTGCCCACCATAGGTGACCCTGCTGGTATTTAAAATACTGCTAGCATAGCTTCCAACCTCATAGCAACACGCAACCAACAGAGTATGACAACTGACAGATGAGTGAAGACTAAGGTGCATCTAATCCAAGCTATTGTATTTTCAATTGTCTCAAATGCATGTGAAATCTGGACAATGAATAAGGAAGACCAAAGAAGAGTTGATGTTTTTGAGTTGTGGTGTTGGCAAGAACACTGAAAATACCATGGACTGCATAAGAATGAACAAGTCTGTCCTGGAAAAGTGCAGGAGGCATGTTCCTTAGAAGCTAGAATGGCTAGACTTTGTCTCACCTACTTTGGTCACGTTGTCAGAAAGGACCATTCCCTGGAGAAGGATGTCATGTTTGGTAAAGTGGAGGGTCACCAAAAAAAGGTGAAGACCCTCAGTGAGATGGATGGACACAGTGATTGCAATGATGAGCTCAGGTATAGCAAGGATTGTGAGGATGGCACAGGACTGGGCAGTATTTCATTCTGTTGTACACAGGATCACTATGAGTCAGAGCCAGCTCAATGGTACCTAATAACAGCAATATCCCTTCTGTAACCTTCCAATCTCAAACTCCTATCTGATTGCTCTCTAGTACTGCTGCATTATCCTAGGAATTCCCTTTCCCTCTTTTCATGTCACATTCCCTGTTTCCTCTAACCCAAAATGTTCACTCACTTTGGCTGAATAAGCCCTCCAGTAGCTTTCTGAGAAAATGTAATGAGAAGTTCAGTTTTTGAGACTTTGCTTGTATGGAAATATTTTCATTGTCCCCTCATGCTTGACTGATAGTTTGCCTGAATGTAGAATTCTGGGTTGCCAACCATTTTCCTTCAGAGTTGGAAAGTATGGATCCTTACTGTTGTTGAGAAATCCAGTGCATTTCTGATTCTCTCTTTTGCTACGTGATCTGATGTTTTTCTCTAGAAACTTTTGGGATCTCCTCTTTGTCCCTAATGTTCTGAAATTCCATGAAGATGTGCTTTGCTGTGAGTATCTTCATTCATTATATGACCCAGGGTAGGTCCTTTTTTTCTGGACACATGATTTTCTATTCTATATTTGTGTGTTTTGTTATTTTTCCAATAATTTTTTCCCTGTTATTTTTATTTTTCTCTCTTTCTGGAATTTCTGTTGCTGGGATCCATCAAGTTGATTTCAACTCATAGAACCCCATGTAACAGAATATAACTGCCCCGTCAGGTTATCTGGACTGTAATTGTTTCAGAAGCAGATAAGGTCTTTCTCCCACAGAGCAACTGGGTAGGTTTGAACCACCAATGTTAAAGTTAGCAGCTAAGCTAACTGTTGCACTACTAGGGCTCCTTCAGAACTTCTATTAAGCATAAATAATTCTCCATAAATTATTCTTATCCCTTTTCTCCCATTTTCTGTCTCTTTCATTAAGCTTTCTGAAAATTTTCTTAACTTTATGTCCTAATTTTTGTTTTTATTACTGCTATCATGTCATGTTTTTAATTCCCAAAACTTTTACTTGTTCTCTAAATGGTCCTTTTTAAGCCCTTATGGTTTCATTCCATGAGTACCAACTCTCAATTATCTGAAGAGATTAATGATTTTTTTATTTGTTTATGTTTTGCTCCCAATATTGTTTCTTTGTCCTCGGAGGGCCTTTTCTCTGTTTGTTTTGGCCTTTGTCTTTCATGCTAGAAATATTCTGCAAATGTCTGGGAATCTTGGCTGTCTGTACTACTTTTCAGTGAGGCATTAAAATACTGACAGTATTCTCTGGGTGCATAGGCAGGGCATATTGACTGATAGACTTCACCACATGGGACAGACAGGGAACCCAGCCAAATGTCAGTATTTGAGAGGCTATTTCCTCAAATTTCTCCCATTTTCCAGAGAGGAGATCTTTACATTTCTGCTTTGGGGTGGTGCCAGGCCAGGGGAGGAAACTTTTTTACATACTCCTTCCTATTTTATTTCTCTTAGACTTCTAGACTTCTCTCTGAAATGCCTACACATGCCCACACTCCCATCAGTTCAACTCCTGAGTCACTATTTCTCCACAATGTCTCCTACACTTGGTGTTATCCCATTTATTATTTGGCCAATCTGATGGCTATTGAGAGGCATTTATTTGTTGTTTTAATTTGCCTTTCTGACTACTAATGGGTTTATACATCTCTTCAAATAATTGTTTGTCATTCTATTTTTTTTTCCCCTGTGGATTTCCTTTTCACAATTTTTGCTTATTTTCTATTTGCTTTGCCATTTTGTTGTTGTTGACTTGCAGATATTCTCATATATTCCAGATATACATGTTTTGAATCTTGAAGATAACTTATCTATTGTTGTTATTAGGTGCTGTAAATAGGTTCTGCCTCATAATGACCCGATGCACAACAGAATGAAACAATGCACCATGCCCACAATTGTTTTCAGGCTTGAGCCCGTCATCCCAGCCACTGTGTCAATCCCTCTTGTTGACGTCTTCCCCTTTTACACTGACTCTCTCTACTTTACCAAGCATGATATCCTTCTCCAAGAATTTGTCCCTTCTGACAACATGACCAAAGTACAAGAAAGGAAGTTTGGCCATTCTCACTTCTAAGGAGCCTTCCTGCTGTACTTCTTCCAAGAGAGATGTTTCCTTCTCATAGTAGTCCAAGGTACATTCAATATGCTTTGCCAACACCACAATTCAAATGCATTAATTTTTCTGTTGTCTTCCTCATTCATTGTCCAGCTCTCACATGCATATGAGGCTATTGAAAATACCATGGTTTGGGCCATTAGTCATTGCACATTAGTCTTCAAAGTAATACCTTTGCTCTTTAACACTCTAAAGATGTCTTTTGCACCAGATTTTCTCAATGCAATACATTGTTTGATTTCTTGACTTCTGCTTCAAGGATGTTAATAGTTGATCCAAGTGAAAAGAAATCCTTGGTAACTTCAATCTTTCTCCATTTATCATGATGTTGTTTATTGGTCCAGTTGTGAAGATTTTTGTTTTCTTTATATTGAGATATAATCCATACTGAAGGCTATAAAGTCTTTGATTTTCATCAGTAAATCCTTCAAGTCTTCTTCATTTTTAGCAAGCAAGATTGTGTCATCTGCATATCACAGATTGGTAATTAGTCTTCATCTAGTCCTAATGCCACATTCTTCTTCACGTAGTCCAGCTTCTCAGATTATTTGCTCAGCATACAGATTGAATAAGTATAGTGAAAGGATACAACCCTGACACCCACCTTTCCTGATTTTAAAACATCTGGTATTGCCTTGTTCTGTTTCTTAGTCTATGCATAGGTTCCTCGTGAACACAATTAAGTGTTCTGGAACTCTCATTCTTTGCAATGTTATCCATAATTTGTTTTGATTCGGACAACCAAATGCCTTTATGTAGTTAATAAAACATGGGTAAGCATGTTTCTGGTATTCTCTGCTTTCCACCAAGATACATCTGACATCATGGATGGATCTCGTATTGCTAATAACTATCTATATTATCCTTTGTTTAAAAAAAATTTTTAAGTCTTTAGCAGCCAACAAACACACGAACAAATGTTCACAATCATTAGCCATTAGCAAGATGCAAATCAAAACAACAATGAGATACCATCTTGCCCCAGCACTAGTAGCAAAGTTCAACAAGACACAAAATAACAAATGCTGGTGAGAATGTGGAGAGATTAAGATTCTCAAGCACTGTAGAAAGCAGTATGGTGATTCCTTTAAAAGTTGGAATTAGAAATACTATTTGACCTAGCCATTCCATTACTAGGCATATATCCTAAAGAAGTGAGAGCCAGGACAAGAACACATATGTGCACATCCATGTTCATCACAGCACTATTTGCAAAAGCAAAAGGATGGAAACAACCTAAGTGCCCATGAACAGAAGAATGGATAACCAAACTATGGTACATACACACAGTGGAATACTATCCAACCTTAAAGAATAACATAGAATCTGCAAAACACCTCATAACATGGATGAATTTGGAGGATGTTATGCTGAGTGAAATAAGTCAATCACAGGACAAATATTGTATTAGTCCTTTATTGTGAAAAGTCAAGGAAAGGTTTATATATGGAAGGAAAATTTCTTTCTTGGTTAACAGGGGTGGGAGGAGAAGGGAGGGAACACTGTTGGATAGGTAGAGACAAGTACTGATTTGGGTGAAGGGAAGGGCAATGTGCCAAATGTGAGTGATCAACATGGTGGCATTGAGGAAGAGAAAGACATGCATGGGAGGTACAGACAACAAAGATGAACCCTTTTGCAAATGCAGTACTGCATTGTCAGTGAAGGCAAACATTGATCTACAGAAGGATAGATGGGTGGACAAGCTGAATGATTAGGTATGTCTATGCAGGGGAAGTGTGCCCAAGACCATGTATAGGGTTGGCAGACAGTGTTTCTACAAGTGTATTTATATGTTCTGTAAGAATTTCCAGGTATATAGTAGAACTGACAAGGGACGAGATTGTAGTCACTTCTTGGCCTCAGCCAGCTACCCAGAGGGAGCAAGCAGTTGGATCTATGGACTCGGGACCATAGTCACAGGGAACATCAAACTCAATTGGCATAACACACTACACAAAAACATTGTTCCACATACTACTTTAGTGAGTAGCCACTGGGATCTTTAAAGCCTGTAAGCGGCCATCTAGATGCAATGATGAGTCTCTCTTCATCCAGAGCAAAGAAGAATGAAGAAAACCAAAGATACATGGAAACAATTAGTCCAAGCGACTGGTACACGATGAGATCCTCAGCCTATGTGACTATGAGACCAGAAGAACTAGATAGTGCCCGGCTACCACTATCAACCACTCTGTAGGAAATCCTGGATAGAGTGGGAGAACAATGTGGAACAAAATCATTAAAAAAAAAAAAAGGAC
>NW_006921640.1:10145941-10148545 GCF_000298275.1 Orycteropus afer afer
ATATATATATATTTGGGAGCTCTGGTAGCATAGTGCCTAAGGCATTTGACTGCTAACCAGAAGGCTGGCAGTTCAAACCCACCAGCCACTCCTCTGAAGGAAGACTGGGCATATTTCTATAGAAATACTGCCTCAGAAACCCAAGGAGGGGTCACTATGAGTCCATTCAACTCCGTTGCAGTGAGTTTGGTTTGGTTTGGTTTTTTAATTGAATGTATATCTAGGTCTGCTTCTGACCACTCTATTCTGCTCCACTGGCTTATTTTTACTGTTCAGATTGTTGTAATATCTGGTCAGGCAAGCCCCTCTTTTTGCTCTTCTTTTTCCAAGTTAATATATCTATTCATAGACTTTCATTCTTCCATATAAATTTTAGAATAATTTTGTGGAGATCCTCAAAATATCTGGCTGAAAATTCTATTGGGATTTCATTAAATTTGAGATGGTTAATTTTATATGTCAGCTTGGCTAGGCTATTCTAGTTGCTGCCATGAATGAGTAATTGCATATGGTTAGATCAATTGACCTTGAATGGACCAGATTACCTACTGTAATTTGTAACATCAGTGGGTGACACAAATGGTGAAACACTCAACTACTAACTGAAATGTTGGCTATTTGAACCCATCCATCCAGAGGTACCTACAGAGACAGGCCTGGTGATCTGCTTCCAAAAGGTCAAATCCACGAAAACCCTGTGGAGCAGGTCTATTCTACACACATAGGATCACTATCAGTCAAAATCAACTCCACGGCAACTAACAACAACAATAATGTAACCTAATATAATTACCTTACATACAATGTAATATAATCACTTTCCATAATATAAATGAGTGTGGTGTAATCAGTTGATCCATTGAGGTCATACCAGCAAACCAATGTAGGGTGGATCCTAAACCTAATCACTTTTGAGTTATAAAAACACCAGAATAGACACAAAGACAACACACAGGAGAAGACAGATGACACGTGAGGACTGTGAACAAGCAAAGAAATGCCAAGTATCTCTAGAAGACTCCAGAACTAGGAGAGAGGCCCACAGAAGTAATCAGCTCAACTGAGACCTTGGTTTGGACTTTCATCTTCCAGAACTGTGAAAAAATAAATTTTGATTCTTTAAAGGCAACCACTTGTGGTATTTCTGTTTTGGCAGCACTAGGTAACTAAGACAAAATTATTGATCAATTCAGGGAAAAAAACGTTATCTTTATAAGGTTTTATTTTGTTCCATCCAAGAGCAAAGAATACCTCTTCATTTATTGAGATCTTCTTTTGTATTCTTTAATAGAGTTTTAATTATTCTTCATAGAAGCCTTGTGTAGTGCCTATTAATTTCTACAAACTTTATGGCTTTAATGGAAGCTCTGGTGGCATAGTGCCTAAGGCATTTGACTACTAACCAGAAGGCTGGTGGTTCAAACTCACCAGCCCCTCATCAGAAGGAAGATTGGGCAATCTACTTCCGTAGTGCTACTACCTCGAAAACCCAAGGAGGGGTCACTATGAGTCGGATCCTACTCGATAGCAGTGAGTTTGGTTTTGGTTTGGTTTATGGCTTTATTAATATTGTGAATTACAGGTCATTTTCTATTATATTTCCTAGTTGCTTGTAATCCTTGACTCCTCTGTTTCAGTCAGGTCCCACATCCAACCTGTCAGCAAATTCTGTTGCTCTACCTTCAAATTATGTCCAGAATCTGACCATTTCTCGCCAATTCTATAAAGTCACACTGGTCCAAGTCACATGGTCTTTCACTTATATTATTGGGTAGCCTTCTTAATCCTCCTTTGCCTCCTACCATCACTTCTTAGCAGAGTAGTCAAATGGTCTTTTTAAAATATAAATCCATATTATGTCACTCTTCTGCTTAGGGGCTCTAATTACACTCAGAGAAATCAAAGTCCTTAGAATGGCTTTCAAGGACCATGGGATCTGCTCTCCCTAGATTCTTACCAATGTACTCATTGGCATGCCCCAGGGCCTTTGCACAGCTGTTTCCTCTGCCTGGTACATTTCCTCCCGAGATTCCATGGCTTCCTCCATCAGCTCCTTCTCATCTGAGTTTCCCCAGAAGAACATGAGACAAAGATTTGTGTGAAAGTGAGTTATTTTGAAGTATTCCTGGAAAGTTAGTAAGGGAATGAGGAACTAGCACAAGAAAGGAAAAGAGGCCAAGCAAAGTGAGGGAACCCTTGACTCAATCATGCAGAGGTGCTCTGAATACAGGGTAACATCTCAGAGTTGTCCTGAGCAAGGGCACAGGAAGTGGACTCTTTATAACCACTAAGTCACTGATTAACTCATGTACCTTCTCCACATCTCCAACCAAACCAAACCTGGTGCCACAAGTTGATTCTAACTCATGGTGACCCCATGTGTTACAGAGTATAACTGCTTCATAGGGCTTTCTTGACTGTAATTTTTTTTTTTTAACAGATATCCATTCATCAGTTTCTACATGTAGCATTCAATAACATTGGTTACATTCTTCACATTGTGTCACGATTCATGGAAGGAACATCATTACAAATTGGAATGATGGGAAGGCTTTGAAGTTATTCAGGCATAAGAATTTGCTTTCTATTTTTTTTTTTTTTTTT
>NW_006921640.1:10148645-10167442 GCF_000298275.1 Orycteropus afer afer
ATTGTGCTTGACTGCTAACCAGAAGGCTGGCGGTTCAAACCCACCAGCCACTCCTCAGAAGGAAGATTGGGCGATCTACTTCAGTAGTGATACTGCCTCTGAAACTCAAGGAGGGGTCGCTATGAGTCAGGGCCGACTTGACGGCACATAACAACTAACAACATTGTGATTTTGGTGAAAGTTTATCTAGCAAATTTGCTTTCCATACAGCAACTCACATACACTTTATCTTATGATATTGACTATAATTTACCACAATACAACAGCTCCCCTCCCATTTCCTCCCCATAGTCACCTTTTCCCTCCCATGCACTCCTGTCCCTAAGCTGTCTCCCTGTGCATACACAGCCCTTCTATTCTCCCATGACTGATCTCTCAAAGGAGTGTGTCTACCTAATGTAAATGTTCAGTTCCTATGCCTGTCTTTTGTTTGGCTGGAAGCCACAGGAGTGGGTTCAATTTCCGACCTGAAGGGCAGCTAGGGGCCATAGTCTCAGGGGTTCCTTCAGGCTCTATCAGACCAGCAAACCTGGTCTTTTTTTCTTTTTAATGATTTTGAGTTTTGTTCCACATTGTTCTCCCACTCTACACCATAGGGTTTCATAGAGTGCTGTCTAAAATCAAAAGAGGAATATTTTGTGACATGTGAAAATGATATGAAATTTAAAATTCAGTGCCCATAAATAAAGTTTCATTGTAACATAGCCATGTTCATTGATTGCATATTGTCTATGGCTGCTTTAGTGCTCCAATAGCAGGGTTGACTGTATGATTTGGAAATCTGAAATATTTACTACCTGGCCCTTTAGAGAAAAAGTTTACCCATGCTTGGTGTAGAGGTTTGGAGGAGGGCTCAGCACAGTTACATTGGGAGTATCAGACAGGCTGGCTGGAGGAGGAAGATGATAGGGGAGCAGGAAGTGTGAATTGATGATTGAGGAGATAAGTGTTATTTAAGGACTTAGAAAGATATATTTGGCTTTGAGAAAGGTCTGTGAACTTGGAAGATTTGAATGAGAAGGCAGAGAGAAAGCTTGGAAGGAGGGGGCCTCCAGGTGGCTGTCCAAGTGGCCATGGCAATGGTAACATCCAGCTCAGGCTTTCAGGTTCTTGTCTGAACCCTTATCCTGTGCATGCTCCCCCTCAGCCCCAGGCATGCATGAATCTTTGTTTCCACTGAAACAAGCACCAGGGAATTGTTCCCACTGTTCCACAGGGACTGACAAAACCTGGGTGGTGAGGACCAGCGGGGCTAACACCTGCAGCACCCTGGCCCTGAGCTCCCCGGCCCCCAGACCCTGGTTCAAAAATCTCAGCTCTCAGTTTTGCAGCAGCTTGTAAGTCGACTGCTGAGATGGTTTCTCTTCCTCCAGGCATAGTGCAAAATGATACGTATTATTTGTAAAATGTTTATTAGTGGGAAAAAAAGGGAAATTTTTTTTTAATAGAAAAAATGCCTTGGAGAAATACTAGCTTCCTCCATTCTCCCTCCTCTCCTGCTAGCTCTCTGACCAGGGACCTGCCCAGGTTCCCAACCTCTGAGCCCTAGGGGCACCGGTTGTCCACAGTTGCCTTCCTGTATATCATGTCATGTTACATGACATTTTGGAAAAGACAGAGCTATAGAGATACTAAAAATATCAGTGGTTGTCAGGGGTTCAGGAGGAGGAAAAAGGGATGAATAGGGAATTTTTAGAGTGGTGACACTCTTCTGTATGATACTGTAATGGTGGGCACATGACACTATGTATTTGTCAAAACCCATAGATTTATATAACAGAATGAAGCTTAGTGTAAACTATGAGCTCTAGTTAATATGCCACACTAAAGGAAGATGCTAATAATAGGGGAAACTGGACATATGCTGGAACTCTCTATCAGCTCAATTTTTTTTTGTAAATCTAAAACTCCTAAAAAATAAAATTAGTTTTAAAAAGTGAATCGACCATGTCTCTGGGTGGTGCCAACAATGAAGCACTCAAGCACTAGCTGAAAGGTTGGCAATTTGAACAACCCAGTGGCACCTCAAAAGATAGGCCTGGCTTCCTGCTTCTGAAAGGGCACAGGGGTCACCATGAGTCAGAATTGACTCAATGGCAACTAACAACAATAACCTCTCTGTGAACTATGAATGACATTTATTTTCTTGTTTATATTTATTTTTAATCACAAAATTTCAACAATGAGAAGGTTTTCTTTTTATGTATCTTAAAATTTTTATTGTTTGAATACACAAATGATACATAAACCCATTCTTATTTTTAAAAATATTTAAAACACTACAGATGGATTTAGAGTAAAAAGTTAATTCCATTCCATTCCCAAATGCTGACCACATATAAAAGTTGGTGTGACTCTTTCCAGAGTTTCTTATACCTTCAGAAGGATGTGTATATACTAATATATAGTTGTATCAGTTAGGAATGTGTTCATCTAGAAACCTTTACTAAAATTGACTTAAACAAATGGGCTTTTCATTTGATTCATTATATAAGAATTCTGAAGATAAGTAGGTGCAGTGCCTAAGGCATTTGACTGCTACCAGAAGGTTGGCAGTTCAAACCCACCAGCCGCTCTGGAGAAGGAAGAGGGGGCGGTCTACTGCCATATAGCTTTATAGCCTCAGAAACCCAATGGGAGTTGCTATGAGTTGGAATAGACTTGTTTGGTTTGATAGAGTTAGCTCAGTAGCTCAGTGACATTAGATGGGGCCACCGTCTTGGTGATCCTCTGGGCCTTTCACTCCTGTTTACATCTTCAAGGCTGCAAGATGATTGCTGTGCCTGCAGCCCTACACCTGTCACATCTCTGTTCAAAGTTGAAAATCAAGGAGGGTCTGTGGTATCCATACCCTTATATCAGGAAAGTAAAAGATTTCCCCCGATGGCAGTTATGTTTGTGTGTCAACTTGGCTGGGCCTGGTTGAGTGGCTGGGCAGCTTGTAGTAGTTATTCCCCATGATGAAACTGGCAATCAACTCCATGGTGGGATCTACCACAGCAGTTGAGTAGCTCTCTTTGGGTATGTGGTCTGCTTCCTGTATATAAGAAGCAGCTTTAGGAATGGTCCCTAGCCTATGGCACACTTGGACCCTGCATGTAGCCATGTCGCTCGCTGTTCAGCAGCCTGCTGTGTTCTGCCGACCTTGGGACTTACAATGGACTTGAGTTAATGACCTGCCATGTGGTTTGGTAATATCAAGACTGTGCCTTCCTACTTGTCAACCTTGGGGCTTCTCAGTCTCAGCAGCCAGCAGCTGCCTGAGTGAAGAAATGCCTCTAGCTCCAGAAGGCCGGGAGCAGGAGGTGGAACTGGACCCCAGGGTTGAGGGGCTTTCACCAAGCCCCTAGAGCCTGGCACCTTGATCTTGGACTTAAAACCTCCAAAATGTAAGAATAAACCCCTGTTTGTTAAGGCCATCCCACTTGTGGTATATCTCTTGTCAGGGCGGCACTAGGTAACCAGAACACCCCCAAACCTACTATCTTGGATTCCTAGAACTTCTGTAACAATCGTTGCTTCTAATGTCATAAAGGCAACACCTGCTGTTGCTTAGAAACAGAAATGTGTGTTCTCAACTTGCTTCTTTGTTTCATGTAAGTTATGTAACACACATACACATAAACAGTTGTCTAGTTGACTCCAACTCGTGGCAACCCCATGTGTGTTAGGGTAGAGCTGTGCATCGTAGGATTTCCAATGGCTGATTTTTCAGAAGTGGATTGACAGGCTTGACAGGCCTTTCTTCTGAGGTTCCTCTGGGTGGATGCAACCTCCCCCTTTCAGTTAACAGTCGAGCATGTTAACCTTTTACAACACCCAGGGATTCCAGCACCAAAATAAGGGCAAGTAACTGTACAAATGATTTTTTAAATTAGCTAATTTACATGAAAAACTGCAAAGATAGAAAATGTAAATCACATTTAAGTGTTCCATTTAGGAAACCATCTCCGTTCCAATGAATAAAATAACGATAATTTGACCCATTCCAGAAAAGCCCAGACCTGAGTCAGCCTGCTCCTCTGTGTGCACGGATGTCTGCTTCCTATTAGGTAGTTGGAGGCTCCAACCCCTCCTGCTGATGAGCTTCCAAGCAGAAAGCACATGAGGAGGGAAGCTGCCAGGTGCACAGACGTGCACACATGCAGGATGACAATGTGCACATCCACTAAGGCAAGGCCACTTCGTGGGCCAGCCATGTTCCCAGGAAGCTCCAAGTCTGCCAAATCCAGCTGAGACATTAAACAGAGAGCCCATCCGTGACAGGAAGTCCAGCCAGCCCAGAGCCAATGTGTCTCCTCTAATTGAAAAGGCCTTTGGCTGACAGTGCTAGAGGCAACAAGTATAGCCCTCTGTAATCCCTCTATTCCCTTCCTCTGTGTTCTTGGCAGCTGCACTTACTCCAGAACAAAGAAATGCTGAAGAAGCAGGATAACTATGACCCAAAGTTTATCATTCGCTGAGGGCAGGAGAAAGAAAAGCTTTGTCAGGTCCTTCTCAGCTTCCCATCAGGAGAGAAGAAATGAAGCCCGCAGCTACGGATTCTCACCCATTTTTATAACTACCAAACATTTGTATGCACCTTCTGATCATACAGTCACTGGGCTAGGTGCCCTAGGACATATGAAGAAAGACGCCCAGGCTGTGCCTTTTGAGAGCTTGCAGACCAGAAAGAGGATAAGATAAGTATACCGGCCAGACAAGGAGGAAAGGAGAGTCAGAAAAGGCTTCACAGTCATTGCATAGGGACCAACACTCATTAACAGTTACCTTGGAGTAAGTGGGGGAATCCCTGGATCACGTAAAAGGTTAGAGGTGTGAGTCCACCCTGCCATGCCTTGGAAGAAAGGCCTAGCAATCTATTTCCAAAATATAAGCCATTGGAAACCCTATGGAGCACAGTTCTACTCTGACACACATGAGGTCACTGTGAGTCAGAGTTGATTTGACAGCAACCGGTTTGGGGAAAATGGGAGGGAGAAATGAAGCATGGAGGCTACTGCATAAGCGATCCAGAGTTTTTCTTAAGAGTGATGAAAAATTGGGAAACAGATATGGGTGATCATTGCACAACGTGGTGAATGTAGTTAATGTCACTGAATTGTTCACATAAAAATTGTTGAAATGTTTTGCTTTGTTAAATATATTTCATGATGATAACAAAGGTTTTAATTTGAAGAAAAGAAAAAAAGTCACATGGAAGAGCAAGGAGTCCAGCAAAGCCAGAGCACTGCTGCTGGTCCTGGGAGTGGGAAGAAGAAACATAATCTCTGCCCTGAAGATATTCAGGGTAGAGAGGGGAGTGAAGGAAGGAGTGTAAACAAACACTTCCAAGCCAATGCCATGTGTACAGTCACAGGACACACAGCAAGCACAGAAATGCACAGAGGAGCATTTCAGCTGGGTTTTAAAGCACAGGAAGGCTCGCAACAATGAAGGGTGGTAGGTAAAGGGGGCAGGGCAATTGCATGGAGATCAAAGTTGGAGTTCCAGCCAGAGGGAGCAGTGCGTGCAAAGTGTAAGAATGTTCAGGTTAGATGAGCAGTAAAGTGCAGCTGAAAGAGAGGATGCAGAGGGGGCCTGTGGGCAATATTAGGTCAGAGAGATCAGGTGTCGGAGGGCCTTGAAAACCAGGAGTGATGGTTAATTTTTTGTGTCAACTTGGCTAGTCTATGGTTCCCAGTGACCCTTCAGAAGAAGATTGCCAGGCCTTACTTCTGAGGCATCTGTAAGTAGGTTTGAACAGATCACCTTTCAACCTTTCATTCAATATTCCAATGCTTAACCATTGCACCACCCAGGGACATATATATATTTGTTGTTGTTGTTGTTGTTGTTATGTGCTATCAAGTCATTGAGTCAGACCTGACTCATAGCAACCCTTCCTTGGGCTTCTGAGACAGTATCCCTACAGAAGTAGATTGACCAGTCTTCCTTCCGAGGAGTGGCTGGTGGGTTTGAACCGCCAGCCTTCTGGTTAGCAGTCAAGTGCCTTAGGCACTATGCCACCAGAGCTCCAAATATATGTGTGTGTGTGTGTGTGTGTATACACACATATATATACACATATATATGATATATAACTGGTTCTGTTTCTGTAGAGAACCTTGACTAAGACACCAGTGTAAGGGGTCTGCAGTTAGTCAAGTCAGCCATCAGTTATTTTTGAGTAGAGACACAATGAGCTCAGAGTTGTACTTCAGTGAATGTCTCTGGCAGCAGTGGTGAGATGAAGCAGAAAAGTCAGGAGGCAGGATATGGCCCATGGTTTTGGCAATGGTGAGACAGGAGGGAGGGGCACCCGAGCAGGGGTAGTGGGAGAGGAAACAGGAGACACCAAAGGAGAAAAACAGTCAGACTTAGGGCAATATAAGAGAAGAAAGCCAGAGATAACTCACGTTTCAAGCACAAAACACTGAGGCAATAACAGTACACCAAGAAAATGAGGAATTCAGGAGGAAATGCTGCTTGTATGGAGGTGGTGGTGGTTGTTATGTACCATTAAGTCAGACCCACTCATAGCGACCGATCCTTGGGTTGCCAAAGCAGTATCACTACGGAAGTAGATTGCCCAATCTTCCTTCCAAGGAGTGGAGGTAAGGAGTGCTAATTGGCTCCTGCAAGTGGAATGCTACTTAGAAATATGGGGCTCAGGGCTCATGCCCCAGAAGAGAGGTCAGGTGTCGGAGCAGTAAAGACATTCCTTTGTAGAGCACTTTTATTTACATGATCCTGGTGGATGCTCATGACACCTGGCGAGATCAGCCCAGCAGCGGAGATGAGGAAAACAGGAAGTGCAAATTCCAGGCTGAGGTCACACAGCTGGTTAGCATCAGAGCCTGGACAAGCTCCTGAATGCGGTTCTAGTCTATGTGCCTCATCTTTTCCTAAGATAAGAAAAACTGTCACATCACACAGTAGGTCCACCCAGTGGAAAACAGATTCATTCATTCATTTGACAAACATTTCCTGACTGCCAGCCAGTGTTCTAGGTGCTGGGGATTCACAATTTAATAAAATAGACAGAAGTCTCTGCCATCACGGAGCCTACGTTCTTGTGGTTGGTAAAACGGACTGGCTGGCCTTTTGGCAGCTCCATCTAGAAGTCCAGCTAATTCCCCAGGAGAAGCATCCTGAGGCAAACTGGTGCCCCACAGATGGAAGCTTCCTTGCTACATCTGTCGCACTATCTGGAAACATATGCAGTCTTAGCAGACTGTACCCAGAAAAAAGCAAAGGACAGCTTTGCCTAGAATGAGACCTTAAAGTATTTGGGCATGAAGGGTACTTCTGGTTACTTTTAGGGAAAAATTTTTCATTCTCTTCTATTTTTCCTTCTTTCCTTCCTTCCTCCAGAGCTTATCCGCAAGAGTCTGGCTTCTTCACAAAATACTGCAAATCGATGTCTACAAAAAAGCTTTCCAAGCTGCCAGTAGGAAATGTAGCACTCTCTTCCCCTGTCTGGTCTTCAGTCTCATCATCTTTATTAACACAGGCTGGAGTAGATGCCTCTGGGTCTGCAGTCTAATGTTTCCATGGTAACCGCAATAAGCAGATGTCTGCAGGGCATGGTTTCATCATCAGATCAACAGGGTTCATCCTACATGTTTCCCTTGCATCTGTTCCATTCTATATGTGACCACACAGCTAAAAATCAGTGTCTGTTTGTTGAGCGCATTAAGAAAACAAATCCTGCAACTCTCTACATTTCATGCCCTGACCCAGCCACTCTGAATTTGAGTTCTTCAAACATGCCATACTCCATTTTGTTCCTAACCAATGATACCTGCTCTTCTTTCCAGTCTCAGAACATCTTCTCCTTCTTCCCATCCCCCACCCCCTTGCTTGCTTTACTAGCTCTATCTCCTCCTTCATATTCTTCAGGGCCCCTCCTCCAAGAAGCCTTCCTTCCCTGACTGCCCAGATGACATTATCATCCTCTGTTACATACTCTCATGGCACCCTTCCTCCTCCCAAGGGAAGACAGTCATGGAACAAACCACAGGGAGGGTGAGAAATGTCAGGTAGGGGAAGAAGGGAAGGTCTTTCCAGACAACTTTTATTTAGATTCGAGGGATGCTTATGAGCATGGCTTTGGACTCAGAATCCATTGGACTGGAAATCCCACTTCTGTTGCTCCCAAGCAAGTAATCTCTCTGAGTCTTCATTTCCTCTTCTATAAAGCTAGATAACATTTCCTCACTCTCCCGGTTGTAAAGATGAAGGGAAGTGGCAGAGGAAGTGACCCAACAGCTTTGACTGGGGCCCAACCTTCCACTCCCCACCATAATTGATGCCCTCACCCTTCTTACCTAGTCGTCTAGATTCCTGCCAGGGTTCTACTTCCTCTGCAGTTCATTTCCCAGGTTGCAGCCAGAGCAGCTTTTTAGTATGCACATGTGATAACACCCTGCTTGCCTTTGGTTCTCCATTGACTTCAGGATAAAATTCACATTCACAATATGTCCCCCAGCCCTGACCTCTCCAGCCTTGTGTCTCTCTACTGCCCCCTTGTGCTCAGAGTTCCATGACAATTCCAGCCACACCAAGTTCCAGCCTAGGCTCTTCCCTGCCTATGAGCCTTCATACACTGAGCTCTGGTGGCGTAGTGCCTGAGACATCTGACTGCTAACCAGCCACTCCACAGAAGCAAGACTGGGCAATCTGCTTCCATAAAGACTTACTGCCTCGGAAACCCAATGGGGGTTGCTATGAGTCAGAATTTACTCAGTTTGGGTTTTTTTATTTGTTTGTTTGGTTGGTTGGTTTTTAGGAAACATGTTGCCCTATCCCAACCTTCTTTGCCTGGCAACACTTGTCCTCCACAAGAGCTCAGGTTATCTCCTCTGTGAGGCCTCACCTGACTGAAGGCTGAGTTATGTGCCCTACCTTGTGCCCCCATAGATCCTCATGCTTTTGTCTTCCTGAAGAATTATTAGGGAGTCCTCAGGTGGTATAAATGGCTAAGCACTTGAAATGCTGGCAGTTCAAACCCACCTAGAGGTGCACAGATCCTGGAGATCTGCTCTCAAAATTTCACAGCCTTGAAAATCTTGTGGTGTAGTTCTATTCTGCAGCACATGGGGTCACTGTGAGTTGGCGTTGACTCAAAGACAGTGTGTTTGGTTTATTTATTTATTTTTGGACCTCATTAATTACATTTTAATGGTTGTATCCCATTGCCTATGATGGTGACTGACACATAGCAAGCATATATATAATAAATGTAATGAAATTAACAACCAAATGAATGAATAAGTGAATCTCTTGGTGGAGTAATGCCTAGGGCATTTGACGCTAACCAGAAGGCTGGAGGTTCAAATCCACCAACCACTCCTCAGAAGGAAGATTGGGCAACCTACTTCCGTAGTGATAGTGCCTGGGAAACCCAAGGAGGGGTCACTATGAGCCGGATCCAACTCTATGGCACTGAGTTTGGTTTTGGTTTTCAGAGACACAGCTCTATCTTTTGTCCTGTGGGTGCCAGTCATGGTCTCCTAATGGCAGGCTGCTGAGTCAATCAGTTAACTAATCTCTTTGGATCCCTTTCAAGAAGTGAGGAAAACACATCTCCCTGCCTTGGTTTGTCACCCTTGCCTCAGATTGTTGCCTCATTGGAGGCCTGGCTGCCTGGGTGAGTCACAAGATACTGCTTGTGAGGCCATTCAGACAGGAATTCTTTCCTCTGAGACTTCTGAGGAATCCCTCACTACATTCCAAACCTTCCCATGAAATAATAACAACATTAATAGCTAAATTTTTGTGTGCTTATTATATGCCAAGCCCTGTGCTAGGTGTTTTATAAGTATTATCTCATTTAATTGTTAAATAACTTATGAGTTAGGCACTGTAAGACTCCCATGTTACAAAATAAAAAACAAAAGCACAGAGAAGTCAATGAACTTGCCCACAGCCACCCAGCTGGTAAATGGCAGAGCCAGGACTTGTATCCAGGCACTTTTGACTCTAGAATCTGCCATGCAGAAGAAAAAGTCACAACAAACTGCTCAGGCTGAGAGTAGTTTTCAATTAGTTATTTGAAGTTAACCAGGGTCTTTTTATGGAGCTCTGGTGGTGTGGTGGTTAAAGCATTCATCTGCTAACCAAAAGTTTGGGGATTTGAACCCATCAGCCACTCTGCAGGAGAAAGATGAGGCAGTCTGCTTCCGTAAAGACTTACAGTCTTGGAAACCCTATGAGGCAGTACTGCTCTGTCCTAAAGGGTCATTGTGAGTTGCAATCTACTCAGTGACACTAGGTTTGGTTTTTTGGATAGGGTCCTTTTCAAATATTTTTTTCTCAGTTTGAATAATTAATATTCATTGAATACACTTTTGGAAACATCAAATTTTTCAAACAGTTCTGTTGTATGTGAGGTCACTATGAGTCAAAACCAACTCACTGGCCCCTAACACAACAATCCCACCAAAAGAGATAAACTCCATTAATGCATAAAAGTGTTTTCTTCCAGCTTTTTCTCTGTTCTTATATATTCTAACTTAGTCAATATAATAATGTCTTCCTTCATTCTCTTAAGAAGCAACAGTCCTCCTGTCTTGATGCATTTGCCATTCTTGTAGTTCTCACCCATTCCTCTTCAGTGACGTGTCTTCTACAGGTCTCTAATATAATCCTATCAAATGATGTGATAAAAATGGGAATGTTTATTTATTATAATAATAGTGCTATTGGTAGGTGCTGTTGAGTCAATTTCAACATATAGTGATCCCATGTGACAGAGGAGAACTGCCCCACAGGATTTTCTAGGCTTTACAGAAACAGACTGAGGTCTTTCTCCCACGGAGTCACTGGTAGATTCAAACCTGACCTTTGTTTCAGTTATCAGCCAAGAGCTTAACTATTGTGCCACCAGGGCTCCTTATGATAACAGTTGACATGGGAGTGCTCACCATGACTGGACACTGCTGAGGAAGCACTTTACCTACATCATCTCATTTTGTTTTCCTGGTAATTACATTAGGTGGGAGCCATTGTTATGGTCACTTTACTGATGAGGAAACTGAGATTTGAGATTTAACATGCTGCTCTTCCTCTTCCCATTCCCTTCCTGAACAACTCAGTCCTAAAGTCATTTTGTGAGGCCAAACAAGGTAGGTGTCCACGTGGGGGAGGGAGGAGGAGTCTAGAGTGGGGTATTGGAGGACCAGGCGGAGTGAAGAGAATGTTTGCATGAGAGGGTAGAAGGGCTGCTCAGAGTGTGACTCAGTATGACTTTCAGACACTGAGCAGAGTGAGGAGGGCCCATGATGGTGTGTGGGGTGTTCCAGAAGCAGAGTGAAGAGGTGGTCCCAGCAGGAGATGGACAGCATGGAGTATCAAATCCCAGAAAGGGACTGTGTGT
The DNA here is from genome assembly GCF_000298275.1 of Orycteropus afer afer. NCBI lineage: Eukaryota > Metazoa > Chordata > Mammalia > Tubulidentata > Orycteropodidae > Orycteropus > Orycteropus afer. The sequence continues at coordinate 10,160,008 of NW_006921640.1, forward strand.
GGGAAGGGGGCTGTTGAAGCCCAAGTGAGGTGAGGTGAGGATGGGAGAGGGGCAGTGGTGGCACTGGGAGACTGATTACATAGAGAGGGATTGATAAAATAAGTAATCATATTAAAGATAATGCAAGCCAGATTTCTCACTGCTAGAAAAAAGAGTTACAAATAAAGAGAGGATATAGAATGAATCCTGAGGTGCTAGACTGAAGGCATCATGTGGACTCACTGTTTTAAATAGTACATATAGCTGCAAAAATAAATATAGAGATGTAAAGATATTAATGTGTCCTCATCCACTGACAGGGTCTAGGAGCAGAAACACCCCAAGTGCAATGAGCACACCTGCCACCCAAATATTAGTTTCTAAATCTATTCTCCACTAGAAGGACTAAATGCTTTTAGGACAAATAATTAGGACAAGGTAAAGACAAGATGAGCCTAGAATATTCTGTTATAATAACTAAGGAAATGTTCAAAGAATAATGGAAAAAACAAAACCAATTTTGACTCATAGCAACCCCTCCTTGGGTTTCCGAGGTGCTATCTCTACAGAAGTAGATTGTCCAATCTTCCTTCTGAGGAGTGGCTGGTGGGTTTGAACCACCAGCCTTCTGGTTAGCAGTCAAATGCCTTAGGCATTATGCTACCAGAAGCCGGGTTAAAGGGACTCCCACCGGCCAAGTCATGGACAATTTGAGAATCAAAATAAGTAATAGTAGCAATGGATTATAACCTATGAATAAAATAGGAATCTATGATTCCACACTGATTTAGATAAATAAATGAGTAAATTGAAAGTTTCAAAGAATCTCCCCACTCACAACATACTTAAAAATTACAAAATTACAGTGGAGAAGCCAAATTGTACTCATGTGCTGCCTGGCAGGACACAGTGAAAACAACACAGCTCACTTCTGTGATGTTCCAACCAAATATTCATAACCTGAACCTAATCATGAGGAAATATCAGCCAAACTCAAACTGAAGGACATTCTACAAAATAACAAAACAACAATCCTCAGAAGTTCCGAGGTTCTGAAAGTCAAGAAATGACTGAAGAACTCTTTCAAGCTGAAGGAGATAGAACTAAATGCAGCATGTGCTCCCGGATTGGATCCTTTGCTAAAAGGGACATTATTGAAACAACTGGTAAATCTTCAGAAGGGCTTGAAGACTGGAAGGGAATAAAATATCATTGTTAATTTCCTGAGTTTGATGACCATGTTGTGCATTGGTAGGAGAACATCTGTCTGTGGGAAATAAATGCATAAGTATTGGAGTATGATGTAACATCAGATCAGCAAATGACCCTCAAGTGATTTGGGAGAAAGGAAAATATTTTTATTGTTCCTACAACTTCTTTTCTAAATTTAAAATTATTTTAAAAAGAAGAATTAACATGTCCTAGGCACACTGGTGGCACAGTGCCTAAGGCACTTGACTGCTAACCAGAAGCTGGCGGTTCAAACCCACCAGCCACTCTTCAGAAGGAAGATGGGGCAATCTACTTCCGTAGAGATACCATCTTGGAAACCTAAGGAAGAGTTTCTATTAGTCAAATTGATTCAACGGCAGGGAGTCTGGGGTTCTTTTGGTTTTGCCACCTCCCAGCAGAATTCAAACCTAGGTTTATAAACAAAGCTCTCCACCACTATTCTATTGTTAATTCACTCTTCTAGAAGACAAGCTCTGTGGAAAGACAGTATCTTCAAGAACATGCCTCTCTTCAAAGCAGAGCCCAATTGAAATAGGAAAAGAGGCAGGGGCCAGATTCAGAAGGGCTTGGTTGACTACTGTACTTTGGAAGAAGGCAGGCATGTACTTGTTTGCTTTTAAGGTCACTTTCTGTGGCTCAGCTGCTTCTAAAAGTAGCTCAATCAAGCTACTTCCAAAATCACAGTCCTGTGTCTGGCAAAAAAGGGAAGCTTCATCTGCCCTGGCCAGCATCCAGGACATTTCCAGACCCACACTCTCCTCTTGGGAACCCCAGTGTCAAGACACCTCTCTCAGGAAAGGGCTGCCCACAGCCTTCCACATCTTCTGCCTCCATCCATAGGCACCACCCTCTTCAACAGGCTGTCTCTTGGCTCCTTGTTACTTCAGCTGTGCCAGGCAAGTGACCTCATTGGGAGGCTACACCTCCTTCACCCCACAAAAATGACACTCACCCACTGAGATTTGAGATTTAACATGCTGTTCTTCCTCTTACCATTCCCTTCCTGCGTCAACTTGGGAGGAGCCCTTTAAGACAGCACTTACCCTAAGGGCAGTTAAACAGCCAGTATCCATGCTCCCAGTTTACATATGGAGAAACTGAATCATTCATGGAAGTGATTTGCCAAGGCATCTCAACACCTCAGTGAGTCAGGGAGTCAAAAATCCCACAAAGCGCGGTCAGTGCACAAGCTGTGTGACTTCAGGCACGTCACTCTAGGCTGTGTTGTGTCATTGCCATGGAAACTGGCTGGTACCACAAGTTTTACCTTGGGCTCTGCTAGGCTAGGACAGTTCTGAGATCTCTCCTCTAAGGCCCTGTTATATTTCTGCCATTAAAGCTGATGTCCTACACTCAACACAGACTTCCAACTCAAGAATTCTGAGAATATTGTAGACAGATCTATCAAAGAGTCACAGGCATTGAATGTATGTCTGCATGTCTGTTCATTCCGATATCATCAACACCAGTAAATGATCTTAATTTGATATGTAAAATTCCTAACAAAGAATAAACAAGTTGAGTCTGTAAATGTTAATACAGACACAGTCCGTAAGGGAATGGGCAGTCCAGAACAGTTGGCCAGCTAGATCAGCCACCTATTCTAGTTTATTCCCTGGCTCTTAGTTCTATTTGTAATGTGCCTAGCCAAGCTAAGCCTCACAAGTTAACCTCTATCACCTACCAGAAAGGAAAGGAACCATATTTATTAAGCAATATCATGCTGGGAAGGCGCTACAGTTTGACATATCTTGCAAATCTTCACAACAGGGAGCTATTGCCCCACTTAGAGAGGAGGATGTGGAGGCTGAGAGCACAGGAACCTGGCCTCCCTCGCACTCAGCACCCAGGAGACTCCAAAGGGCATGCTCTCCCCACAGGCTGACTGACAAGTTCCGACCCCAACGGACCTTTCTGGCTATGTCCCACTCTCTAGTCCTTTCATCCAAGCCAGTGCCCCCATCTCCATCACCTCATTTCCTCTGCTTGGAGCACCCACATCTCCACTCAACCAGATTGCTCCCATCTTTCAAGGACCATGCCTTTTCCACCTTGACAACCACAAACCTCCCGCGAAGCCCTTTCAAGCCCCCCACGACTCCATAGCTACCCCACTCTCATGGTTCTTTTCACATCCCATTCACCTGGCACAGTACCGAGCACACACTATGTCCTCTCTAAGGGGTTCCTGAGTAACCCCATCCACCCTACCCTGCCCTGAGCACCCCGACAGTGGACGCCAGGCCCAGCACACGGAGGGAGGGAAGGGCTGCAGCGAAAGAACACCCCGGGAAGAACTGGGGGCAGAGGAGGGGGCAGTATTGTGAGCGGAAAGCTTTTCCGCTGGGCCACCGCGCAAGAGCAAAGGCCATGGGGGCGGCTGTGAAACCTGGCTGCGAGCCTGGCGCCCCAGCACAGACGCGCCCCCGCGCCCAGTGCCCTCAGCACACGCTCGGTCGCTGCTTTTTCCGGGAGCCTGTCCTCTTCCCCGCCCCACAGCTCTCAGGCTTTGTCTTTCCCCCTAATGGACCAGTTCAGTAATGATTCACCAGGGGCATTCTCCCCTGGAGAAGAGGGACGCGGCTGACCTCCGCGGACACCAGGCTTCCTCCTTGCAGGCAGGGAGGCGCTGGCCCTCCACACCCATCCCCTCCCATTGGCCCCTGCCCCTATCTCTGCTCTTCTCAGTCCCTCGCAGCTTCCCCCAAGCTCTCCCACTTCCCACCCCGCCCCCTGCCCCCTCTCCACTCCATCCTTCTCCCTTTCCCATCCCCACTTCACCTCACCCCACCCCACCTCACCTCACCCCACCCTGCACTCTGCCCACCCAGCAGCGCATCCTCTGGGGCGTCGCACGTCACCGCTCATCCCACTTCCTTCCCAGCCAATCAGCCTTCTCCTCCCCACCCAGCCTGCCTTCCCCAGGAGAAACCTGTGGCCGGAGATGCATAATTGAGGACTGTATTCTGTAGTAACCTTGTAGGAGGACAACTCGGAGTGCAGAAGAAACCAGAAAATGGGCCGGGAGGGCGTCCAGACATCAATCATTTAGCTGAAATCAGCGAGTTGTGCTAAACAAAGTCACGTATGCTTAGCACTTTATGATTTACAAAACGCTTTCCTATAAATGATCTCATTTGGGTCTCCAAACAATCCAGTGAGAACGATGTTATTATCTCCTATTTTTACAGATGAGGAAATTAAAGCTTAGACAGGTGAAGTAACTTGCCCAAGGTCCCTGGCTGAGTGGCAGCGCCAGGGTCCGTCAGACTCAAATCCAGGCTTGACGCCAAGGTCCTCCTACTCAAAAGCTGAGGACAGGTTGAGGCACAGGTGGTGGGCTCGGACTGCCTCATTTGAGACCCACTTTTGTGGACTACGCAGTTTTGTCAGTGCAGGCATGGACAAAGGAGATGGCTTGCATGAGAGGTGGAGTTTCAGGAAGGATGTTTAGATTAAGACAGAAGAGAAAAAGGAGTACAATCCAAAGCGTCGTCTTGGGCCTTGTCTTAATCCTTTGCTAGAAGCCTGGCTGATAAAGAAAGCCAAAGATAGAAAAGCCTTCAGGAGCCTAAGGAAAAAATCACTATCTCTAAGGAGCTCTGGTGGCCTAGTGATAAAGCATTTGACTGCTAACCAGAAGGTTGGTGGTTCAAACCTGCCAGCTGCTCCCTGGAAAGCCAGGTGATATACCTTTGTAAAGATTCATAGCCTTGGAAAAGTAATGGGTGTCACTATGAGTCTGAAATGACTGGATGATAATGAGTTTGGTTTTTTTTTGTTTGTTTGTTTGTTTTTTTTGGTGCTAGGTATTCTCTGCCTTGAAATCATAGTGACCCTATAGGACAGAGTAGAACTGCCCCATCAGGTTCCCAAGATTGTAATCTTTATGGAAACAGACTGCCACATCTTTCTCCACTGGGTTCAAACCAAGGTCAGTTAGCAGCCAAGCACTTTAGCTACTGTGCCACCAGGATTACTTCAGATAAAGGAACAGAAACCCTAAAATGACAAAGCTTTACTTGTGAATGTCCCCAAATAAGCATCGAACAGGGTTCTCCATTTCTCCCAAATGAAAAACAAAACAAAAACCCACTGCCGTTGAGTCTATTCCAACTTATAGTGACCCTCACAGGGTTTCCAAGACTGTAAATCTTTACTGAAGTAGATTGTCTCATCTTCTTGCAGAGCAGCTGATGGCTTTGAACAACCAGCCTTCTGTTAGCAGCCACATGCCTTGCTCAGCATACCACCAGAGCTCCTGTATGCATCCCAGGGCTTTCCTATTTCAGCTCTGGTGGCGTAGTGCCTCAGGCATTTGACCGCTGACCAGAAGGCTGGCAGTTCAAACCCACCAGCCACTCCTGGGAAGGAAGACTGGACAATCTACTTCTGTAGTGATACTGCCTTGGAAACCCAAGGAGGGGATCACTATGAGTCGAATAGCATCAAATCGAGGACAGTGAGTTTGGCTTGGTTTGGTATTCAAATTACAGCATTCAGAAACAGTGCTGCAAGGACACACCTAAGACAAAAGGTATCAAAGAGACGAAAAAAGTGAGCCTGGGGGTAGTGGTGTTCAGTGGTAGAATTCTTTGCCTTCCATGCAGAAGACCAGGGTTCAATTTCCAGCCAACATACTTCATGTGCAGCCACCACCCATCTGTCATTGAAGGCCTGTATGTTGCTCTAATGCTACAGTGGCCTCACTAGGGGAGTGCTCAGAGTGACATCAAAGTGACTGTATAAAATTGTTGTGCAGTGTTTCAGCAGAAATTTATTGTTTTTTACAAAAATATCCCTGTAGTTAGTTATAATATCAAAAATACTTTTTATAAGCCCTGCTTACATGTATCAATATACCTACAAGACCAAAACTCTAATGGTAATTTACTTTTTGAACTTTCTAATGTGCTCTGGTAGCATAGTGGCTAAAGCACTTGACTGCTAACCAGAAGGCTGGCGGTTCAAACCCACCAGCCACTCCTCGGAAGGAAGGTTGGGCAATCCTACTTCCTAGTGATACTGCCTCAGAAACCCAAGGAGGGGTCACTATGAGTCGGGGCTGACTCGACGGCACATAACAACAACAATGTGCTCACTCTGATCAGAGCTGTCATTATTATCCAAGTACAATTCAAATCATATGGCTGGTCTGCAAGTGCTACAGGCACAAGCTATTGCTTTTGTTGTTGCTGGACTCATGGGGGGAGGTGACACCATGAGTTACTGCACTGGGTGATACTAACTCTAGTGGCACCACAGTAATACTGAGCAGTTTTAAAGAGACCTTCCAGACTAAGATGGACTAAGAAGAAAAGCCTGGCAATCTCCTTCCTAAAATCAACTAATGAAAACCAGGGGGGTCACAAAGGTCCGTCATGGACATGGCACAGAATCAGGCAGGCTTTCATTTTTTTGTTGAGTTGTACATGAAGTTACCAAGAGTCGAGCCTGGCTGAGGGCACATACCAACAACAACAAAATGAATCTGCTTCATCAAGTACCACTCTTATGCTCTACTAGCTTGCTCAGCTCCAACCTCTCTGGCCTTAGGGCTACAACTGGGAACTTAGAGCTCCAGCTGCTGCTTCTTCCCCCCTGCATCGGTGTGGCTAACCTCATCCTCTTCAGATCTCTACTCAAAGGCCTCCTTCTCAGTCAGGCTCCCTAAGACTTCTCCATTTTAAATTGCAGTCTCTTCCCCCATTCACACATTGCTTAATTTCTCTCCTTAGCACGTTGCATTGTGGAAGCAGCCCTTCTCAGACTTTAAAGTGTAGGTGAATCACCAGGGAATCTGATTACAAGGCAGATGCTGATTCAGTTGGGGTGGGGCGACAAGTTTCCAGCAGGTTCCTAGGTTATGCTGATGTTGTTTGTTGGTAGATCTGTAGGACATACTTTAAGATTGTTGTTGTTGTTAGGTGCCATCCAGTCCTCTCTAACTCATAGCAACCCTAAGCACAGCAGAACGAAACACTGCCCAGCCCAGTACTACTCCAGCCTCACAACCCTTGCTATTGCTGAGCCCATCGCTGCAGCCACTGTGTCAATCCATCTCATCGAGGGACTTCCCCTCTTTCGACGACCCTCCACCCTACCAAAGCATGACATCCTTCCCAGGGAATGGTTCCTTCTGACAACATGACCAAAAAAGGTGAGACGAAGTCTGGCCATTCTTGCTTCCAAGGAGCATTCTGGCTGCACTTCCTCCAGGACA